>NC_062545.1:197600847-198200847 GCF_016906955.1 Phacochoerus africanus | reverse complement strand
ACAGTATGGAGGTGCCTTAGAAAACTATACATAGAACTACCACCTGGCCCAGCAATCCCACTCTTGGGCATATGTGTGGACAAAACTTTCCTTAAAAAAGACACATGCACCTGCATGTTCATTGCAGCACTATTCACAATAGCTAAGACATGGCAACAACCCAAATGTCCATTGATAGATGATTGGATTAGGAAGATGTGGTATATATGGGCACATCCAATCTTGACATCTAATGGCTTTACCTTACTTTCACTTGTGATGGGAAAGGGAGGTTGAGAACCAGCATTAACAGAGCATCTGTTATAAGCCAAGAACTGAACACAATAGCTCACTAAATGGCACATAGGGCTCATTCCATGAATATGGAAACAAAAGCTTAGAGAGCTTAAGAAACTTGCCCATGATCTCAGAGAAAGTAAGTGGTGAAACAGCCCCAAATCACAGGTCTGCTGCCTCCAAAGTCCCATTCTATTTGTTATGCTGTATGGTCTAGTTATTCCACACAATAGTTAGTCTGCTAGTCTTATTTTTCTTCAGTCTCTTCCTATTTTTCTTTTCTTTTGCAATTTATAGCTGCTCCTGCAAAATTAATCCCTCCATGCTTTAAACACTCAGGTAAAAGTTGTCCAATTTATGTATTTATTCTGTAATTCAATCATATCCATATCTTCTCTACTTCCTCTGCCCCTCTATTTTCTTCATAGCATTTATTACTATATCATTCATCTTTATGCCCACATCTATATAAATAAGTCACATGTTCACTCATCTATTCAAGCAGATTTTGGCAGCCTGAATGTATTAGGTATCATGATAAGTGCTGGAGAGACACTGGGGAGAAAAATATGGATGATCCCTCCAAAAGGTTGCATTCTTTTGGAGGTGGCAGTTAAACTACTAAATCATTATGTAAGTTAGATGCTGTCAAAGCTCAGCTACAATAGAATAGGGAGGAACTATTTAGATCATGGGGTCAGGAGAGAACCTTGAGGTCATATTTAAGCAGACCCCTAATGGATGAGAAAGAACCAGCCAAGCATAAAGGAGACAGAGCAGCAGGTAAGAAGGCTATCAGAAACATGGCTAGTGTAGTATGAAGTTAACTATGGAAAGGCTACAAGACAGCTGGGGTGGGGAGAGGCCAAATTTGGCAGGGTCCACAAAGTAAGTGAAGAGTTTTAATTAAAGCAGAGAAGTGATATAAAAGGAAATCTGACTTTAAAATTATTCTAGCGGTGAGAAATAGGTTTGGGGGATGGAGAGAGGAAAAGGCAGAGTAGAAGCAGTGAGACTGGGAGGAGCTTCAGTAGTTTAGAGTGGTATGGCTCCGCTGGTGGCATCAGAGGAGCAGGGACAAGTTTGGGATATACTTTTGAGGTAGAACCACTGGGTGCACCAAAGAGAGACGATGACGGTGGTACCTAGGTATTTTGGTTTGAGTAGGAAAAAAAAAAAAACCCATGTGAGTGGACTGTAAGGAATTTACTGTGCTGAAGAATAAATGGGTGCTGGAATGGGGTGGGGGTGAGGAAGCAAATGTTGTCATCCTCACTCAGTGCAGGGCAGGGGGCAAGAAACTGAAGCTATCAAAGAAATTATTATGATGCTGGCCTATATAAAAAGCAGGGAAGTCAGGAGGTAACTGACTGATCTGAAGTCTTAACAAGGCAGAAGGGTTTTCACAGACATACCTCTTAAGCCAGCAAGCTCCAAAAAAAAAAAAATTTATTGGGGAAATAAAAAGAATAAACATAAAAATATATAATTTAAAAAAGTGATGAGGTTTGTAACGGAAATTTTTGAATCCACAGTTTCTCTTTCCTGGACTGTATTTAACAAATACACATTGAACTACATATTTTATTCCACTCCTCTCTCAACTGCTTTGGTACTGGCTCATCAAATAAATGAAACAGAACTACCAGATACGTGCCTTTTTGACTCAACAATCGACCAAAGTGGTAGTTACACTCCTCTACGCTACTGTGTTTGCCTTCCGGAGTCACACCATAGATTTTCCCACATCGACAGCACATCTTCTTAGAAGCTGAAACAGAACAGAAAGTAGAATTATTCCTGAACAGATAAGGGGAGGGGGGAATGAAGACCTGGATGCAGGGACTTGCCTTTGCATTCCTGATCCTGTTGCAAGCATGTACCCAGTGTGATCACCAAGTAACAGGAAAAAGAACACAATTAAGCAAAGGAGGACATGAAGGGGCTGCTTTTGCATCAGGGCTGTCACTGCTCAATCAGGCATTCCCCAGCCTGCCACCTGAGTCAGACCAGTGCCAGGTAACTGAAGCTTTAGCACTACAATTTGACAGCTACTTGATTAGTCACCTGCTCTAGTACATAGTAAATTCTGAATTAGAACCCATGTCTTTTTAGATATAGAGTGTTCTGTTTATTAAGCCGTTGAGATTATATCTGGGCTTTTCACTAGACCCATTTATGAATACTTGCTTTTTTATGAATAATCCTCAAACTGATTCTGAGGATGATAATGGTAACAACTCTCATTTAAGTGTCTGTTATAAGATTCTGAGGCAGGCATTGTGTCAATCACTTCATAAGCACTATTTTAACTGGTTCTCATAACAACCTGATGGGATAGCTACCATCGCCTCATTATTCAGAGTGGGAAAACCTAGGCTGGAAGGAGTAAATGACTGATCCAGCATCTCAACCCAGATTTGCCCGATTTTCTCCCTCAGAGCTCATGTTCTTAACTGCTAAGTGTACTGCCTTCCACTAGGAGCATTTAAAAAAAAAGGTAAAGCAAATAGTGAATATAATCCTCAGAAAGTAGGTATAAAGATGCAAAAGATAAATATTTTCTAGTCCTTCTGTAACTATAGTTTAAACTCTGATGGATCTAAGATTTGACAGTTAAACACTCTCTTGCTTTCTGTCTCTTTTTTAGGGGGAGGAGATAAAGATATTAACCAACTATGCCCAGTATTTGGAGAAAATGCAAAATAAGACCAACTCTAAGTCTTTTTATAAGAATTCCTATTGAAAGGGGAAATATACAAAACATGCCATTGCCTATGTCTGTAACAGTGGTCAGAGTTGGAGCTCCAGAGTCAGACTCCCTGGGTTCAAATCCTGGCTCTACTGTCTATTTTCTGAGTGATCTTTGATAAATTATTTGACCTGTCTGAGCCTTAGTTTCCTCATCTGTGTACATGGAGGTGGTAACAGTACTTACCTGAAATAGGTGCTCACAAGATTTAATAAAATTGATGATGTAAAAAAAGCACTTAGATACTACAAATGAAATAGAAAGGGAAATCACATGAAATGCAGTAATGCTTTTATTTGTAGTCTAATTATGCTGGCCACAAATCTTGTTTCTGTTAGAAAATATCAGAACACTGGGCCTTCTAGGGCACCAGTCTTAGCACGTAGAAATGAACATTTTCAGTCCTATATACTTACGATCATTTACAAGTGTGGTTGTTGTGCCTGGGTTTAAAAGAACACTTCCTGGTTTGTCAGGGTTAGGTTGGGGGTAGTTATTTTCATGTAACTGTTCTTCAGTTAGAAGGTAGTCTTTAAGATGTCTGTAAAGAATAATCCCGGTGAGCGCTAAAAGAAAAAAAGAAAAGCTGTTCAATAACATTCAAATAGCATTTTTTCCTTTTTAAAGCAGTGGTAAAGTTAGTCTACTAACCCTAGATATGAAATGCTAGGATTTCGATCAACGTTAAGTAAGACAGTATCCTAAAAGAATCCAACTCTTCATATCCTTCAACAACAGCAACAAAAAAATCAGTATTATTCCCTGGACCACATGACATCTTGCGCTTTGAGTGAAAAAAGAGAAAGTAAGGATTCTATTGGAAATAGCTGGTAGGTACATAGTAAGCATGCCACAAACTGTTCTAAGGATGTTGGTTGTAGGTTTGATCCCTGGCCTTGCTCAGTGGGTTAGGGATCCGGCATTGCTGTGACCTGTGGTGTGGGTCACAGATGTGGCTCGTATCTGGCGTTGCTGTGGCTCTGGTGTAGGCTGGCGGCTACAGCTTTGATTAGACCCTTAGCCTGGGAACCTCCGTATGCTGCAGGTATGGCCGTAAAAGGACAAAAAGACAAATAAATAAATAAAATGCAATAGAAAATGCAATAAAAATGAAATAAAAAAATAAATTTGCTGTGCAGCAAAAATTGACCCAACACTATAAATCAACTATACTCTAATAAAAAATTTTAAAAAGTAGAAGCATTTTTTTTCAATACTCTCTGGTGGCCCCCATAGGAAAAGAATCTGAAAAATAATATATTTATAACTGATTCACTTTGTTGTACATCTGAAGCTAAACCAACCTTGTAAATCAACAATACTCCAATAAAATTAAAGAATAAACTTTACATTAATCCAGAATGATAAGAGAACTGACTTCATTTTAAAGATGAGGAAAATGAGGATCAGAAAAGTAAGCATCCCATGACCAAAGCTGCACAGCAGTTGATACAGAGACCCAAGACTTCTGGTTCCAAATATTTCTTAACAATGTTTAACACTCAGATAAGAATCATATAAAAGCTTACAAGCAGGGAACGATGGGAAACGATGATTTTACAAGGGCAGAAGAGCTCAAGTTCAAGGATCATTTTCAACCTCAGCAACCCAGTCCCAGATCTCCTCATTCTAATGAAATTCTAAGAAAGTTTCTCTAATGTATTATTAAGAACTCTAGCAGAATTTTCTGGACACTCTTTAACAAATCCTTTTGTAAATAGAAAGAATTTGTTATGGGAAGTATTAGGAGATTCCCAAAGCATCGCTACAATCATCCACCTTTATTCAAATACAACAAAATTCAAATAACTCCTTTTCTTTACCTTCTTTCTTGTTATAAATTCAGACTTTGAGGCTATTCCAAGACCTATGGAATCAGAATCTTTATTTTAAAACAAGATTTCCAGGTAATTCCAATGCATGTAAAGTTTGAAAGTTTGAGCAGCTCTACTCTTGTTGACTAGATAGATGTTGATAATTCAATACAAATATTACTTGAAGTCCATTTCTTCATATCCAATTTATAGTAATTTTGAAAAGGCTATCACATGTACAAAGTATGCAGCTGATCCTTCACAAACACAACAGTTTTTATGGTTTCATTCTACCAAATTTATTTCTCCTTTAAGTCACAGTTACAAGGGCCTATCAATATTACAGTAAGCTTACCATTTTTCTTTTCATTCTTTTTCAATTCAGTTGTCTCATCATCATTACTGATTCCAGACACATCTAAAACATACAAGAAATTTTCTTCTGAGATGAATTATTTTTTCACTACTTCATAAAAACATGTAGAACATAAAAAGGTCTATTAACATGGCAAAATATTTTTTATTTTAAAACAGCTACCCAACCTGTAAGGGCAAACATCTTCATAACCAACTCCAAGTTGGGAAAAAGGTAAACCTATTGAACTACAAAAAACATCAAGATTTCATATTTGCTAAAACTAATACACTTTGACTATTGGATACGGTGTGTTTAAATTTGAATCAGTGGGTTTTTATCATTTACCACAACTCTAACAGCTTGCAAACCATTTCTATTTTCACTGAGAATGTTTAAAATATATACTTAGACCTACATGCTCTATTCTATGTGCTATATCTAATATGAGCAAAAGAGAAGAAAACTAGAATACTATGAAAATACTAACCCAAGAGATCTCATATATTTTATTACATGTATTTAAGTCTACTTAAAGTGTTATACATAAAAAATGCCATAAAGAAATTACAGATGATTTTTTTATATTCCTGAAAATGGAACAGCCTTTCAAAGCATGACAAAAAAACTCAGAAACTACAAAGAGAGAGTTCCCTTCGTGGTTTAGCAGTTAACAATCTTGACCAGAATCCGTGAGGATGCGTGTTCAATCCCTGGTCTTCCTCAATGGATTAAGGATCTGGCGTTGCCATGAGCTGTGGTGTAAATCACAGATGCAGCTCGAATCCACTGTTGCTGTGGCTTTGGCATAGGCCAGCAGCTACAGCTCTGATTTGACCCCTAGCCTGGGAACTTTCATATGCTGTGGGTGCAGCCCTAAAAAGCAAAAACAAACAACAACAACAACAAAACAAAAAAACTATAAAGAAAATATTGTATTTCGAAAATAACTTCTATATTATTAAAAAAAAAAACAAAAAAACTATTGGAGTTCCCGTTGTGGCTCAGCAGTTAACAAACCCAACTAGTACCCATGAGGACATGGGTTTGATCTCTGGCCTCGCTCAGTGGGTTAGGGACCTGGCATTGATGTGAGCTATGTATGGTGTAGGTTGCAGATGTGGCTTGGATCCCATGTTGCTGTGGGATTCAACTTTTACCCTGGGAACATCCATGTGCCCCGGTGTGTCTCTAAAAAGACAAAAAAATATAATAATCTTATAAATAATATTGAGGCACAAGTGACAAACTGAAGGAAATACTTGCAGTATATTAAGAGGATATATGGAAAAGGCTGTCCCAAATGAACAGGTCAATTTTAAAAGGGGCAGAAAGATGCAAACAGGGAGTTCAAAAAGAGAAAAAAGAAAGATCTACAACTTCATAGCAGAAAACAAAAAAACCCCACCAAAAATCCTAAAATAACCTTAGTTCTTATATATACCATCATACCCTGAAAGAGGGTAAATGATAAAGTTTGGCAAGGTGTGAGAAAAAGCATATACATGCCTACATTACCAGTGGGAGACATAAATGGACTCTTTGCAGGGCCAGTTAATACTGACCAATTTTAAACAAGCATACCCCTTCTGCTAACTTATCTGTGTACAGGAATTTATGGAAATAATACATATGTTCAAGTTTAAGGAAATGTAACAGGAGTTAACATTTATCACAGAATTTATATTTGAAAAAATATGAGTGATCTAAATACTCAAATGCTTTTGTTTCATCTATATTATAGATTCCATACAATAGTCATTAAAAAGTATGTTATAGAACTAGACATTAATATAGATTCTAGATTAACCGACTAATGACTTCTATGATACTTTATTAACTGAAAAAAGTTAGACACACTATATATAATGATTCTATTTATTAATATTAAATACACATTTGCATGTAAGGAAGGGTCTATGAAAGAGATGTGGAAGTGAATTGTCTTTAGCTGCTTTTTTAAAAAATGTTTTTCTGTATTATTTGAATTCATGCCATGTACTCTCAATGGGCATGGTATTGCCCTCAAGGGAGCAAAGCTGGGTCTTAATAAAAAAAAATTTAAGATATTACAGAGGCGTGTGACTTTCCATAACTCAACCTTACCTGACAAAACATTATCCTTTAGTACTTAATTTTATTGGGAGGGGGGAGGTAGAAAAAACAGTGTCTAAAAAGATTTCCTAGGGGATAAAAATCACTTTTTAAAAAATTAATAAGTACTATTCTACAAGGAGCTAAGTTACTTTTACAATCAGAAATCAAATTTAAATATATCAGTGATAACCTCTCCCCATGAGGTTATATTTGTATGTCCAATTTCAATTTATTTTCAACAACAAAAATTGCCACTTACATATTTTATTCAAGAGAATATTTTAAAACACACATTTTATTGCATATCTAAAAACAACCTTACTGGAGTTCCTGTCGTGTCTCAGTGCAAACAAATCTGACTAGTACCCATGAGGACGTAGGTTCGATCCTTGCCCTTGCTCAGTGGGTTAAGGATCTGGCATTGCCATGAGCTGCGGTGTAGGTCGCAGATGCGGCTCGGATCTGCTGTTGCTGTGGTTGTAACAGGCCAATGGCTAAAGAACTGACTTGACTTCTAGTCTAGGAACCTCTGTATGCCATGGGTTCAGCCCTAAAAAGACTAAAATAGAATAGAATAGAATAGAATAGAATAAAAACAACCCTGCTACTGAAGAAAACATATTCAATTTCAGGTGTTAATCAAGTTTATCTTATCACTTCATCACTTCATTAATTGAAAAGAAATTACCTTGGTCTCTCAACATCTTAAGAGTATTTATTGCTATGTTCACATACATATTTCGATTTCCACAGCGTTCATAAATGGCCTTTTCTTCTATTTTAGCCTAGATCACAAAATGCATAATTAAAGAAAATATTAGGTCTAAAGTCTATGAATAATAAACAACATTTGCAACATAATGGAAACATGGCAAAACATTTATCTATCTCAAGGGATGGGATGAAATTGGTGCCACAAAATAAAAAGCAACTTATTTTACATTTTGTGTTTATGCTTTTTGAGAAAGAAAGAAAGAAAAAGTAAACTTAATCCTGGGAATCTAACCCAAGAACTAGACACTTATCTTCACAAACTAAAGACCACTTATGTTTGTAGAGAGTGCACAGTAGAAAGCCTCCAATTTACATGAGGACACTGAGGCTCAAGAAAAGTCAGCATTGTGCTTACTGTTGTAAAGCAAATCATTGAATCCAGCTGTGCCTAAATGCCAAAGCCAAGACTCTCCTCACTACACTAAACCATCACAGAGAGAACGCCATGAGGGGTTGGGAGAGAGTGCAGAAGACAAGACAGAGATGCTGAAAAAGACAAAGCTGGAAGAAAATGGGTAACATTTCTTTCTAAGAGGTTCATTTTTTGTTTCTCTTTGCTTTGTCATTATTCTTTAACTTGTACAGAGTCCTAGAAGAGACAGAATTCTGGAATGGCAGGAGAAGAACCTTCATGAACTATCCCACAAAAACAAAAATACTGACAAAACAACAAAAACCAACTATCTAAAACCTATGAAAATTAACCAAAGTCACAGAAAAAACTGAAAATTGTCCAGGACAAACTACTGAACCATGGTAATACAGTGGAGGTCTATACCATTTTATTTTGAGGCTATCCCCATGCCCTCTTCCTCCCCAGTTTAGTGACATTATAGCTGCAAAATATTGGCAGCCTGGTCGACAACTCAAAGGACAGACTTCTTTCAGAGCTCCATTAAAAACATCATCCCCAGAGCACCATCAATATTTTATCTGAAAGAGCAGCTCCCTGGAAACTCTCTAGGGTGCAGTGAGTATTTGATTTGACTTAGAGCTCAGCTCATGGGAAAACCTATCCCCATAGCATTATCAAAGCAATAGCAACTCAGTGGCAATATGGCAGCTACCTAAGGCTATGATTTCAGTTGGGTAAACAAGAATTTGGCTAGGAATTTAAAAGAGAAATCTGGAGAACTAGATGACCACAAGGAACTCTGAAAAGCTCTGACATTCTTAGCGGATAAATGGTGAGTTAAGATATTAAGATCCCATTAACTCACTAGTGGTTGACCTTGAAACACTGCACAAACAGAAAGTCAAAGCTAAAGCTGTCTTATAAACTGGAATAAGTTTGAAGGCATGCCTTCTCATATAGATCCTTTGTGGAAGGGAGGAAAGGGGTGGGAGATGGACAGACAAGGTTAGAAACCTTTCTAATCATTCACTGGCTGACTACTAAATTGCACTAACACAGGGTGACTCCTATGAAGTCATCCTTAAAATAAAAAATAACTTTAAAAATGTCACCAGAGAACTCAGCAGGCATACACTGGAAGCAATACAGAATCTATAGAATTAGTTCAGAAAAATGAAAAAAACCTAGCAACAAAACATAAATATGACAAAAGAGTTGCTACAATGTATTATTTAACTATATAGTTGTCTACAAAAAGTCATGAGACCTGTAAAGAAATGGCAAAGCATACCACAAACAGTAAAAAGTAACCAAGAGAAAATGCTCCTGAGAAAGTCCCGATTTGGGACTTAGTAGACACAAACTTTAAATCACCTATTGTAAAAGTATGTTTTTGTTTTTTTTTCTTTGCCACTCATGTGGCTATGGAAGTTCCCAGGCTAGGGGTCAAGTCGGAGCTGCAGCTGCCAGCCTATGCCACAGCCACAGCAATGCAGGATCTGAGCCACATCTGCAACCTATACCACAGCTCATGGTAATGCCAGATACTTAACCCACTGAACAAGGCCAGGGATCAAACCTGCATCCTCATGGATACTAGTCAGTTTCCTTACCACTGAGCCACAATGGGAACTCCCTGTAAATATGTTTAAAAAATTAATGGAACAATATCTAGAGAATTAAAGGAGGCATTATTTTATATTTCATCAACTTGATACTATCAATAAAGAGAAACTGTAAAAACAGAATAGAGGTTCTGGAGTTTAAAAAGCACAAAAATTTTATGAAAAATTCACTGTACAGGCCCAACAGATATGAGATAGCACATAACTAATTAGTGAGCATGAAGATCAGCAGAGATTATTCAGTTTGAAGAGGAGAAAAAAGAACAAGGAAAAATGGTCAGAGCCTCAGACCTGCAGAACACCGTCATACATACCAACATACGCATAATGTGAGTTTCACAGGAAAAGGAGAAATAGAAAGCAGAAAAAAATATTAAAGAAATAATTGCTGAGTAGTTATGCTGTGAGCCACAACAATCTAAACCAACTATAACAGAAAACATAAAAATCATTAAAAAAAGAAAGAATTGCCAAAATTTCCCAAATAGTGTGTAAAATATTAATCTATAATCCATGAAATTCAATAAACTCTAAGTAGAATTTATTCACCAAAAGTCATACCTGGACATGTCACAAACTGATGAGAGTCAAAGATAAAGAACCTTGAAAGTAGTAAGAGAAAAATGACATCATTTATAAAATACCTTTAATAAGATTAAAAGTTAATTTTTCACCAGAAACCATGGAAACAGTGGACTGACATCTCAAAGTGTTGAGAGAAAAAGACTGTTAACCAAGAATTCTATATACAGCTAAAATCTTCTTTAAAATGAAGGATAAATTAAAACATTCCCAGATAAACTCCAAGGGAATCTGTTACTAGCAGATCTATCCTGCAAGAAATGCTAAAGGGATTCCTTCAGTCTGAAAAGGACATTAGATGCTAGTTTGAATCCACATGAACAAATAGAGAACACTGGTAAATATAACTTCATAAGAAAAAGATAATAAATATGTTCTCATTTGTAATCTACTTCTTCTATTTTAAGAGATAATAGCATGAAGCAAGAATTATAAAAGTTAACTATGGGTTTATAAACATAATGATTATACGACAGTAATGCTAGAAAGGCGGGGTTAGCAAGGCAGGTATACTGGAATAATTGTTTCGTATACTATTGAAATTAAGGTAGCTTTAACCTGAATTAGATTGGCACAAATTAAGATGGTAATTGTAATCCCAGGGCAAACAGTAAGAAAACAATTGAAATACATAATCAAAGAAATGACATAGGCATTTAAATGCTATACTGGAAAATATTTAACACAAAAAAAGCAATCATAAAGGAAATAAAAAGACAAGATATAAAAATCAGATAGCAAAATGACATAAATTCTATTTTATTAGTTATTATTCATTGCATTATATGTAAATGGATTAAACATTTGGGGGGAAGTGTGAGTCAAGTGAGTGCTGTCTTCAAGACATATACTAAATTCAAGGGAAGAAAAGAGAGGAACTTCATAAGCACTAACCAAAAGACAGTGGAGTAGCTACATTAGTATCAGAAAATATAGTCTTTAAAACAAAAGTTGTTACTATTGACAAAGAAAGATATTTTATAATGAGAAGAGGGTCAATCCATCAGGAAGACATAACGATTATAAAGAAATAAGTATCTTATATCTGAGTACCAAAATACACAAAGCAAAAACTGACAGAATTGGGGAAATAACAACTCAGAAATGAACTGGTGACTTCAATATTACATGTCAAATAATGGATACAAGTCAGAAGATCAAGAAGAAAATGGAGTACTTCAACAAAACTAAGAAACAATTATACCTAATAGACATTGATGGAACACTCCACACAAGAGCAGAATACATATACTTTGCAAGTACACATGGAACATTTTCTTGGAAAGATTCTATGTTAGGTCATAAAACAATTTTCAATAAATTTGAAATGACAAATCACAAAAGGATGTTCTCTGACTATAATGGTATTACATTATAAATCAACAACAGGTTATTTGAGAAATTCACAAATATGTAAATTAAATCACACATTCCTAAATAACCAATGGGTCAAAGAAGAAACAGAAGGGACATTTAAAAATTCTTGGAGATGAATGAAAATGGAAGCACACATAGCTTATAGGATCCAACTAAAGCAGTGCTGAGTAAAATTCATATTGTAAATGGCTGTATTACAAAGATTTCAAGTCAATAACTTTGCCTTCCACCTTAAGAAACTAGAATTTTAATAGGAAACTAAATCAAAATAAAGTGAAAGGAATAAAATAATAAAGACTAGAGTGGAAATAACTGAAATAAAGAATTAAAAACTGAGATAATCAACAAAACTAAAAGTTGATTCCTTGAAAAGATCAACAAAATTGATAAAAAGTTTTTCTGGATTGACCAAGAAGAGAGAAGGCTCAAATTATTAAATAATAAAAAAGACATTACCACGTAACTTACAGAAATAAAAAAATTATAAAGAAGTACTGTGAGCAACTATATGCCCAAAGTAGAAAATTTAGATGAAACAGAGAAATGTACAAAAAATCCACAGTTACTATTGTACTTAATGAAGAAAGACAAAGCTTTCCCTCTAATAAGAGGAACAAGATGAAATTCCTGTCGTGGCACAGCAGAAATGAATCTGACTAGGAACCATGAGGTTGCAGGTTCTTTCCCTGCCCTTGCTCATTGGGTTAAGGAACTGCTGTGAGCTTTGGTTTAAGTTACAGATGCAGCTCGGATCCTGTGTTGCTGTGGCTGTGTTGTAGGCCAGCAGCTGTAGCTCTGATTCGACCCCTAGCCTGGGAATCTCCATATGCCATGGGTGCTGCCCTAAAAAAAAAAGCGAAAAAGAGAGGAACAAGATAAGCATGTCTCCTCATATCACTCTAACATCACTTCTATTGCACTGGAGGCTTGTGCCTAGAGAAATTAGGAAAAAAATTACATTAAAAGTATTCTGATTGGAAAAAAAGAAGTAAAGTCATATCTATTTCAGATTACATAATCTTTTATAAAGCAAATCCCAAGGAATTCACTAAAAACTATTAGAATAAACAAGTTTAGCAAGATTGCAAGATATAAGCTAAAAAATCAATTTTTATATACTTACACCAATTTGAAAATGAAATTATAAAAGCAATTCCACTTACAATAGCATTAAAATGATTAAAATACCTAGGAATAAATTTAACAAAAGAAGTTTAAGACTTGTACACTGAAAATGACAAAACTGTTAAAAGGCATTAACGATGATCTAAATAAATAGATGTTCGTGGTTCACAAGACTTAAAAATGGTAATACGCCACAAAAATTTCTTTTTCTTTTTCAGCTGTCCCATGGCATACAGAGCTCCTGGGCAGGGATCAGATCTGAGCTACAGCTGAAACCTACTTCACAGCTATGGCAACTCCACATCCTTAACCCACTGCTCCTGGCAGAGGATCAAAACTGTGTGCCAGAGCTCCAGAGACACCGCTGATCCCATCGTGCCACAGCAGAAGTTCCAGTACTCCACAAATTGACCTATAGATTCAAAACAATCTCTACCAAAATCCTAACTGGATATTTTTGCAGAAAATATAAGCTGATCTTAAAAGTTATACGGATATAGCAGGGACTAAAACAGTCTTGAAAAAGAACAAATTTGAAAAAGTCATATTTCAAATTTCAGTACTTACTACAAAGGTACAGTAATTAAGACTGTGTAGTTCTGGCATAAGGACAGAAATAGAGATCAATGGAATAGAATCAGAGCCCAGAATTTATGGTCACTTATATTTACAACTGATTCTTGACAAAAAATGGTGAGATAATGAAAGGAAAAAAAATAATCTTTTCAACAAATGGTGCTACAGCAGCTGGATATCCACATTCAAAAGAATTAAACTTGACCCCTACCTCACACCTTATGCAAAACTCAACTCAAACCAGATCATATACCTAAATATAAGAATGAAAACTGTTAAAACTATTAGAAAAAAACATAGGAATAAATCTTTGTGACCTAATTTTATTAGATATGATACCAAGAGCACAGGCAACAACAACAAAATAAATTGTGACTACATCAAGATAAAAAACATTGTGCTGCAACTTATACAATCAAGAAATGAGACAACAACCCACAGAAAAAAATTATGTTTTATCTGCTAAGAGACTTGTATCCAGAATATGTAAAGAACCCCTACAACTCAGGAGAAAAAAAAAAAAAAAAGGGCAAGTAACTCAAAATATGGGCCAAGGATTTGAACAGATATTTCTTCAAGAAGATATACAAATGACCAACAGGTACATGAAAATATGTTCTATATCATGAGTTGTTAGGGAAATGCATATCAAAGCTACAAGTGAGCCACAACTTCATACCCATTAAGATGGCCCTATAAAAAGACAGAAAATAACAACTGTTGGTGAAGATGTGGAGAAATTGGAACCCCTGTAAGTTGCTGGTGGGAATGTAAAGTGGTACAGTCACTTTGTAAAGCTGTTTTGTAATTTCACAAAAAGATAAATATAGAATTAGCATATAACCCTGGAAATATGCTCAATGGAAATGTAACCATCAGTCCACACAAAAAGTTGTGCACAAATAAACATTGTGTACAAGTGTTCATTATTTATAATAGTCCCCAAATGGAAATAATCCAAATGTCCATCAACTAATGAATAAAAAAAAGTGTATTTTTTAGAATATTATTTTTGCAGAATATTATTCAGCAATAAAAAGAAATGCAGGAGTTCCAATTGTGGCTAAGCGGTTAACAAACCCGACTAGTATCCATGAGGATGCAGGTTCAATTCCTGGCCTCACTCAGTGGGTTAAGGATCCGGCTTTGCTGTGAGCTATGGTGTAAGTCACAAACATGGCTTGGATCCTGCATTGCCGTGGCTGTGGCATAGACCGGCATCTACAGCTCCGACTGAACCCCTAGCCTGGGAATCTCCATATGCCACAGATGCGGCCCTAAAAAGACAAAAAAAAAAAAAAAAGGAAATGCAGTAATGATACATGCTATAACATGGATGAACCCTGACACTATGCTAAGGGAAACTTTAAGCCAGTCACAAAAAAGCACATGATTCCATTTTTATTAAATGTATGAAATAGGCAGATCAATAGAAATGGAAAGTAAATTAGTGGTTTCCTAGGGCTGAGAGATATGGAGGAGTGGGGGAGTGACAGATGAAGTGTAGAGGGTGTCTTTTGGGGATGCTGAAAATGTTTTAAAATTGATTGTGGTAGCGGTTGCACAACTATGAATATGCTAGCTTCTAAACTATATACATTAAATGGAAGAATTGCAGGGTTTGTGAATTACATCTCAATAAAACTGTGTGGTATAAAGAATCCTTAAATTGGCTCTTCCTCACAGCTGATGCATGAATCTCCTGTTATGATGATAATCTAGCTTTTAGTCAAACACTTTCAGCAACTGGCAGTTTACTGTTTTGTGAATAGCTGCTTTATGGACAGCTTATTAATTACAAAGGTCTTTTTCATAGTGATCTGAAATCTGCCTCTTGCTGAATCCACCTGTGGTCTTTTATAATAACCTTCAGAGTCACCTGAATTAGCCTTAATCAGAGGAAGAGAAGCACAAAACCCAAATCTAGTACTTAGACATGTGTTTGTCTGATAGAGTTTTAAATCTTAGACTTGAATTTCCAAACTGCAATAATCAGAGCTGAGAAGAGTCTGTCGGCTTTCAGGTGGGACCTAGCCTGTCAAATAAGCCACAGTCATCACCATTCCACACTGGATTTTGAAGATATTCATGGGGTGGGAGCTAAAGTTATTGCCACTGATTTGAAAGATTGCAATTTGGAAAAAAAAGTTTTGAGTAGAACCTGCATACACAGGTGCTGCCAAAGGACAAGACATGGCTTATAAATGAGCATAGTAGATGTGTGTAATAGGGAGCGGTGGAGACAGTGGCTCACTAGACAGTATATAAAGGGGAAGACACTACTCAGATTAATATACTCCTGGCCTGGATATGAAATCACAGGCCTAAGATATATTTGTCTTTTTCAGGGCTGCACTTGCAATGTGTGGAGGTTCCCAGGCTAGGTGTCCAATCGGAGCTGTAGCTGCCAGCCTATGCTACAGCCATACCAGATCCGAGCCACATCTGTGACCTACACCACAGCACATGGCAACACCAGATCCTTAACCCACTGAGCGAGGCCAGGGATCAAACCCGTATCCTCATGGACACTAGTTGGATTCGTTATCTGTTGCACCACAATGGGAACACCCTTAAGACAGTTTTTAAAAGTAATCAGAGTACTTTTCTAAAAGTAATCAGAGTACTTTCCAACTTAAGACCAGAAAAGTGATTGGATAGGGAGAAAAAAAACAGGCCCATTGCCTGGTTTCAAAAAAAAACAGAGGAGAAAAACTGAACAAAATTGTTTGCTAATTGTGCCGCATGAGTTCTATATTCATTGTAATGGTTATTGTGTGTGTGTGTGTGTTTTACGGTAAATTACATTATTTAGTACTGACCTTGTTAAAAGCATCATCATCTGTTTTGCAAAATCTCAAATATTTCTCAAAAAAGAGGTTGACATAGCGTTGTCTTACTTCATCAGGTACTTTGGACAAGGATTCTGATGTTCCTACAGCCCGCTTCTGATGAGCCACTTTATATTTCAACATCTTGTTAAACATAAGATCATTGATTAGAAAAGAGAATACATGCATTTTCTGTTTAACATTCTTACTATGTGTATGAAAGCAGTAAAACTATCTTAGGTAAGTTGATACAAAAATTAAATTAAAAATAATTTCAAGTATTAGATTCATTAAGAGTAGAAAAAATGTGAGAAATAAAATTATCTACACTCACAAAAGGGAGAAATGAGACTGCTGCCTTATGTCTGCCATTATCAAGGCTGATTTGATTACCTGTCTAATCACTCAACTGTTTCCACATCCAGATTCAAAGAGCCATGACTTGGTCCTCTGATCAGCATATAGCAAAGTTTCTCAAAACAATTCTTAAAACAAATATATGTCCCAATGCCTTTCAGTTATCATTTGACTAAGAAAAAGCCTTGGGCTTACCAATGCCTTTTGGTTATCATTTGACTAAGAAAAAGCCTTAGGCTTAAATAAAATTTATGACAGATCTGTGCATATTCAATATTTAAATGATCTGAGCTAGAAACAAGTTTAGCATTCCTTTTGAAGGGCTTAAAAAAGACAATTCTAGGATGAGTTAATCTCCCTACTTTTAGGGAGGGATAAAGACTTAACACTGACAGGTTGTTTTCTGTCAAAGAATACATGGTAAAGAGAAAAAAAAATCATTGACACAAGGAGGGGAAAAATGACTGAAGAAGGTTGTACTATCACATTACTCATGGCCGTTATTTCCTCATGGTCTCTCTGTCTCTCACATACTTAAACAGATATACCCCTCACCAGATATGGCCTGAAAGACATAATGTACAACTTTTCTCTGAAAAAACTGATGAGGCTTAAATTAATTATAGCCACAGATGTTTTAGGTCTGAAAAAATGCCTAATATTTCCAATAATAAGAAAAACAAATTAACTGAAAGTGACACACACAAATCCCATGATAAAATGAAAATAACTATCTAATAGTAACCAAAAAAAGCTTGACAATATATCTCAGCAGTAGGTTTGGCATTTTTCTGAATAAGGGGTCTTCAGAGAGAGAAAAACATAGTCACTCTCCAAGGGGCCCTAATGTCGTTAGAACATGATGGTTATTAGGAATAAAATTCTGGTCTTCAGATTGAGTTCATAGTACCTTCACAGGAAAATAAGGAATACTTTTCACAGGAACATGTGCTCTGTTTGGCTTTGCAGTTGGACTTTCCTTCGAAAGAACTATATCCATGTGAAGGCTGTTTGATGTACGTGAATTTTCTAAGACATTTCAGAGAACAAGAGAAAAAGGAAAAGGTAAATGTTAATGTCATTAGTCTCAGATGATTTGAGTTTATTTCCATCATTAATTCAAAATTTTACAACACTTTATTTATAAGCTTGATTAAAAAATACATATTTTTTCTTGAAGAAAACAAAATGCAAACACAAAAGAATCCCAATAACCAATTCCAGTATAACCTAGAAGAACAAAATTAAGTAATTTATAAAGCAATTTGCTCCATGTAAGAATGTGTGCAAAATACTACCATTTATTGCTACCATATAGGGGATAAATGATGTAAATATGCTAATCTTATTATTTCATGTAAAGCTTTATGTAATTGACTTAATGATAACTGGGAATATATGGGTTTCATAGGAAACATTTTTAAAAACAAAGTATAACCCCATTTATTAAATAAGTAACTAAAAAAAAGATTTTCCTCATACCTCCTGAGGCTTTCCTTTGGATCTGAGAGGCTGGACATGCAACTGTATTTTTCTTCTCTTCTGAAGTGAGACTAACAAAAGCCTGCCCACCCTTAATGGCAGCCATTATCTGCACTGCCTGTTTCTGGGCCTGGAGGAGTCTAGTGTGACTAACCAGTGGTGGGCCTGGTCCCCTGAATGGGCTAATCATCTCTTTACTGGTTGGAACCTATAAAGCATCAGTATAAAACATAGATGATTTTAAAAATTGTTAAGATGGATAATTTCACTTTCCTTTTGCACAAAAGCTCCTCAGAATTGACTACATGAGATCCAAATACACACATAATTGATCCAGTACACATAATTGGAGTACTCCTGAAATAAACTGAGACAATAAAACCAAACAACAATTTCAGCATATAATTTAAGAAAATTTTCTTGAAATATGAGGAAATTAAATTTTATATGAAACTGACACTTTATTTGCAGTTAAAATGTTAATAAGACATATCCTACTAAAGTCACCAGAATTCAAATTTAAGGAAAGAATCCTTTAGGTAATGAGGCAAAAGTATCAGGTGACCCACACAGGGAGAAATAGGCTAGCAGCTGACTTCTCCACAGCAATATTCACTACTAGAAGAGAAGGGAACATATGAAAAAATGTTCAGCTTCACTAGTAACCAAACAAATATAATATAAAACAAGGAAACAGAATTTCACTCAAATTTACAGGTTAAAAAAATTGTAATACCCATTTTTTGTAAGGTTTGTGAGAAGGGAACCCTGAAACACTGTGTAAGACTATAAATTACCACAATCTTTTTGGAAGGCAATGTGTCATATTTTTAAAATCATAATAAATTTTT
The DNA here is from genome assembly GCF_016906955.1 of Phacochoerus africanus. Taxonomy (NCBI): domain Eukaryota; kingdom Metazoa; phylum Chordata; class Mammalia; order Artiodactyla; family Suidae; genus Phacochoerus; species Phacochoerus africanus. The sequence continues at coordinate 198,181,618 of NC_062545.1, read as the reverse complement.
ACCTATCTTTTGTCCAGTTACTTCCATTTGTGAGAATTTATTTTAAGGAAAAAATTGCTGACGATACCAACACTTATTTAAATATACGAATTTGGGGGAGTTCCTGTCATGGCTCAGCAGTTAGTGAACCCGACTAGCATCCATGATGTGGATTCGGGTTCTATCCTTGGCCTCGCTCAGTGGGTTAAGGATCTCGTATTGCCATGAGCTGTGGTGTAGGTCGCAGATGTGGATTGGATCCCGCGTTGCTGTGGCTCTGGCACAGGACGGTGGCTATAGTTCCAGTTGCACCCCTAGCCTGGGAACCTCCTTATGCCACGGGTGCACCCTAAAAAAAAGAATTTGGGGAGAAAATACATAGCATAGTAAAATGAAAACTATGAACACCACAGCATTTGCAATTAAAGGAATATAAAGTTAGCCTCCAAAAATTTTTTTTCATAAGAAAGAGAAAAGGGGAGAGAACTAGTTTAGTAAATATCTATAATATCTGACCCTGGGATAGGCAGGCATTTCACTATCTCCATTTCACAAACATGGAAAATGAAAGAGAGAAATTAAATAATTTGCTCAAGAACATTCAACCATCCTGTGAAGAACTGGAATTCAGGCTGTTATGTATGACTTGGGAGCATAAACTCTTTTTATGCCCTGCAGAAGATTCTTTTTTTTTTTTTTTGGTCTTTCTGCCATTTTCTTGGGCTGCTCCCGAGGCATATGGTTCCCAGGCTAGGGGGTCGAATCGGAGCTGTAGCCACCAGCCTACGCCACAGCAACACGGGATCCAAGCTGCGTCTGCGACCTACACCACAGCTCACGGCAACGCCAGATCCTTAACCCACTGAGCAAGCCAGGGATAGAACCCACAACCTCATGGTTCCTAGTCGGATTCATTAACCACTGAGCCACTACGGGAACTCCGAGCCATGCAGAAGATTCTGCTGTCAGTTCATACCACGTACAAATAATGTAAAGACTAGAGCAGAGAACTAACTGTTTTTGTTCAATAATACTTTCTTTTTCATATCGAGGTTCCAGGCTAGGGGTTGAATTAGAACAACAGCTGCTGGCCTACGCCACAGCCACAGCCACACCGGATCCGAGACGTGTCTGCAACCTATACCACAGCTCATGGCAACATTGGATCCTTAACCCTCTGAGCAAGGCTAGGGATTGAACCTGTGTCCTCATGGATACTAGTCAGACTCATTTCTGCTGAGCCATGATGGGAACTTCCAATAGCATTTTTTAAACACAAAGTGTTAAAGGAATACTATTTGCTGCAATGAGTCTTCAGCTTCTTTATATGTTGCAAGAGATCTTCAGCATTTATAATATATTTACAAGAGGTTCAAACTACTTTGAAAAACTACAGTCCATTCTCCTTATTCCCACTAGTTAAGTCTTATAGAGTCCCACAATGAATTAGTGAATACTGAACCATGCTCCTAGGCACAGGTGAGCATCTGGTTTCAGCAGTTTCATCAACCAATCAACACATAACCTTGTTTTATGTGTGTTTCCATTTAAAGATGCTTTATTTAGTATATACTGCTCATTCATTAACAATGAATTTTTAGTCACCAGCACTATAAGTCATGCCTGAACAAAGTTAACACACATATTTTCTCTGTAGGCACATCACAGCCTGCTTGCTTCAAGAAACACCAGACAGCACTATACTTGGGGACCATTTTAAATTAACAGATTCATTAAGAAAACACACAAAAATGCAGAAAACATGGCACTAAATAGACTGAGATAAGTACACTGGTCAACAGTGTGACAGTGAACAAGAAAGCAGTGTTGTGGTAGTTCCCATCATGGCTCAGTGGTAACGAACCTGACTAGTACCCATGAGGACTTGGGCTCAATCCCTGGCCTCACTCAGTGGGTTAAGGATCCGGCTTTGCTGTGAGTTGTGGTGTAGGTCACAGACATGGCTCGGATCTGGCATTGCTGTGGCTGTGGCACTGGCCAGTAGCTATAGCTCTGATCCAACCCCTATCCTGGGAACCTCCACATGCAGCAGGTGCGGCCCTACAAAGCCGCACCTTAGCTGGGAATGTGCATGTGCATGTCAGGCAATTCCCTTATTTATTTATTTATTTTTTTGCCGTAGCACATGTCTACAAGAGGACCAAAAAAAGCATGTCTTGATTTTGTTATAAATTAAGTTTACTGAATAGGGTTTGCGAATACAGAATCTGCAAATAATGAGGACTACCTATATTAATTTATCATTAAAAGTTTATACAACATACCTGTTTTTAATGGAAATGTTAGATAATGAGGGAAAAATGAAGGATTTGGAAAATGCTTAAAAAGAATCAATTTACTGACTTACCACTTGTGCCCCCTGGTGGATAACAAGACAATAACTACTAGAACATACTTGAAGCTCTAAATGGTATGTACTTCATAATGTGTCTGCTGAAGGGGTGGGGGTAGGGGGGACAGAAGGAGGGCGTGAGGGTAAGAGAATCAAAATGACTCACATCAAACTTGGCAGTGTGTGCAATTCTCTTTTTTGGTTTGGAAATATTTTGGTAATATAACATATCTAATTCCATTTGCTCTTCTGAAACCTAGATGGAAAAAGATAAGAATCATCCAATTTCAGTGTGGTAGTGGCAAATTTATCATGTTTCCTGAAGAGCCACAGGAGTAAAACTACAAAATAGTGGGCAAATTATTTAAAATAATTCACAAAATAATTAATTTGGATAATCTGACATGCATAGTTCCTATAAAAGATTCCTCTAATTTGAGAGATCAACTATAAGTTACTACATCTAATACCATGGCCTCTGGAAACTGTCAAGTCTGCAAAACATCATGGCTGGCCAATTATCAAGGTTTTTGCCTTGTCATTCTAATATGCTAATAATCATAAATATTAGAAATACATATTACAGATATTATATAAAGTTTATGATATAGAGAATGTTATTTAAGGGAAACTCCTTTAGATTTTGGAAAATAAGGATTAAAAAAAAGGGAACTGACTAACCTGCTTAGTCATTTCTCTCTTATGAGCTTTGGTTTGTGTGAACTCACTGAAAATTTGAAGACATTCCTTCATAGTCTTATCAGAATCAGAGAGTGTGTCGTCTTCAGTACATTCCTTATCAAAATCAAATTCAATTAATTTTCTGTTTTCAAAAGTATTTAAGTCTTGACTATCATTTTGTACTCTCAAAACCTTTTCTTGTATGTGATCATCTGAATATGAGAATTGGGGTTGACTTGGTGAATATCGCCATTCCATGTTTTGAGTATCATAACATGTTTTTACATGTCTCCTGCTATTTGGATAACTTTCATTATGATGCTCCTTCTGTATTTCTTTGTCACTGAGAAGTGCACAAGATGTACTTTCTTCTGAAATATAGACATACTTTTTCTCACTGTTGAAGCTTCCCATCTTAGAAACGTGGTTTTTAACACCACACAAGTTTATGTTAGTTTTATTATCTAGTGAGGTTTTCGTAAGTGATTTTGGTGGTTCTGATCTGTTACTGTCACCATCTCTTTGTGTGGTTAGCTGGGTCTTGTCTACTTTTCCCTCTTCTATGCCTCTGATTTGAAGATTTCTTTCCTTTGGGGGTATTACTTGTAACTTTTCAGCCATATTCTGATATTTAAAGCCTCTAAATGGTTTAGATTTCTTAGAAGAAGGAACGATTGGAGGTACATCCATTACAAGATCATCTTCATCGGAATCTTGAAGATTTATTTTAATTCTTATTGGTGAAACATATGGACTCTCCAGGGACTTGTGGTAATTTCCACCCACAGATTTCTTCCAGTAGCAGGAGTGCTGAATATCAGTCTCACTCTGTCTTGCTCTAGATGACCCAAGCAGCCCTGCAGAATAATTGAGCAATGGGTCATATTCAAGGTCAGTTGCTGGACATTTGTTGTCCAACACATATTTTCTAGGCTGATTCTCTCTGTTCTTTGATGGTTCATTCCACTTCTCTTTTGAAATCAGGCTATTTTCAGGAAAATCTTGTCTCACATTTGTGTCACTCAAGGAGGCCACAGGGCTTTGTGACAGCTCTTCAAGTGCTAAAGTAAACCTGGAGAGTCTCTTCTGATTTTCTTCAACTTCACTCTTGACTGATTCAATTTCTTTGTTGATTCTTTCCAGTTCTTCCATAGTTGTGCCTAGTGTTAATGGAAGAGGAGTTTATTTTACCTTTAAAATCACTTAATATAAGATACAGACTCCATAACATCCTGAACAAGCAGTTTCCTATCACAAGGACATTAACTCTTCCAAACCCAGCCTTAAAAACAAGGAATTGTGGAGTAACCAGTCAGTTCTTGGAATGAGAATGAGAAGTCAATGACTATCACTGATTCAGTCCTTCAAATGTGTAGTTCATTCACATGACTGATTAAAGTACATTCATGTCTTCTTACTAGAGTGACTACATCGGTGGGACAGGCCACGTTTATACACAATTATTAAGGTGTCAAACATGACATGGTTTGGACATACTCTATTTGTCTTATTATTTACCAACAAGTGATAATTTGGAAACAGTTTAAATAGTTGAACGCCACTTACACAGAACTGTACTTAGTCTTATACTCCAATACATATCCTCTGCCATGAGTAAGAAGTATTTAAAATGCTAGTCTTAATTTAGTGGTTCTTAACATTCTCAGTAGGGTCCCTGGTGTTCTACAAAATGCCTCAAACACAAAGTTAAGAAAAACATACCCTTCCATGAACATCCATTAAAAAAAAATAAACCAAACAAAACTCGAGAGCAGCTGGATCCACACTCCTGAGGAAACCCAGGACAGTGACAAAAGATAAGGCTTGGCAGTCATGGCTGTTCCCAACACCTGGCAGCTCCTTCCTGATTTTTTACTAAGGAAATCACAACCCCTCCCTCTTTCCAAGATATGCTTTCCTATGTCAGTTATGAGATAGTTTACACACTTCTCCTTTCTCCAAACAAGAGATTTCAGATATGAAATACCATCCAAATTATACTTTTTAAATCTCTGAATTTACTTTAGATAAACTAAATGTTTTGGTAAGACACACATGCTTCCTCTTTACACAATGAACTTTCTCTTGGCTCACTAGCCTTTCAATTTACCATTCATTTTCTATTAAGAAATTAACTCTATTGAAATCCAAAACAACATGTGTGATAAAGGTGTATGACGTTTTGATGGAGAAGAAAAAAGGCGAAGGGCAGGCACAAGAACGAGAATTATTCTACAAACATAAACCACTCTGATTTCTCTTTAAGTAAACTTGTCAAGGGGAGTAAACTCTGGGTTACCAACTAGAACAGCATTCTGGCATAAGCTGGGTTTTATTCGGTTGCCATGATTCAGGAAAGGCTGTTTAAGCAGTGCGTTGAGGGGGCTTAAAAAAAGAGAGAAAGAAAGAGATTATACTCTCTATGTCACAAGTTAAATTTTTTTTTTTTCCTCCATCAGAAACTAGATTTGGAAGGCAAACTTAAACACTTTGAGGCAAACTTAATCTTTAATCAGGTTAGACGTGATGGGAACAGCTCCTTCTGATTTGTAAATACTCCTAGCCACAACCGGAGCCCCTTCCTACCCACTGCCTTTCACCAGAGCATAAGAAACTCCTTAGAGTAATTTCACATTGGGGACGGCGGTCAGGGAGCAAGGAACACTCACAAGCCTCTGAAAACCAGCAAACCTGTACGTTCCTTTCTAGGATCCAACGTCCCCACCAGCTGGCAACCACCAGCCTTCACACGCCTGCCCACTGCGTGCTCCTCGCCCCGCCCACTACCGTCTTGACCACATGACCTTGGCCCCGCCCCACCCACCCACCGGAGCAGCTGGTGCGGTCTATAAAGCCGGGCGGCGGGTGTAGAGTGGGGCCGCAAGCTGAGCCTTCGGTCACCGGGGCAGGTTCTTTTCAAATGACCAGCCCACGCCAACTATCTTCCCGAATGTCACTAAGATGCCCTCAACCCCAGTTTCAGGAACTGTGTGACCACATGAAAAACACGCTCAAAATTTCCATAGCACCCTCATTGCTTGGTATATCTCGAACATACTTTATGTAGGAGAGATAAACAAGCAATTTAATTTTCCTGATCCTAGGTATGCAATGCTGGGAAGATTTATTCTTGGGGTCTCTAACAACTTGGTTTCTCCTTGAAGGCCAATGCTTGTTTTTCTCTTGCCAAGAACATCCACTCTATAGGAACTGTCCTGAAGTAGCTAAGGTGAGGGTAAACAGTCCTCTCTGAGGACTGGAGAAGAGGAAGATTATAGGCTTCAGAGAAAGGAAATGCGAGGGTGTTTTGGAATGGGAGAGAGACAAGTTAAAAAGGAAATGGTTTTATTACTTCCTTTCAGAGGAAACAGATCAGAGGTCCAGACAACCTGTTTAGGAAATCCAAGTTTAGTGATGACATGCAGGATCAGCAGGGGACAAGTGTGAAGACATTCCCCCTCCCAACACACATACACACCAGCCTGGGCTCTAAGACCCTCTCCTGACTTCTAGACTGGGAGAAGGGGTAGAAGAAAGTGGACATCAGTAAGAACTATTTAATACTCTGCTTGCTCCTCCCGGAAAACTTGACTGCAATTTACAATGATATCTACAGTGGTATCTGCAAGTTATGCCAACTGAGGATAAGAAACCAAAATTTTAAAATATAATTGACATCATCTCTTTTGGCCGTTTTCGTCAAGTAATGCTACATTAACTTTCTCACACCACAGTACTTCAGGACTGGAGACAAGTTGTGTGACTCAAAAATAACCCTTACACCTATTTCCAATCAAGAAAATTTGTGGTCCTTTCCAAGGGTAGGTGGAGGATAAAGGCTGGAGTAATTGATAGCTAACCCCTCCCCAAACCCACCTGACATTCTTCCCACAAGCCCTTTCTCACCTATGGATTCGACGTGGCTCCTCTGCACCCGGAGCACCTCCAAGCTGCTGCAATCACTTGACTCACTCAGTTCCCGCCGCATTTCCTGGTGCTTGAACTGGCAGTATAAACGCTGGCACGGACTCTCGGGGCTGTCAAAAGGGCACGGAAAATGGCAAAAGTAACCTGCAGAGGGTAGCATGGGCTAACTGCTCAAGACCACCTCCTCTGGCTCCAAAACTGCGGGTACTACTGACAACACCAGGCAGATATAAACAGTAGCCCTGCTACCACTTTCCCCGGCAGGGTAACGCCTTATATAGTCCTTGCTACTGGAAGGTGGAGCTTCGTAGCTTTCCCAGCCAATAGGGAGGCTGAAGCTGGCGTCAGCGGAGAAAATGGGATGTGAGGGAATGACTCTGATTGGATGGTAGGCCTGTGACAGGTGAGTGTAATGTAGTGAGTGTAATGTGTGTGTCTGCGCTCCAAGGGAAAGAAGGCCCATGAAGACCTAAGCTACACATAGGCAAAACAATTCCACAAGAGCTGATAGAGCCTTTGGATTAAGGAATCTCCTGCCTTAAGATGCCTACCTTGCTCCTAAACAAAACCCTTTGACTTTTGTTGTAAGCTTGACTGTTTACCGTCATGGATCATGGAGAGAACTTCAGTGTCAAAGCACATCTGAACTTTGCCTCTCTTGGGCAGGCAATCTTAGGCAAGGTATCTAACAACATGAGTTCTCATTTCTTGATCTGTAAAGGAAACTTGGCTTTCATAGGGTTCAGTGTTCTATAATGTATCAGAGTGCCCAGAATAAAGTAGGTGAGAATTTAAAAGGACGATAAAACCTGTCCTAAGTTCTTCCCATCCCTGTCATACATACATGACCACATAGGACCCAATACATGTCCCTAAAATCCTTCCAGTTGAAACTGATTCCTAAAAGGGAAATAGTATTCCTATTCTATTGGTCTTTGTAAACAGAAATACTCCTAGGATAGATGGCTTCATAAGTCACTAATAAATTGAATTAGTGTTTGAGATCTTTGCTTTTCTTCTAATAATGCATACTGAGCTGGGTGCTTGGAGGAAGAGAGAAGGAAGGGTGTGTGAATCCCCCTCTAGGAAATTACATGATGGGATCCCTTCTTCCTTTCTCTTCTTCTGGAACATCATGATATTTCAAATGATTGTGGATACCTTAGAGATGGAAATATTTTTTTTCTAATTCTTACTGTCCTGTGAGAGCAGCCCTGTAGATGACTTTGAAACAATTTAAGAACGCTAGGAGTCTCTAGTACTAGTTTTGTCTCTTGATACAGCACAGCTGTTTTGCCAGTAAAACATGAACAGGTGTGTTCTTTTTGCTTTGGTGGTGGGGAGGGGTGTAGTTAGTGTTGATTACCTTGAAAGCCCTCAAAATGCCCCCAAGTAAGGTAAATGTCTAAATGTTCTCATTTAAAAATCAGCCAGCCTAGAGTGAATACTTTCCATCAGTCACTTTCCAGGATCGTTTTTACTTGATGAAGATTTCCACACCTTATTTCATGGTATTTTTTCCGTTAAGTAATTTTTGTAGATGAAAGAATTTTATTGAATACGTTGGCCCTTTAAGACACCAGAAAATGTGAAGGTCGCAGCAGTTTCCAAACCATTATAGGAATGTCACAAAGATTTTTTTTTTTATGACAAAAAAAGTGTCTATTCATCAGTGGGTTCCTCGCTCAGTTCCTCCAGTTCCTCGCTCGGTTCCTCACTCTGAATTAAGTCTGACTCTTCATTCATGCCTGTCTCATCTGAGACTGTGGAAATCACATCTGTTGTCCTAGACTTTGACTTAGTGTCTGAGTTCTTTAATTCTGAAGAAGTGGTGCCCCAAAATGTGCTGCTTTCAGCACTCTTAGAAAAAGATGTGTCTGATACACCTTCTGATGGATGAAAGTAAGACAGAGTTGCCAGCTCTGGGTTGACAGAGTATTCACCACTCTCACATGATTTTTCATATCTGAAAAAGAAAACATACATCAAGACTTGTTTTTAATTGTGTACATCTGCAGTTCAACCTAACTTAGAAAGGCATCTTAAAATGTTATGTGAATTCTGTCCAATATATTGGTTATTATAATGCTGTATAAATCAATGAAAAACATCAGGCCCTATACAGATGTGCTATTTCAAAGAGAATTCATAACACTTTTGTTTTAAGGCTATTTAAAAAGAATGCATTTCTAGGTTCTCTATACCCTTTCCAATTGACTAGGGTATTTTCTATCTCTAGATGACAATTTAAAATATTGGGAAAAAGCTCAGGTGGGATATTTCTTGAGAGACAACCCCTATAAGGAAAATGGAGCCAAACTGAATATCTTATAAATTTGGGAGTTATGTTTTCCTAGCAATCAACTAAAGAGTTTCCAGCCACGCATGTTATAAAGACTCTGGATGACTGTAGACTTACTTCATTGTCTTCATTTTGTACAGCATGGCACTAGAGACTGCCAAAATGATGACAAAAAGAAATAGGGTCATCAACGAGATGCCCAGCATTAATTTTAATTTGGCTTCCCGTAGTTTTGCCAGGTTGTCTTCATTTGCAGGGTTTAAATCAGAACCTGAGAGGAAAGAAAGAAAATGCAATGGAAAAGAGTGACACTGTTCTGCTTGTTTTCACAGAAGAATAAAAATAACAAAGCAACTGAAGAGAAGCCTTCATCATCTGGAAGCCTTCTTCACTGCTCTCACACCTCTACCCCCACACAATGCAAAGAAGGCTTGAGGCCACACCCTATGGCTAAGTACTCTTAAATTTTTTACCTTTCACCTTCACAATAATCTTGGAGGAGCTATCCTTCACTTCATTCACTCCATTTTCCAGGACCACAGTTTATGGGTTTGCCCTTGTCTCGTAGTGTCAAAATCTGGTATCAAACCCAGGTTACCAAATGTTAAAATGCATATGTATCAGCCAACCCCCCAGCAAAATAAAAACCATTTCAAGACTCTGAAGAGATTACTATTAAAAATGTAGTGAAATTATATACGAGGGGTTAGTCCTTCAGGAAAGAAAGATGCAATTCTACCATTGGGACATGCATTAGTTTTTCTTTTAAGCTAAAAGGATGATGATGCTTTCTCCATGGCATAAGAACTGAATTTGCCATTTTATTACTGTGATCAAATCTAGCAGCATCTTGATGTTAAAGATACGGAACTTAGTTAACTTTCTAAAATAAATTATGTAATAAAAATCATTCCAGGATACAGAAATGCCAAAAGTCTTTTTACTAAAATAATGAAAATATATCTTTACTGCCAAATTTTATATCTTGCTGAATATATGTCTGACTTAACAGACATTTAAATAGTGACTTTAAATGACCATGTTGATATTTCTCCCCTTTCCCCCAACCTCCTCTCACCCAAAAGTTCCAAGGGTTTTCATTATTCTCTATGTAATGATGTTTTGGTAATAGGCAATGACAAGCTCCCATGTCTATACCCTCTGATATTTAAAAAATTGTAATTTTCAAAGTGCAAGGCTAGAGTAAGTGGAATAAAATGTGTGCAGTTGTCAATGACTGATATGTTGACTTTGAGGCAGATTACTTTGGGAATAATCAAATTACGTTAAAATGGGCTGTGCTCCTGAATTGCTTTGCTACTCCTTAAAAGGGTGTTTGTAAAGAGGTGTGCTTGTAGTACATTTCATCAAGGTGATGGTCAAAATTATAGAAAAGCTAATTACAAGTTTGGACAGTGTTTTTTTTTTTCCCCCCCCTCAGCCTCGGTTTCCTAATTGGTGTAATGGAGATAATACCAACTATGAAAGTCGGTTGAACCCCATGAAGGAGTTGCTGTGTGGGCTGATGTAATAATGCATGTAAAGTGTAGGATGTGCTCAATACATAATAGAAGATAATTCTCAATGTAATTACTTGAAAAGACAATTTTTTTTTGTCTTTTTGTCTTTTTGCCATTTTTAGGGTCGCTCCCGCGGCATATGGAGGTTCCCAGGCTAGGGGTCTAATCGGAGCTGTAGCTGCCAGCCTACGCCAGAGCCACAGCAATGTGGGATCCAAGCCACATCTGCAACCTACACCACAGCTCACGGCAACGCCAGGGATCGAACTCGCAACCTCATGGTTCCTAGTCGGATTCGTTAACCATTGAGCCACTATGGGAACTCCAAGACAAAATATTTCTAAATCATTTGTCATTCCTATATAACATTTTTCTAAACAAAGAAGACTGACTCCATTTTCTTGAAGCACTGAAAGGCAAGTGGATGTACCTGTCAAATTATTCAGTAAAGAGTTGAGGTGACAGGCCTTAGACGTATTGCCAGATACTATTTCTTTTTCAATGTATTTTTTTGTGGGAAAGAGGTTTGGAAGAAATTAATATATTGCCTTGTGGAATTTTCCATCAAGTTATATAAATAAAATTAATCCATTAATGAAAACTATATTCAGCAGCTGGAATTCTCTCATTCATTGCTGGTGGGAAAGCAAAACCACTTTGGAAGACAGTTTGTAGTTTCTTACAAATCTAAATATGGTCTTACCATATGATCCAGCAATCACAATCCTTGTATTTACCTAAATTAGTTGAAAACTTATGTCTACACAAAAACCTACAAATGAATGTTTGTAGCAGCTTTATTTATAATTGCCAAAATGTGGAAAAAACCAAGATGCCCTTCAGTAGGTGAGTGGATAAATAAACTGGTCCATCCACACAAGGGAATATTATTCAGTGATGAAAAGAAATTATCAAGCCACAAAAAGACATGTAGGATTCTTAAATGCATAGTACTAAGCAAAAGAAACCCATCAGAAAAGGCTACATACTGTATGTTTCCAACTCTGACATTCTGAAAAAGGCAAAACTCTAAAGACAGTGAAAAGATCAGTAATTACCAAGAATTGGGGAAGGAAAGGATGGCTAAATCAAATCACGGGATTTTTAGGGCAGTGAGGCTACACTGTATGATTGTAATGGTGGACACAAGATATTATGCATTTGTCAAAATACATAGAATTGTATGACACAAAGAGAGGACACTAATGTAAACTACGAAGTTTAATTAATAGTGTATCAATATTATAATTATTAAAAAAAAACACACCACACCAATGGAAGATGTTAATAACAGGATATTGAGCAGAGGGAATATATGACAACTCTGTACTTTCTATTCAATTTTTCTATAAGCCTAAAAATATTTTTTAGTGCTCTAAAATTAAAGTCTATCAATTAAAAAAAAAACTGCATCATATGTCTTGTTCACTTGCTTACTCCTCCATTTAGCTTACTGTTTCAGGAATAGAAGTTACAAAACAGGAAAATGAAAACAGCCATCTGCAATACGGTCATTGAAGAACACTGTTCAGGAACTGCAACTTTCCTAAAACAGTAAATGTCTTCTCTGGTATGATGTCAGCCACCATGCTACCCTCTTACCTATACTACACCTTACTGGCGAAAACAGTATCACCATGCAGACACTTAAATGTATGCAAGTATTTATGTATGCATTTAATTGAAGTATTTTGTTCTTACTTGGAATTGGGTGAAAAAATTGATCTCGTTGGTTGTCCTCAGTGGTTGCATTTATAGCTGTTAAAACAATAAATTGGTGTTATGGTAAATAAAATTCATTTACTAAAATTGTGTGTATGTATGTATGTGTATACTGTACAGAGTTTATTCTCACTGTTTAGGGTAGTTATGCTCTACATTATGTGAGCATTGAAGTTGTGAATACTGAACCACCATTGTCCCTAATGGAAATACAGTGTTAGTTTCCTGTGAGCCTCTGGTCACAACATTTTTATCAACCAATCCATATATAACCTTGTTTTATGTGTGTTTCTGTTTACAGACACTTCATTTTTTATATATTGCTGATTAACATCAGGCTCATGGTAAATGGCATTATAACTTACAGCTATATGAAGCTTATCTAATACATTTTTCTTCCTAAGATACATCACAGCTTCTTGAGTTTAGCAACACTAAACAGCACTGTAATACTATATACGTGGGAGCCACTTAAAAGAGCAAAATCACCAATGGAAAGCACAAAAATGCAAAACACCTAGCACTGAATAGACCACAAGAAAGACAATTTACAGTATGAGAGCTCAAAAAAAGAAGGCCTTTGTTTTACCTCAGCTAGGAACAAGAGCATCAGGCAATTTTTTTTTTTTTTTGCTACTTTGCACATATCTGCAAATGACGAGGAAAATTCTGCAAGAATTGATTTGGAGGTTTCCAAATAAATTTTAAATGTAGGTAAATTCACAAATATAGAATCTGTAAATGAGGATCTATTTAATATGGTATATATTTCACATTTATAAAAATAACATGCATATATGTGTGATACATGAATTACATTTATACATGTATGCATCTATAGATGATATGCATGTTACATTTATACATGCATGCTTGTACATTTGTGCTATATACTTTTATGCATGCATACATTTTGCTATATACTTTGCATTCATTCAGGCATCTCCATGTGCTTATGTGCATATTATCCCAAATACAAAGAGGGCTTATATTGAGCAAGAGCCTTATTTAAAAATTTTAATCATAAATTAAATGACTAGATTGCAACATTTGTAGGAGGATAAATCTTTTGTGGGGAGAATCAGAAAATGTGTTTTGTAATTGCTATTACCTGTGAGGATGGCAGAAAAATATTGACTTAGTAATTCTTAGTATTAGAAGTATTTACTTTGATCTTGGGTTTCTTACAGAAGACTTTAGAAAACTGAAACATTTTCCAAGCTACCTAACTATTATGAGTTTACCTTTAGCTAACATTGTCCAAAATGCAGGCTCATTTGGACCCTGGGTTGTTTCTGTTTAAAAAACAAAATATAACAGGATAACAAAATAAGGTCATTTGGCATTAGTAAAATTTTGATAGAACAGTCATTCACTTGTTTGTTGGTTTATTCACTTAGCAGTTATACCTTGAGCTTGTATCATGTGCCAAACCCTGTGGTTGGCATTAAAGCTACAGAAATGAACAAGACACAGGCTTTATTAGCTCAAGGAACACACTCTCAACTTTGGAAGCTGACAAGAATCACTGTTATTTGTGTTGCAGGGTAATGAGGGCTTTAATAGCAATGCACAGGTGTTATGCACAGAGGGATCTAATTCAACATGCAAGGGCCGGAAACACTTCCAGAGGGAGCTGAGGTTCCAGTATAGGCTCAAAGAACCAGAAATTGTTTGCCAGGCAAACTAGGTGAGAGAGAGGCCATTCCATTGTGAGTAAACTCAGGTTGTCATGAGCACATTCGGTAAGCTCTGAGAGCTTTAGGAAGTCTGGAGTGAAGAATGTGGGTGGGGAATGTGACCAGAGAAGAGACTGGAAAGTTCTTTAATGATCAGTTCATTTCACACTTGAAAACCTCCTTAAGAATTTAGAACATGACCCCAAACCTACTAGTAAATTACTGAAGATATTTAAGAAGGGGTATACCACTATGATCATATCTCTATTTTTAAATGTATCAAAAAAGTTTTTTTTTTTCTTAGTAGTGATAATGATGCAAACTAACTCAGAGTAATCACATTAGAAACATACTTGGAGTGCATGAACTGGAGAATATAGGGTTCATGTAAGGACAGGGCCACTGTCTTCATTTAGACCACTTATCATTTAAGATGAAGGAGATCAGGGAGCTCCCCTTGTGGCTCAGTGGTAATGAGTGCAACCAGTACCCATGAGGATGCAGATTTGATCCCTGGCCTCCCTCACTAGGTAAAGGATCTGGCATTGCCTTGAGCTGTGGTGTATTTCACAGACACGACTTGGATCCCACATTGCTGTGGTTGTGATATAGGCTGGAAGCAGCTGCAGCTCTGATATAACTTCTAGCCTGGGAACTCTCTACGCTGAGGTGCAGCCCTAAAAAAAAAAAAAAAATGGAGAACCATACTGGGTCATTATATTTTAATAAGTAATTTATAAAAAATCAATATTCAATGTATGGCACAAATGAACCTATCTACAGAAAAGATATGAACTCATGGGCTTGGAGAACAAACTTGTGGTGGTCAAGGTGGATTGGGAGGGAGTGGGATGGACTGTGAGTTTGGGGTTAGTAGATGAAAACTATTGCATTTGGAGTAGGTAAGCAATGAGATCCTGCTATATAGCACAGGGAACTGTGTCTAGTCACTTGTGATGGAACACGATGGAGAATAATGTGAGAAAATGAATGTACATATATAGATATATATGTATGACTGGGTCACTTTCCTGTACAGCAGAAATTGACAGAACATTGTAAATCAACTATAATAGAAAAAATAAAAATCTTAATAAAAAGCAAAACTCTTTGGAAATGAAAAAATATATATTCTTGTCAGAAAACTCAAATGATGATTTTAATTTTGCAAACCCTCACTCTGAACTTTCCCTGCCTAGTAGTCGTAGGAAACACTAATGATTAACTCTGAGCAGAGACAAGTTTATTTCTCAAGCATGTGATTGTTACATTATTTTAAAATTATATTAATATATTAAGTATATTATATAAAGTATATGCATGTGTATATATTTTATATAAAATACTTTATATAAATATAAATGCAACACATTTTACTAAAATGAATCTTTTTTTTTTTGGTTGCCCCACAGCACATGGAATTCCCCAGTCAGGGATCAGATTCAAGCCACAGTTGCTAACTATGCTGCAGCAACACCAGATCATTTAACCCACAGTGTCAGGCTGGGGAGCAAACCTGCATCCTGGCACTGCAGAGACGCTGCTAATCCCACTCTGCCACAGTGGGAAGTCCTAAAACTGTATCTTAAAAAGACCTCACTTCCTGTTCCTTTTCAAGTAAATCTCAAAATTGGTTTTTGGTTTTTCACCATGTAAAAGATTTTAGAGCGACTTTAAATTATAGTAGTACAAAGTCTTTAAGCATGCTATTACTTTATGAAATACTCAGAGTAATGAAAGTTAAAGTTTTCAGTCATATAATGATATGCTCCAGGTCTGACTACAGTGTTGTAGCTTTAATACTGTGAATATTTTTTTCAATAGATTCTTTACTTTCTTCTTCATTTTCAGTTCTTTCAGGAGGTGGCAATGTAGTTGTTTCATTGATGAGTTTATCTAGAAAAAAGGATAATGGATTATCAGCAGATAAAAATGTTGACTCAACATTTGTAATTATACATTTTTTCCCAGCTTAAAAAACAGAATAAAAAAGTGAAGAGAAGGATGTTGACATTTTCCTGAGATACCTTCAAAGAAGGGAAAGAAGAAGGCATTGAAAAATAAAATTTGTGTGATAATGGGTTGCCTGAGGTGGGATTAATATGCCTATAATGTGCAAGCAGGAGGAAAAACTGAGAGTATGGGCCCACAGGCCTCCTCTGGTGGTTAGGAAGATCTATGGGGTGAGGAACATTGGCTTCACATGGTTCCCAGTTTAGGCCTTGAAGTGACACTGGCCCAGGACAACTTCGTTGCTCAGTGTAATGACATGAAAGAGGGAGTTAACATCAATGTCCTTGTAAACTGAAAATATATATGCATGTTAACTACTCAAAATAGAGCTTTGGCCATGAAGATTTGGGGCTACAAATCAAGGATTTTCAGGCCTGATTTAGTACACATCTCGGTCTACATTGTGTCTGTCTGGAGTGTATCTGGGAACAACTTTGATTGGAGGACCATTCCTCCCCACCCCCTGATCCCTGCCAGCCCATGAGGTTGACTATTTCAGTTAATTTGCTTAATACAAGAGTCAATAAAGTCCCATATGAAGTAGAAGCAATCCTACTATAGGAATATTTCTATGGAGCCTACAATCAGCACTTTTATAGGGATCTTATTGACAAGAATGGAAAAAAGAATATGTTACCAGAGTTGACACTGATTCAGGCAAGACTGGAACAACTGGTAAGTAATCCTTAAACTCTGTTATGAAACCCTCATACTTGACTTTGGAGAAAAATATCTGGATTGCCTAACTACTGCCTTGCCCTGGTAGTTTTAGGGACTAAAAGAATTGTTAGTCAAAATTATCCTGAAGATTTCCATCTCCTTGGGGAGCTTGCTCCTCTAAGATGTTTACTATGTCAACATTTCTCCTTCTGTTAGAAAATGGCAAAATTTCCTATCCCAACTCAACTTTGACAATCCCTTGGGGACCTGAATTGTGGGAAGAGAAGGTACAGTTTTGGAATTTCTTCCGTGGGTCCTGTGGTCCTCAATAATCCATCTCCTAAGGGAATTTCAGATACCTGGTTGGTTTAAGAATTGCCTCTGTGTGTCTTGTCCCAAACAACTCAAGATGTTGTCTGCTGTGTACAGCAAAATTCCCATGAGTGATTTGTCCTATTATTGTATTCCCTTGAAGTATCCCTATCTCATTTATGTCCCAAGGTTTGGAACTGCTCAAAATAGTTCATTATTATGAAGTTGCTTTATTAATAACTAGGAATTACTGAGTCTAGCTTTTCCCTGTATTGAATATTGTCATAGCCAGAAACATTCTCTTTTGCCTATTTACTTTCGTCCTCTTTTCTTTGTATTCTGTTTTATTTTTGTGTTTCAAAAATATGAGCTGTTGATACTTCAGGTGAAAGATGTGGTATACATAGTTTAGAGATTTGTAATGCCCTCCAAAGTCACATGCTGGCAACAGTTTTTTTCTATCAGTAGTTACACATGGTGGGAAAATGCAAAAAGGAAATAAGAACATTTGAAGTTGAAAATTTAAAGCAGAAAGAAGTAAAAATATGAGTTTAAGAAAAAACAATTTTCTTGAGTCCTAAATTTAGTTATTTTATTTTTTGTTCCCTGCAAAGCAAAAAAAAAAAAAAAAAAGGAGGGGGGAGGGATTAAGAAATGTAAGAACCTCCTTGCATTATGAATTTATCAGTGCAATGGCATAGTAGAAGCTCATTTTAGGAACTAAGACTCCCTGATGACATTAACTCCACCAACACCATTTTCCTATACAATACTCTCTGGTGCTGTTTTGAAATCTCACTTTAAGGGTTCTTCATATTTTCAATGGTACCTTTCAGTACTTACAGTTTCTCAGAGAAAAATTCAGGTCAGTTGTTGCTCTCACAGTTATTTCAGACTGAGTGCCATTTGGATTTTGTGTTGTGAACACATCTGAAAACATAAGATCAAAACTTTTCAGCAGCTAGCTAAGTTATTTCTTATTCCTTTACATCATTCCTTGCCTGATTTTTTCCCTTAAAACATATGCATTGACTAATTCCAAGAAAAGAATAATAAAGTATTTGAGATATTCTTCATCTACAAGATAATGAATGGGGCAAGGGTCAAAAATAAAATTCATGGGGAAAAAGCCAAACTAGTATCCTTATGCTAAATGACTCTTTCTGAAGAGAAATGATCAAAGAAATACAAAAAAAAAGTAAGTGCATAATCGGTACTGAAATAGATTTTTAGATATGTAATATTATCCCTATTTTATAAGCATTGTCAAATTTTAGCCAACTAAGAAGCATTCATTTGCCCTTGTAATCAGAAGTTTGTTTTCTATGCATGACTGCTATTCTTATAAAAAAGGGAGAGTTGGGGACACACACACACACAGTGCCATCAATGTATCATAATTTTGAAGAATTTCTGAGCTAGAAATATGGAGAAATAAAAGGAATCACAACCCAATATTCATTTTATGAGTTATGAAAGTATAAAATTAAAATACTGTGGTATTTTTGCAAGGAAAGACAGATCAAAGAAACAATACAAAGGTAGCAATTGAACTAATTTCAAGTGGAATTTAGATTATATTAAATGTGAACTTCATAACAGTGAGGAATTAGTTCTAGACAATTGACAATCTTCATTGAAAAATATAACATTTTATGCCTATTTTACACTATATACAAAACTGTGTTTAGACCCGAGTTAAAAACTATGAAATTATTTAAATAATTGGAAAATAATTTAATGTCTTAGATTGGATAGGGCCTTTCTAAACAAGATAAAAATGAAGAAATTATAATTAAGAATTTATGTTATAAAATTGTAAATTTTCTCTGAAATTTCTATGAATTTGATAATCAAACAGGTTTAAAGATAAGCAACAGCCTGGGAGAAAATATTTGTTACTTTTACCCTAGAGAAAAGACTTAAGTGTAAAAAGAACCCCTACAAATAAATGAAAATACAACATAATGGAAAAATGGGCCAAGGATATGAACAGGTAAATCACAGTACACATTAAAATGCCCAGTAAACTCAGAAAAAATTCTCAGCCTCACAGGTAATCAGAGTGCAAATTAAACAGTAATGAAAAATTCTCACTTATTCACAAAATATGATAAATAATATTCATTGTATGTGATATTGTAAAGCATTCTTTGGGGAGGTAAATTGGTAGACACAATTTAGAGGGTAATTTGGCGGTATTTATAAATTTTTTAAAAGATTTATCCTTGATTCAGAAATCCCAATACCAGGTATCTATCCAAAGAAACATATACCCAAGTGTATATGAGAAGAATGCACAAGGGGAAAAATTGCACATAATCTAATTTTTAATAAGGTAGTAGATAAATTATGGGACATCATTTTATGGTACTCTACATCCATAAAAATAATGAGGTAGTTGTGAAAAGAGCTTAGGAGTTGTTAAATCAGTAAAGCAAGTCATAATGAGATTCTTTAGTGTAGCACCATTTATGTTTTTTGTATGTGTGTGTGTTTAAGAAAGTTTTTTTCTTTAATCAAAATAATAATCAGATTCATGACTTATTTACCCTCTGGTTAATTAAAAATAGAGGTACATCCTGGAAAGGAAATGAGTGCATCATTTTGCATACAGTAGAGGCAACCTGTGGTGGATAGATAAGACACCACTTCTGGCACTGCTTCCTTGTAGCTATGAAACCTGGCAATTGACCTCTCAGAGCATCAGGGATTTTTTTTAACCTACAAAAGAGGGTAGTGATTCATGAAAAAAAAAATACAACTTATGTATTATAGTTTTCAAAGTACCTGCATAGGGTGTGTGTGCGTGTGTGTGTGTGTGTGTGTGTGTGTGTGTGTGTGTGTGTACATACATGTTGATATATATCTTTGTTTGTTGTATTTCTATTTTTCTTTGATTAATATTATTAAAGATTCCACAATAATTAGATTTAATTATTTTTGAATTTTAACAAGAGTTTCTTAGGACTTTTTCACATTTTAGAATGGTAGACTTTATAAGGACATGTAAAGAAAGCCCTTAAGAGAGATGGTGAATAAACTGAAGTTTAGTGGACCTTCCAAACATATCAAAATCGTCTTGTTATGGGTTGAATTTTCTTCACCTCAAAAAACATATGTGAAGTCCTAACCCTCAGTACCTTAAAATGTGGCCCAATTTGGAAATAGGGTCATAAATATTTAATTAGTTAGAATGAAGTCACAATGGAGTCGGTGGGCTCCTTATCCAAAATGGTGTCCTCATTAAGAAGAGGGAAATTTGGATATGGAGACACAGGAAGAACTTGTGAAGACAGAGACTGGGGTTCTGCTGCTACAAGCCAAGGATGTCTGGGGATACTGGAAGCTAGAAGAGCAGGGAAGTTAAGTCCCCTAGAGGCTTTAGCCACAGCAGGGAGTGGCCAAAACTTTGATTTTGGGTTTCTGGCTTCTATGAGAACTGTGAGAGAAGAAATACTTTGCTTTGAGCCCTCCAATCTGTGGAAGTTTGTTTCAAGAAGCCCTAGAGGAAACTGAAACACACCTCTAAATAAATTTCAATTAACTCACCGTAAAATTAGGTCAATTGTTACTAATGTGAATAACCATACTTCTATGATAAGCCCTGTATTAATTATAGATAAATACCAAAAGAATCTTAAACTTCATAACATATCATGAAAAAAGTTGTAGGAAATAAGAATTTCATTTTATACACTGAGACATCTACAAGGTAAATTAAATTTCAAGTAGGAGATAAAATTATTATAGGAGTTTTAGAAAGAGTTAAATCAAACTAGTATAATTAGCTTCTGTATATATATTGCTATTAACTTTAAAATCTTACATTGTTTTGTATTTTTATAATAATCGTCAGTTTTGTCATTAGCAGGGATATTCTCCTTAATTTCTTCTTCCTTTGTATGTGGTTGTTCAGTCTTTGGCTGTTCATCTACAGGTGTTATATAAGGCCCTGAAAAAAAAAGATGACCACAGATCAAAAATATGTTGATTTTTTGGACTACTTTCTTTTCCTAACTTATTTTTTTTTCACAAAGGATTTGAGGCAGAGATTAAAATATGTTATGCCATATTTCCACCAATAAACTATATAACCCTACAGAAAATTGCCATGGACCAGTTTTCTGGGATAAGGGGACCCCTTATCTGCTATTTCAGTGAAAGTTTTAAATGCTTTCTCACCTTCATAAGTGGGATCCATACCACTAATCTCTGGGGAAAACACCCCATATAAAACAATAAACAATATAAAATTCATTGTGAAAATGACGTGATTTATCCAGTGATCTACTGTGTCTGTTGCCCAGCAGGTCCTATAACCAGCTGGGACATTATGATGTCACTGCCAGATGGAGGTCAGAATGCCAGGGAGGAATTTCTAAAAGCTTTGTGACTTAGTCTGCTGTCTTTATCTTTGGTCCTGTGATGGTTTTTAGTTTTTAGTTTTTGTTTTTTTCAAATAAACTATCATAAGATTTTCTTTCAAAATTAAGAGGTATGTTTTCATGAAATAATGTAAAATATTAGTCCCTGTATTTTAAAGAAATATTACAATTGTTGATAGAAAAATGAGAGCAGGGGTTTTAGGATGCATTTGCTTTATGAAATACAAACTTTTGTTTTACTAAAAACATTTTTATCAGTGAAACTGGTCTTTTACCTCACATACAGATATAGAAAATTATCTAAAACTAAGTCAGAATAGGACTTAGGCATATAAAATTATCTATGTGTTTATCCTATGATGACTCATATAATAATAAAGGCAAGAAATCAAATGGACAATGCCACCAATATTGCTCTTCATATTAAAGGATCACCTAACCTGCTCTCCATCCATTTTAATATTGACAGATAGCCTCTCAGCTCTGGAGAATATTTGTATTAAAATGACATAAGCATCAGGAAAAAAAGCATATGCATTTAAAAAGAAGGTTTTTTTTTTTTTTTCAATGTAATGACGACTCACAGATGAAGTCCAGCCAGTGTGGTTTCAGCTGGGCATATCTGAGAAACTAAAGAGTGAACTTGGCAGGAGTCTAATTGTGTAAGAGGGTGAGAGGAAGCAGAGAGGACTTATCCTAAAGGAAAACAGAGTCAGGATCACATCCCTGCTCAACCAAAGGGAAGTGGCTCTGTGCATAGCACAGTTTTTCTATCAGACCCTCCTGCCCGTTCTTCTGCCAAGTGCTGGGAGGTGGAGAGGAGATGTGATTAAGAACTAGCAGGCCTCTGGAGTGCTTTACTTTGGCATTTCCCTCACAGAGGGCAACATAGAAGAGGAGAGGAAAGCGTGCCCCTGGCTGCCCTGAACCACTGCACAGCTAACCCCCTAGTACCTCACTCAGAATGTGACTCTGAGACGGGGTCATTACAGACAAAATTAGTTAAGATGGAGCAATACAAAAATAGTGTGGGTCCCTAATATAACACGACTGCTATTCAAAGTAGTTCGAAGCATAGTTATTATGCAATGCCGTTAGCTTCAAGTGTACAGCAAAGTGATTCAGTTATATACACATAACACACATATATATTTATATACTTTTTCAAATTCTTTTCCTTTATAGGTAATTACAAGATATTGAGTATAGTTCCCTGTGCTATACAGTTGGTCCTTGTTGTTTACCTATTTTATATATAGTAGTGTAGGTATGATAATCCCAAACTCCTGATGTATCTCTCCACAAAACCCTGCTATCCCTTTTGGTAACCATAAGTTTATTTTTTGTGCATGACTGCTATTCTTATAAACAAAAGGAGAATTGGACACAGACACACATATAGACACAAACACACAGAGAATGCCATGTGAAGTTGAAAGCAGAGATGGAGATGATGGAGCGGAAATCAAAGAACAGCAAATGTCCTATTGGCCTCTGCCACCTCATGTAGGCAGCCCTCCTACACAGATGCCCTCCTCATTTCTCTTGGGCTCCAATACCCATGCCAAGCCACTCCTCCCACTCTGCTACATCATGGATGATCCTGCCTTGGCTCTGATACTGTATCCAGTATCACTCCTCCTACTCAAAATTCCTTATCATCCTGCTTGAGCTCTGACACCCCACCCTGGGCCATATGGCTCTCTTCCCCCAACCATTGCACAGATGTCTACTGTGACTGACCCTACCTAAAGTTTTGGGAAGGGAATTTTCAGGAAAATGAAGTGGGAAGTGACAATGTCATTATTTTCAAATTTAGTGGACTCAGGAACATTCAGAACTTCTGAGTACTGCCAATAGGACATTTGTTGTTCTTTGATTTCCTCTCCATCATCTCCATCTCTGCTTTCAACTTCACATGGCATTCTCTGTGTGTTTGTGTCTATATGTGTGTCTGTGTCCAATTCTCCTTTTGTCTTAGTACTGTGATCTGGTGATATAGGTTTGCATTTCTGTTCTTTCACTAATTACTAGCTTGACCTTAAGTGAGATGTTTGATCTCTTTGCCCCAAATCCTGTTCTATTTCCTTTCTCTCCTATCTTATATCTGCTCTTTCAACTTGAAGTAATGCCTTGTTCACATCTATTTTTTTGGGGGGGGAGGGCTGCAGCCATGGCATATGGACGTTTCCAGGCTAGGGGTTGAATTGGAGCTGCAGCTGCCAGCCTATGCCACAGCCACAGCAACTTGGGATCTGAGCTGCATCTTCGACCTACACCACAGCTCACGGCAACACCAGATCCTTAACCCACTAAGGCCACAGATTGAACCCACGTTCTCGTGGATACTGGTCGAGTTCGTTAACCACTGAGCCACGATGAGAACTCCAGGACTGTTTCTTATAGCAACCCATTTTATAAGCTAAAGGCCTGAGCAATTTGGAGACTAAATAGTGGGTGTTGTCAAAAGACCAACCTAATATGAACTCATGGGGAACACATTAAAGACCTGGCAGGATTATGCTGGCCCATCTTTTCTCTATCTCCCAGCACTATCCCACCAATGGAACAAAGAGCCTGCAAATGGACATTTGTACATAGCTCATATAGACCTGCCCACTCTGCTTTTGGGGGTTGTCTTTCTATGCAGTGAGGGCATCAGGCAGGAGAGGTGATGAAACATAAAACCACAGGTGTATAAATTTATCATAGTTTATTACTGAGAGAATCCTACATGACAGGTCTGCAGAACTCAAAATATCCTAAAAACATCAACTTTTCAAAACATAAATAAAATTCTTTCCTTTATGGTCTGATCCTCTGAACCTCCCCCAACCCCCTCTCTGATACTTTTGCTCTGCACTGATTTACTGAATACTATTCCACATGATAATAATATTATAATGGAAAGGTGTCCCATTGTCAGAGCAACAAAGGACAGTGCTTGCTCAGTTCTGGCTCTACTGAGACTTCAGATACCCATTTACTCTTGGCTCTCCTCACTTGTGGGTTTGCAAGGAAGTTAATATTCTATAGTCTCCCTGTCTTTTTTTTTTCTGTTCTCTGATGACAAATACTCATGCCTCTGAATTAATTTACTTTATAAATTTCTACTAAGTATCATTTGATCCAGTTATCCCTCTCCTGGGCATATATCTGAAGAAAACTCTAATTCAAAAAGATATATGCACCCCAATATTCACTGAAGCATTACTTACAATAACCAAGACATGGAGGCAACATAAATGTCCATCAGCAGAGAAACTGATAAAGAAGATATGGTATATACATATCTATAATGGAATACTACTCAGCCAAAAAAAAGAATGAAATAATGCCATTTACAGAAACATGGATGGACCAAGAGATTATCATAGTAAGTGAAATAAGTCAGAGAAAAGCAAATATCATAGGAGATTAATAATATGTGGATTCTTAAAAAATGAGGCAAATTAACTTACATAACAGAAATAGACTCACAGACATAGAAGATGAACTTATGATTATCAAAGGAGAAGGAGGAAGAGATAAATCAGGAGTTACTAAATATAAAATATATAATCAACAAGGACCTACTGTATAGCATCGTATCTTGTAATAACCTATAATAAAAATTAATCTGAAAGAATACACATGTACATACATATATATAAACTGACTCACTTTGCTATACACATGAACCTAACACAACATTGTAAATCAATTAAATGTCAGCACAAAATCAAGAACAAAAATTCCTACTAACATTAATGTACTCCCTTCTTCCAATGTAAGAAATGCCCCTCCAGATCAACACTACAGAATAATGTGCACCCGTGGCATATGGAGGTTCCCAGGGTAGGGGTTGAATCAGAGCTGTAGCCACTGGCCTACACCACAGCCAGAGAAACTCCAGATCTGAGCCACATCTGCGACCTACACCACAGCTCATGGCAACACCGGATCTTTAACCCATTGAGCAAGGCCAGGGATCGAACCTGCATCCTCATAGATGCTAGTCATATTCATTTCTGCTGAGCCACGATGGGAACTCTGACATCTGATGTCTTAATAGAAATTTGTAAGATAAGATGTGCCTTTAGTGAAGTCTCATAAAGTGGCCATGAAAAGGGAACACATAACACTATGT
Source organism: Phacochoerus africanus (assembly GCF_016906955.1). Taxonomy (NCBI): domain Eukaryota; kingdom Metazoa; phylum Chordata; class Mammalia; order Artiodactyla; family Suidae; genus Phacochoerus; species Phacochoerus africanus. The sequence goes on along the minus strand of NC_062545.1, from coordinate 198,155,953 downwards.
ATTGCAATGACAGCTTCACCCCTGTCTCTTGGAATATACTAGCTTGTAAGACCTAACATGCCGTAGAAAGGGTACCTTATTGGTGACTGCTCATGGAGAGGGACTACATGGAGAGGAAAAAGGAGCCAGCCGAGCCCAGTCTTCTGGCCAATCCTGTGAAACACCAGGCATGTGATTGACACTATCCTGGCCCCATCCAGCAACCCAGCCACCAGCTGAACCTCATCAAATAACTGCCATCATGTGAGGCAGAAGAAATCACCCAGCTGAGGCTTGCCTGAATTCATGACCCGAAAAGTCATGAGATCTGATAAGTGTTGTTTTAAATTCCTAAGTTTTGGTGTATATCCTTAGGCAGCAATAAATAAAATTGGAGTCTTAAATTTAAAGAGATTACTCTCTGAGCACAATCTTCTCCCCTGGCAGCTCTCTAATTCAAAATCTCCTGCCATCCTTGTTCTTCTGCCAAATGGGGATCTCATTCCCATTCCTCTCAGTTTATTCCCATCCAGCTGCTCCCTCCTCTCTTAACTTCTATATCCAGCTTCGATCCTATGAATATTATTCTGACTAAGGTCTCCTTATCTAGTTCCAGGGATGGAGCAAAATATCTGTTCCCCTAGGAAACTTTAGACAGAAACACAGATCCTGGCTAGCAGGCAAGCTCTCTTTATTGCTGCCTACCTTCCAGCTGAGACCACCTAGCTGGAGGAAGCTGGAGGAGGTGGGGGTGGGTCCTTAGCCAAAGAGGAGGTTTGGTGAGTCTAGTTCTCAGTCCTCTAGGCCAGGTTGGGCTAGTAACAGAGAATGAGAGAAGGGAGGGTGGAGAAATATCACTAATTTTGAGGGAATCAAGAGGGAGTCATTTCTTACCCTAGTGGTGGTCCCAGCAGTTCTGTCTTCAGATCACATGGAGACAGTGACAGTTGCTCAGGCAGAGTGTGTTCTTGTTCCCCTAGGCTGTCCTGGAGAGTGGACTCCCCGCCCTCCCTTTTACAGATGATCAGGCAGGCAGCATCACAAGGAGTTAGCAGGTATTGAAAAGCTATACTGACCAAGCAGTCAAGTGCCTCTAGGCGTACAAGGCTCCCCAGGAAAACCTGCCACCACCAGCACCAAAGTCATCAAAACAGCATGTGGCTCTTTCAGACACCTGCATTACGACGCAGGTGCATCATCCAGTGTGTTGCTGTAGGTGTAGATGCTTTTAATTACTCCGGGGGACCCTGAAGGACAGGCTTCTATTTTGAGATCTACTCTTTCTACTCTTTTGGTGTTGAAAGGTCCTTTCTTCCATGAAATAAAGGTGAGGAGTGATGGTGATGAGACCATCTGTAAATCACACTTGATTTTTTAACTTTAAACTTTCTAGGCCAAGAAAATGCCAGGCCTTCTGGCCATTCTTTCTAACCTGTGAGAAGCCTACCCTGGGCCCTCGCTAAAGAGAGTTTGGTTCACACAGGTGGGGGTGGGCTACCAGGGAAGGGTTCTGAGCAGTGGGGACAGGGGGCGCAGCCAGGTCTGGACCTGATAGAGCAGCCTGGCTTCAGTTTGTGAAGAGTGGGAAGGGAGAGATGATCTGGAGGAAAGAGACCCAGAGGCCAAGCAAATGGAGGAAAAGGGCTTTTCATGAGCTGCCAGCGTGAACTTCTCCCATCACACTGCATCTTGTCTAAAAGGCATTAGCATCTTTATCAAGGTTTTGCCTTAACCACAGACATGTGAGCCAAAGATCTCAACTGTACCTTCAAGTGACTATATGTCTGATTAAGACAAGCCCTGAGTGAAATAATTAGCCTTTAGATAAAGTCAGAATTACTTTTCTAAATGCTTCTACTTCTTATAGATGTCAGCATGTAGTTTTCAGTACTAAATACATCATTGTAGAGATATTATATGCACAATTATGGAGAAATAGGTATCCATGGTATTGCTTCTGGGTTGATAAATACAGGAATCTGTTGATGCCTTTTCCCCCTTGTTTTATGTGTTTCTTGAAAAAATGTCTAGACTAACTCTTATCCTTTGCTGATTTGCTTATAGATGAAGTCACATCTCAATTATGTGATGTGATTTCTTATGGAGCAGATATTCAACTAAATCTAATATGTAGTAATATATTATAAGCTCAATCATGTTTAATTATATTGAACTGGATTTATTCATTTAGGTTTTAATTTATTAAGTACTGCGGATTTTTGTCTTCATGAAAACTCAGATGATGAATGGTGCACTCATACAAGGAGAAGTTTCTGTTAAAATAATTTGTTCTGTTAACATCTACTTCACAATGAAATAGAAGAAAAATCAGATAAAATTATAATTATTATATATGACACTATGATTTCTTTCCATTGATAGGTTTTGTGCGTGTGTGTGTCTTTTTAGGGCTGCACCTGTGGCATATGGAAATTCTCAGGCTAGGGGTCAAATCGAAGCTGTAGCTGCTGGCCTGCACCGCAGCCACAGCAATGCAGGATCTGAGCTGTGTCTGCCACCTACACCACAGCTCAAAGCAATGCAGGATCCTTAACCCACTGAGCAAGGCCAGGGATCAAACCCATGTTCTCATAAAGTTCCCATGACGGGAACTTCCCAGTGACCGTTCTTAATCATTTTGATCAATGTAGTCTTCTTAGAAGGAGAGGTGAAACTTAAGAATTTAGAATATTGAAAAGTTGAATAGATTTAATGATCAGCTTAGCTTCCATGGGAAGTAAGTTTCTTATGGGAGTATCAATTTTTGCTGCTGTTGGGAGAAAGGACTAAAGGCATCCTGTTTGAATTTATTGTCTTCTAAGATTATTTTCCATTATTATCATTAATACGATGTAGGTTACTAGAGAGAATATAATAATACAGCAGATACTCCATGTGCATGGGGATTAGTTTGAAAATTAAAACAGTGGTTTCCTTAGTGGCCTCTCTAGACATGGCAGAGCAGGGGTTGTGACCTGATATGCCTTCTGAGGAATGACAAGAAATGTACATGAGTGAAACATCCCAGCTAAGAGGACAATAGTAATTGATAACCAGCCACATCTGGGCAGCAACAGGGAGTGGTGAGAACTGTGGTAACCTGGAGAGGCAATCCATCTAAATGTGTCAACCCCTTCTCAGCCAATTCCTGCCACTTAAAAAACAAAAGCCTCGTGTTGCCAGATCTTCTGATTCAGAAAGAGAAGCCAGAAATTCTGACTGTTATCTGTCAAATTTTCCATTTTTAAAAATGTTGCTAGCCTGTTAAACAACAACACTTATTGATGTAGTTTCAACAAAACATGCCTCCAGGACAAAGTCAGTCCATAGCCTACCTCTTTGTCACATCTTGATGTACACTTCAGACAATGGAACTGAGACTCAAAGGAACTCTTCATATTTGTGATTGAGTGCAAGAAGTCTCATTCCTCACCACTCTGTGTCTAAAAATCACCTCATGACAAATAGTTTTTGTCAGACATAGTATTCTAGTGTTGCTATTAGGAACAGGTGGGAGTCATTTATAATTATTACATAGTGACTGTAAATGTATTAATAATACCTAAGTATACAGAATTTACATATTGATACTTTTTCAAATATGTTAATATTTTTTATTATTTTAATAAAATATTTTTAGGGCTGCAGGTGTGGCATATGGAAGTTCTCCAGGCTAGGGGTCGAATCATAGCTGCAGCTGCCAGCCTATGCCACAGCCATAGGAATGCCAGATCAGAGCCCCATCTGTGACCTACACCATACTCACGGTAATGTCAGATCCTTAACCCACTGAGAGGGGCCAGGGATCAAACCTGCATCCTCATGGATACTGGTCAGGTTCATTTCTGCTTAGCCACAATGGGAACTTGAAATATGTTAATATTTTAATCTTATATTAGTGTCAAATGACAGTAATAATAACAATAATAATAATAATAATAATAATGTTACATAGGAACAAATCTGTAAGCCCAGCTGCAGTTCTGAAATCTGAGATGCAGTACAATTAAATATACTACTCAAGGTCACACAAATGTGGTAATGGCAAACCTGAGATTAAGCCTCAAGTTTACTCTGATTGATGAGCTTTCTATCTGGACTTATTACCGTTATATGCCAGGCTATTACCAGACTTAATACTGACCCCTACTGCAGGAGAAAAGGTGTTCAATACTAATCTGTTGATAAACTACCCAATATGTATGACATCCTCCTGGGAATATCTGTAATAGAATAAAGGAATTTCTGCTAAAACACAAACATGTGCATATGTTCTAAAATAAATTTTGAATTAGTTTTTTGTAGAATTAACCTTTCTTTTTATTTATCTCTTCCAGGATCATTGCAAGATGAAGAATATACTTGTTAAAGAAATAAATTGAACACATAAAAAGACAGAATATGGAGTTCCTGCTGTGGCTCAGTGGTTAACGAACCCAACTAGTATCCATGAGGACGTAAATTCCATCTCTGGCTTTGCTCAGTGGGTTAAGGATCCGGCATTGCCCTGAGCTGTGGTATTTGCAGACGTGCCTGGGATCCTGAGTAGTATGGCTGTGGTTATAGCATAGGCTAGCAGCTATAGCTCCAATTTGATTCCTAACTTGGAATGCTGCAGTTAGGCACTAAAAATAAAACAAACAAACAAAAAACAGAAGACAAAAGAAGCCATAATAGATGATGGTTATATGTCTTTCACTTATATTATTTAAATCCTGAAGTTCACACAGAATTTCATAAATATCCTTTACTTTTATCTTGCATTTTTAATTGTTTTTAATTAATCTGTTCTTATAACAAACCATTAATTTAATCTCAAATAGAACTAAAAAATATGCTAAATCTTTTTTCTGATGCAATTAGAAAAGATACTGAGAATATATATATATATATATATATATATATATATATGACTGCCGCTGTGCTATACAGCAGAAACTGACACAATACTGTAAATCAACTATACTCTAAAAAAAAGGGGGAAAGATACTGAGAAACTTTGAAATTAGAACCCTAAAAGCTAGTAAAATAACTTAATTGTCAAATTAGAAATGGACTCCTTCTGAAAGTTGCAAAAATCCTTATTAATCATTGAAAAATTCTTATCCAGAATTAATAACTGCGCAGGGGGAAATAGCCTGTTATAAATTTTTTTTGTTATGTTTTTTAAAGCAAGGAAAAAAAACCCCAATTATTTCCAAAACGTGTTTTGTTTGGCTGATTCTAGGAGAGCATCACTTATTTTTTCAAGGACTAAAATGATCCAAGCACAAAGGAAAACAGTATTAACTAAATGACACATCAAACTCCTTTCAGTGATTTTACCTTTGTACATATGTACTGAAGACACAGCTGTACTTTTCCTATAATATTTCTTTTTCTCACAGTGTGATACCCATGGGGATGTGGAGGGGATATAACATTAGAGACCACTGGAAATGTGCTTTCTTCAGAGACTGAAATGACAAATGAGCATGATCTCCACAAGAGATGAGAGAAACTCTATCCAAGTCACCTAATGCTTTGCCAATTAAAGAGGTGATTAAAACAAAACAACACAGTATAATTTCATGAGGAATGGTAAATGTAGAAAGGAAGGAAGCTCAAGAAGATAAAAGGTTGGAATAGAATTATTTATAAGGACTGAGAGTGAATTAATGTAATAGAAAAGAAAATTTATTAATGTATAGAATCAAGCCAAGATTTGGCAAAGACACAATATAGTTTGGAGAAAGCTTGCAATGATTTCTTACGTGTTCACTGCTGTTTACTTCCACAGTACACAGTGAGAGGGAGAGATTTGGGAAGGTCTCAGGTTGAAGTACAGAAATGTTACCAATATGGCAACAAGACTTCCAAGGGAATTCTGACAATGGGAGACGATGAGTGCTGGAAGGCTGAAGGACAACGGCAACAGTTTTCAACTAGTTAATGGATATGCAAATAAAAATCTCATTTAGCGAGTTCCCATTGTGGCTCAGCAGAAACAGATCTGACTAGCATCCACAAGGACACTGGTTCAATCCCTGCCCTTGCTCAGTAGGTTAAGAATCAGGTGTTGTCCTGAGCTGTGGTGTAGGTTGCAGGCACAGGTTGGATCACACGTTACTTTGGCTGTGGCTAGGCCGGCAGCTACAGCTCCGATTTGACCCCTAGCCTGGGAACCTCTATATACCGCCCCAGGGGGGAAAAATCTCATTTAGTATATTTTTGCTTACATAGTTTTTGGATCTTTCTTAATGTGTGGTACTAGAAAAGGTGAGCTGAAACTCAAAGATATTAGTTTCATGCAAGCTGAGTGAAAGGATTTCAGATGCAAACAGGTCAGTGAGTAATATCAGAGGATCCTGCAGAATTTCTTTGCCTGATGATTGTTGAGGAGAGAATTGGTTTATCACATGGAATGAATGTTACTTATATGGTTTGGGAGAGTAGAAGGAATAGCTTAAGAAATCTCTCACAGTTGTTCCTGGCCCTCAGAAATGAGAAAACATCTCAGAAAGAGAAAATGAACAATCTCAGAAACAGAAACTCACTCCAGATGAGTATTTATCAAACTATTTTTTTCATTATCATCCTCTGAAAGAGTCTTTTTAGACATTTTATTCCTAATCATATCCCTACCCCCATGGAATTTCAGTACTACATGCATGCTTTTTATCTATTCATGTATTGTGGTCCTTGGGAAGGCCATGGCCCAGTGTTATATCTAAGATTTCTTCTACATGCAAATCAATTTTTGCACCCTTGGGCAATCGTCTTTAATAAAAATTTGTGCTCTCTAAAATAAACCATTGGTCTGAATGGGAGGTCATGAGGGTGGGAGAAAAAATTATGTATTTTTACTCTGGCTTCAGGGAAACCATAAAAATTCTCACTAGCCAGCATACTCATGCATTGACTGCAGAGGGAAACTTCTTGCTTCCCCTTCCCTCTGTTAAATGGGAAGAGATGAATTGTTTGTCATTGCTGTATCATCTTACTGCAATGGCTGTAATCTTTTAGAGATCCTGAAACTCTCTGAGGATATTAAGAAAGGAAAGCACATATGCACAACCTCATACTCTATAAAATGTATGCAGACTAAATTTAAGAGCTTTATAATGAATTATGGAATTTTCTAATGAATGAATTAGGCAGATAACACCTCAACCCACTAATCAAGCTTCCTATTTATCATAAAAAGAGACAACTAGACATTACATGCTTCCTGGTGTGATGCAAAGGAAAGAAACATCACCTATGTAGGATTCTTGTAAAAAAAAGTTTAACCTGAATCTAATAATGAGGAAACAATCAGAAAAAAAAATTGCAGATTGTGGGACATTCTATAGACAAACTAGTCTAAACTCTTTAATGTCAGTGTCATGAAAGACACACACACACACACACCCCAATCATGCATACATAAAAGAAGGACTGTAATCCATTAACTACAGAGAATGACAACTAAGGTATATGGATGCTCATTGTAATTTTGTTTTGAAATTTATAATTTGATGTTTCCCCCCAAAAATTCATGGATACATTTATTACTCAATTAAAAAAAATAGTGGGAAATGAGGGAGAGCCAGCCAGGTTAGAAGGAAGAAGCAAGGAGCAATCTCAGACCCAGAGCACAGGAGATGCCTGAGGGCTGCCAGGACATGGACTTAGGATGTAATTCAGGCTAAAGAGATAAAAAGTCACCATAATGATTTTCTTTAGAATTTGCTAAAGTTCTGCAGGAATAGGAACAACCTATAATTAAAAAATGAGTGATCTGCCAGCACATATCCTAGAAGGGCTGATTAGTGCAGTGCAGTGAGCAATATAACCAGGAGGAAACTGTTCTAAGAAGTTTAAAAAAAATCTGAATTTTTTAATTCAGTGGGAATTTTATATGCACAGTTACTAGAAAATAACCTTCGAAAGAATTCATAACAGGAGTCTTCAGAGCCCAGAAACCATGCAAAGGAAATTTCATCCATTTCATTGTCGAAATGCAGGAACACAGTCAACTTTTTAATGCAAAACTCCTGTGTTTTCCATTGTGCAGAGATTCAGAGTTCCTCCCAGGCCTGGGCTCTGTGCTGTCACTTCTCTGTCCCACTGTTCAGCACTTCCATGTGGCATTCACTGCATATTGCATAAGTTGGGAAGAGGGGCTCATTTTTCTGTTCTCTGGATTCTTAGGACAATCAGATATTCTTTCAGCCAAAAGTCATGCTGAGAAAAATATTTGTGTATCTTGTCCTCTCAACATTACTTAGGAAGGAAAAAAAAAAGTTATGTTTGTTGTCGATCAAAGCACAACAATATGGAGAGTGGTTGCAGCATTTGGATTCCGTGCGACAACTTTTTTTTTTTTTCCCCCACATCTGCAGCATGTGGCCAGGCCAGGGATTGAACCAACATCACAGCAATGACCTGAGCCGCTGCAGTGACAATACTGGATCCTTAACCTGCTGCACTACAAAAGAACTCTGGGACACATTGACAAAATACAAAGCAAGCATTGTTTGGCTGGATTAGATCAACACAGAAAGTCATGGTGCCTAGACAGTAGGCCCTTTCTTAGTTTGGACCAAGAAAGATTTCATGCCTCCCGTGGCAGCCCCAAATGGCTATAACACATTATGTATAATGAACTGGAATCAGAGTTGTTGATTTATTCTTTCATCACTATTACATTAAAATGCACTACTTCCCCAATACATTATTATTATTTTTTTCTACTGAGAAACAACAACAAAATGCACTACTACATTCTTAACTACTTCTCTCCACCAGCTGAAACTGACAGCACTAATGGCCTGAACCTAGCCAGAACAAAGATTGCGACTTGAACACACGTGCTGGGACTCGAACCCAACCTAAGCCAGATTGGGACTTAAACCCATGGTTTTAAATTTGACTTACTCACCCAGTGTCTAGACTCACCAAGCCTCAGATTCTTTATGCTTCTGTGCAGAAGGAATTCATCGAGAAGCAAATTATTAGGACAGGACTCCTGTAAGAGGTGCAAACAGGCAGGAAAGGAAGATCTGACTGAGGATCCAATGGGCCACAGTTTATCATACTAGGGGAGTGGGGGTTGGAAAGGCCCACCTCTTCCTTTCTGGGAGTAGTAGTTCCTCCTTAGTATCTGGTAAGGTGTGTATTCAAATCCGCAGAAGGGTGGTCCTCAAACTCCTGCCCTAGGTCTGAATCTGAATGCAGGCCTCATGCCATCCACCCAATGACCTGAGGCAAATCTCGAACCTCCACTAGTTAAGAAAGCCTGCCTTTTCTTGAACTTACAGTGATCTCCCGGCATCCCCCAGGTTTCCCTTTTTATCTATGATCCCCTATTGGGAGTTCTACAGCCACCTGTGCCTACTCTAGCCCTATCACCACTGCTATTTTGTCAAACCCAAACAATCCCTGGAAGTATCATCACTGCCTAGTCACTGCCGATAAACAAGTTCAGGCCCAGAAGGGACAATAACATTTTTAGTCTGACTAAGGATATTTTAGACTTGAAATCTGAACTTTGGGTGTTTTGCATTGAAACTTACTGACTCATCTGTGGAGTCATGTAAGTCAGGATACCATCTTGTAGAAGCTCAGCACAGAAAGACCATTGATCCATTGGCCTGCCCCAGAGTGAGAGGCAGGTTCTGTCCTGCTTTGGAGTCGTGGCCAGCCTGCTCTTGGGCACAGACTGTCCATGGCTGTCCTTAATAACTTATTGTAGGTTTCAATAGGGAGTGAATGTGAGTCAATTTCCTAAACATTAAAGTGCTCAGTGAACTAGTCAATAATGGGAGACACCAAAGAGCTGAGCTTACTTCCCTTCTGCCTGACTCCGTTTTCTTTCTCCTCTTCTATTTACTAAGACAGGCAATACAGACCAGTAACTGGAGTCCAGGCTCTGCAGCCAAACCGAGCAGAGCTGAAGCCTGCTCTGTCTCACCTGCTCCTAGCTAGAGATTGGTTCTCTTGCTTCTCTTAGTGGCATTACACAGTGGAGGTCACAGTAAGACTTGCCTCAAAGTGCACTTGGAGAATTAAACAAGATAATGCTTTTAAAACCCTCAGCAAGAAGCTCGGCACCCAGTGAGGAACCAGAAGAGGGATGTTCCACACTGCATTGCTGGACTGGGAGCGCTTTGGGTTTAGGGGTCTTATCTCCTATTTCAGATCCTGAGAACAGGTGCCTGGGCACCTAAGGTGGGGGAGGAGACCTAAGTAGATTCAAGAATACATTCATTTGGTTTGATTTATTTCACTTACATTTCCTGGTACATTCTCCTTATTTTATTTTCCTCTCCAAAATAATAAACCACGTTTTTCCCTTGAGTTGAACAGACAGGCAGCTAGTTCAGGCTATCCAATATTCTTCTTCTTCTTCTTCTTCTTTTTTTTTTTTTTTTTACTTCTAGAAATATTTCCCTTCTTGTATTGTTTTTGAGAATCAGTATTCCTTTCCCCCCTCCTTTTGCACAGCTTTCCTCTCTGGGAGAACTTCCCTCCTCTCAGTTATTGGGGTTCTGGTGAGTTTGTCAATCTGTTATCCCCAAGCCCAACCCTATCCCAATTGATATAAATGCAGACTCATCATTTGACACTAATGTTACCTAATTTCTAATAAATCCTTCTTCCTACTCTGGTTAGTCAGTCAGTGTCTGTTCCTTTTAACTAAAGGGCCCTAACTAAAAGATATCTTGTTTTTTAATTCCTTTCTACTCACGTTTCCTTTTTACTGCATGGATGGCTTCCATATATCTCCTTGTCATCTGTCATGGAGAGAGTCTTGTCAATAGTTTAAAATTCCCTAGGCTTGTGGCAGAATTCACTTTACTCTTCATCTTTTATTGGTTCAGATTCTTTAGGAGTCAGATCTTCATATGAATGCTACTTACTAGACACATCTCGGGCAAGTGAGTTAACTTTTCCAAGCCTGCTATACATTGTATATTTTTTTGGTAAAATATAAATAGTAGTTCCTACCTCCCACATTTGTTTCTTGCATTAGATATAACATACATAAATTTATTTGCATATTGCCTGGAAAGTAGCAGGCTTTCAATAAATGGTGCCTTTTCTTTTTCCTTTGTTATACGCTCCTAAGTTATTAATAGTTATGGGGTCAGAGGACTTTAAAAAGTAATGAATATTAATATATTTGTCTGGTGTGTCTGTGTGTATTTTAGCATTAAGATGCATTTAATAATGATAGTCTGGGAAATCAAACACAAAAACTTCATTAAATGATTATTGCACCATTTTCTTTATTAACTCTTATCCTTGTGTCCATCCATTTGAGTTGTCTGTATCCCCATTAATGATCATAACATACCCCGTGGTGTTTGAAAGAGATAACAGTCCATAGTAGCAACGATTTATATGAAGGATAGGATCAGGATTTGTCTGAACAGATTTTAAATATTTAAAGACTAAGCAGTGAATCAAGAGATTGCATTTAAGCATGCAACTTCCAAAAGTATCTCTAAGTTCCATATGACTCTGAAGGGAAAATAAGACACTAAAATTCATGATTTTTTTCAATTTAACTAAACTAATCCAGAATATATGGCACTTTTTAATCATTTTCTGCATTAACAGTCTTTATTCAACTCTTCCCCAAATAGATGTCAAAAAACACTTAAATTAGAGTGAATATTGGTAATATCTAGTATTATCAGAGCAGTAATTCCTGATCCCAAGAGTGTAGCACAATCACCTGAACAGGGAGACATTTAAAAACAGATATTCCTGACTGCCTTTCCAGATTATAAATTGTAATTGCTAAAGTGGGAAACATGTATCTCTATTTAAAAAATTCTTCACAAGTAATTCTTATTTAGTAGCCAGCTCTGAATTCATTGTAGAACATGTGATTACAATGCAAATGGGCAACTCCCTCTTGGTTCCTGTGCAGGCTAATAATCAAGAGGAACAGAAGAGGATGGGAACTGATACTTGCTGAACAATGTACATTAGCTACATGTAGCACTAGACATTTTTCCAATTTAAACGTTACTACAAGTGAGTACCATGATATCTATTCTGCATGATATCTAAACTTGGCTTTGGGGGTTAGTGCAACATACAGTAAGACAAAACAAAACTGAAATGCGTTTGGAGCAAAAAAGGGTTTATTGCAGGGCCATGCAAGGAGATAGATGGCTTGTGCCTGTCCCCGCAAACCCCAAACTAGGGCTGCACCCACGGCATATGAAATCCAAGCCACATCTGCAACCTACATCCCAGCTTATGACAACACCAGATCCTTAACCCACTGAGAAAGGCCAGGGATCAAACCTGCATCCTCATGGATACTAGTTCAGGTTCATTACTGCTGAGCCATAATGGGAACTCCTATATAGAACTTAGAAAGTTTACCTAAACATGATCAGAGATATTCGAACTACAAAAGATGTTCTCAATGATGAAATTTAGAAATCTTATTAACTGCCCTCAGAAATCAAAAACTGATTTAAAATTTGTTCCAGTTATTAACCATTGTTTTTTGTCTCCATAGAAATGCCTTGTATTGAATACTTGATTGTTGCAAAATAAGCCTAACTTGTATTTGAAAATAAGACCTTGAAAGAATTAATGTGAAATGATCATATGGATGGACCCTAATCTAATATGACTGGTGTTCTTATAAGAGGAGAATGTTAGGACACAGACAGACATGGACTGAGGGTCGCCTATGTAAGGACACAGCAAGAAGGTCACCATTTGCAAGCAATAGAGAGAGGCCTCAAAGAAACTACACCTAATACTTTGATCTTAGACTTCTAGCCTCCTGAACTATGAGAAAATACATGTCTGTTATTTAAGCCACCTAGTGGCTAGTGTAGTATTTTGTTATGGCAGCCCTAGCAAACTAAAATAACCACTAATGGGGATGGGGTGGAGGTGGGGGTTGGAAATCATGTGCTTTGTTATTCAAGTAGAATGATTTTTTTTCTTTTTTTGTCTTTTGTCTTTTCAGGGCCTCACCTGCAGCATATGGAGGCTCCCAGGCTGGGGGTCCTATCTGAGCTGAAGCAGCTTGTCTACACCACAGCCACAGCAATAGCAACACCAGATCTGAGCCGCGTCTGTGACCTACACCACAGCTCAGAGCAACACTGGATCCTTAACCCACTGAGCGAGGCCAGGAACAGAACCAGCAACCTCATTGTTCCTAGTTGGATTTGTTTCCGTTGTGCCATGACAGAAACTCCGATTTTTAAAAATTTTTTAAATTTTTTGTCTTTCTGGGGCCACTCCTGTGACATGTGGAGGTTCCCAGGCTAGGGGTCCAATCGGAGCTGTAGCCACTGGTCTATGCCATAGCCACGGCAGGATCTGAGCCGCGTCTGTAGCACACCACGACTCATGGCACCACAGCTCATGGCAACACCAGATTCCCCAACCCACTGAGAGAGAGACCAGGAATCGAACCTGAGTCCTCACAGTTGCTAGTTGGCTTCGTTAACCACTGAGCCACTACGGGAACTCCCTCAAGTAGAATGCTTTTAACTCTGATTATTTCTTGCCTTGAGATTATAAAAGGCAGTGATAAATATTACTATAGAGTATATGAATTATGTCCTTTGAACCAAAGCTAGTTAACAAACAGCTCTCAAGTGTAGATGCTGCCATGTTCCATCTGGACAGCAAAGGGACAAGAATGGGAGGAAGTACCTTGTCTGCCTTCAGACAAGTAGCTTCCTGGGTTGCTATGAGCATGACAAAGAGGGCCATGGCTTGGAGACCAGGTCCCTAAGCAGTCACACCAAGCCTGGGGAGCCCACAACAAAACTATGAGGGCAGAATATTACTAGCCAGGTCCAGATGAATAATTTCCTCTGTACTGCTCTTTCGTGAAAATATTTTTCCAAATACATATTTTTGTCCCAAAAGATCATATTGGACATGCCCTACCAGGAGAAATTTTTTTTTTAATCTCCCTGTTGGGATAAACTTTTATGGTTGAAAATTACTCAGGAAAGAGTTTATCCTCCCAATACCTGCTCCTTCAACAGTGTCCCCTCAAACAGTATCTGATCCACAAGGAACTCACCATTCAGGTAATCAGATGCTTGAATGTGATTTAATCATCTCTGCATCCTCTCCCTGGTCTCCCTGTGAAATCAGGTCACTTCTTTGCATTAAAGCATTTCTATGAGAAGCCCATCAAGGTGCTGGCTATTCTCAATGCTGTCCTGCTGGTTTCTCTGAGGTGCCTAGAAGCCGTCCTCTCCACACAGAAACTGTTCCCACAAACTTCATGTCAATTTTTTGGATTTTAATTTTCAATTTGCTTCTGTTCCTAAGCTTTTTTTTTTTTAACCCGTATCAGGAAAATCATCATTAAAAAAAGATAAGGTTACCCTCAGCTCTAATGTGCTAAGCTTTAACTTAGTAAATTCTTAAGGCTGAGGTTTTCCAAGGAACAAAATTTCTTTTTTTCCTGTGCAATAATAAGGGTTTATTATAAAAGTAAGTACACAAATGAAAAAAATAAACAAAAATGGTATCTTCACCGTTGAATTTTTTTTCAGTTGCCTAGCTATACAAATTTTATAAAATCATATTTATTTCATTCTTATATTTCCTACAATAGATACTAGCATTTTCTAAATCCTCATCTATCATGTCTACTGTGCATTATTTATTTTACAGGTTTCTGGCAGTTTCATCAGCACCACTTGTATATCCATAGTACGATGTGTCTGTGGAGAGCATGGATTGTGCGTCCTGGAGGGCAGCGGGCTCTTCTGGTTACCACAGTTGAGTGGCGCCTCAGTACATCTGAGTTAGGAAGACGACTTGCCTCTGTTTGAGAAATGCAGCAATTTGCATGGCTAGGGGCACATCTGTAGAAAATGATCCTGTTCTGAGAATGATTCTGATTCTGACCGGCCTCAAAGAGGTGGTTATGAAGCCTCTGGATCATCAGATTATGAAGCCTCAGGATCTGGATGTTCCCTACTGTGTCCATAATGTGACCATTACAGAAAGTGTGACTCTGTGAATCTGGGAACATTTTCGGAAATATCTTCATGGTGGAATTAGTTATAAAAAGTGTGTGAAACAGAAAATAATATTGAAACCTGTCAACATAAACTATCTTAAGGGTTAACATTGCAGATGAACTAATTTGGAAAAAATCTTTATGCCATGGAGAATTATGAAATCATTACATAATTGCCCTCCCTCAACATTTATTCTAGAATACCTGGCTTATTGAAATCAGTGTAAGACCCATTTTGAATGAAAATCTATATGTAAAATCCAAATTTGTAATATGTATTAAATATCATTATAGAGCACCTTTTAAGTGTAGATTAAAAAAAATCACTTCATTTTCAGCAAAATGTTTTGATGTAAAAGTTTTTGAAAATAAAGTGGATCTGTTTTTGTTGTTTTCTCTGTTATCAAATTTTTGTATCCATTTTGTCTGGGCATATAAATTGGTAAAAATATTTATATGATTTGCACTAGGTGAATCTTACTAAAAACAAAATAGAGATGGCCACAGAGCCTGGGAATATTCATATCTTTTTAATAGATTGAGCCCCCTCAATTTCTTATTCTGGGATAAAAGTACAATTTGTCCCATAAAAATTGGACATACAAATCATCTGAGGCAATGTGGCAAATGATTGATGGTAATATTGGCTGCAATGCACATTGGTCATGATAATTTTGCGCAACTTAATAAAGTATGAATTAATATTGAAGGACAACACATTCAATATGTTATAGCAGTAAACTGCTTTTATGGACATTTTTCATGTTTCAGAATTTTTTGGTCACCCCGAGCAACTTTAGCTCAGAGGATTAAAGAATAATCACTTATCTTAACCATGTTAAAACTGAAACTTGAAAAGGAAATTTTCCTTTATAAAATTGTTCCTAATTGATTCCATTTTGTTCTGATCAGTGAACTTACCTGCATAAATGGCAGTATTTAAAAAAATGATCTGATAGCATATTAGATGACATACATGACCATATTCCATTGTTTTCTGATTCAGTGATATCATAAAAGAGTATAGTAGAAACACTAATAATTATACATTTTAATTAATTTCTTTCTGGCATAATAATTATACATTTTTAAATTAAGAGAATAGAAAAACTAAATTTCTTGTTGAAATAAATGTCAGGGAGTTCCCGTCGTGGCTCAGCAGAAACAAATCTGACTAGCATCCATGAGGACACAAGTTCCAATGCCTGGCCTTGATCCATGGATTAAGGATCTGGCATTGCTGTGAGCTGTATCCCACGTTGCTGTGGCTGTGGCTGTGGCTTGCAGCTGCAGCTCCATTTCGACCCCTAGCCTGGGAACCTCCAGGTGTGGCCCTAAAAAGACCAAAAAAAAAAAAAGAGAGAGAGAGAAAGTCAAAAGAGCCCTCATGTCAACTCTATTCCTCTTAGAGACAGGACTGTGATGCTGTAATATCAGTGGATGGTCTGAGAAACTTAACCAGTGATATAACTGAGCAGGGCCCTGTGGGGCTTCTGGGCACAAAAGCCTATGCCCCACATAGATTTCTAGGAAATAGGCCTCATTCAGCCTCCTTGATCTTCCCTGAGTTCAAACAATTGCTAATCAGGGAAGGGATATATAATAAATGAAGATTCTCACTATTCTTTATTATAAACCAAATGCTGATTAAATGTACACTATCTTTAATTCAAATATGAAGGTATCCCTTTCCTAGTAATTGCATTAGGCCACATATATAATCTTATGCATAGGCTAAGTAATGTATTTTATAATACTTCAAAAATTTTTTAAAACAATGTGTTTTTAACACTATAATGAATATAAAATGGATACCAACTGCCTGTCTTTGAAAATTTGCATTTCATAGATTTAAAAATAAATCCTTAATAATCAATCCTTTAAAGTATGTTAGCTGAACTCTAGGATTGTGTAATTTTAGAGTATTGCTACATTTTAAAAAATAAATAATATTAAGAAGCATAATCTTGTCAGATTATATACTAAGAATATTAATAACTAAGAATTTTACTTGTAAAAAATCCTCAATTATTGGCTTGTTAAAAAATAAAGCAAACCCACTGGGAACTATATCTAGTCACTTGTGATGGAGCATGATGGAGGATAATGTGAGAAAAAGAATGTATATATGTATGTGTGACTGGGTCACTTTGCTGTACGGTAGAAAATTGACAGAACACTGTAAACCAAATATAGTGGAAAAAATAAAAATCATTGAAAAATTAAAAAAATAAAGCAAATCCCACAAATCTAAAGCAAACATTATTATTATGCGAAAAATAATGTGTTAGTTACACAGCCCTCTAGGAAGTGAATGTGAGTCCTGGTGCTTCTTTCTTGGTTTATTTCATTCTGAGAGTCCATTTGTTGCAGGTTTTTCTTAGGTTTTCAAAGAAAGCAAGTAAGTCATCTCAGGTTCAGGTCTTGTTCCCAGTACAATAAAAAATGCGATAGATACATTTAACTGAATAATAACTAAAATTGAACCAATACTTTCTCTCATTGGAGACTGACCATGTTTTGTTTTGTTTAAACTTGGTGACTTTCAAGTGAATGAACTCCTGTGAATTAATTTTGCAAATCTACATGTGGAATGTGCAATTATTTTGTTCAGTGGCAATGGCATTACCAAAAAACAGAACTTCCTAAGCATTTCCCCAAGTAGAGAACCCCACTTAGAGTAATGCTGATAATCTCTGACTTGTCTGGTGGATCTCAAGGAGGACGCAACTGATAATGCCCTTCTCATGCTTCCAGTTTGCTAAGTAGATTCGTATTCGCTAAGAAGGACTTGTCAATAGGTGACTTCTCAGGGTTCTGAAGAGGGTGTCTGTGGGTTATCTGTGTAAGGGTGTGGTGAGAAGTATCTTGGGGGCAGAGGACCTATCTGTGTACTGTCTCTAAATGAACACTCAGTGAGGTTTCTATATGAGGTGTCTGGGTAAAGTCTCTGTGTGAAGTCTCTGTATGAAGTCCCTTTGGAAGGTATCTCTGGGAAGTCTTTGTTAAATCTGCGCTAGGTTTCTGTCTGAGGGTCTAAGATGCAGTGTAAGGTCTCAGTATGTGATCTCTGTGGAGGGTGACTGTGTGTGAAGTCTCTCCTGAGAGGTGTCTCTGTGAAGTCTTTGTATATTGTCTTTGTGTGGTTGTCCCCATTTCTGGTCTTATTGTACCTTATGGAAGACTGAGCAGTGAAAGAAGGGCACAGGGACTTGCTTCTTTCTGTTTCCTGGCTGTTCCATCAGCCTCGCTTGCCTGTGTCACTTCTCCTGGCAGGAACACTGGAGGTTCCACCATCCTGCCAGCACTCACTTCTGGGTATCCCTGAGAGGACAGAGCAGCAGCCAGGCTCAGGGTCGTAGCCACAAGTCCTGGCTCCCCTCTTAGGGCTCTGCCTACTCTGCAGGCTGCCTTGAGAATTGAGGCCCAGAGGCAAGACCTGACTCCAGGGAGAAAGCAGGGGTGTGAGCATTTTTGTGTTTTGCCTGTTGAGGGGCCTGGTGGTATGGGGGATGGGGTCCATTTCTGTTGTCATCTGGATCAGGGGCATTAGCTAGAGCAGGGCTCCACAATGGGAGAGATGCCCCCTGGCGCTGTGCCCACTGTGTACCCTACACGTGGCAGCAGGCATGAGATCATTCTAGACAAATAGTTCCTCATCTCCCTGCTTTCCCATATGTATGGGGCCAGGGGACAAGGACATTTGTGCAAAAAGCAGAGAATTGAAACACTCTTGGATTGTACCCATCTCCCTACTTTGGTTGGATCACCACCACCATTCTGTGACAAATTCTGTCTGATTACTTTTTCTCCCACCAGGCTCTGGGGTTAGCAAGGACTGGGAGCCAGGTAGAGCTTACTGTGGAATGGCAAGCCAGTCTCTCTGCCTAAGTCCCCACTTCCCCCCGGAGCAGTCCTTGGGACATGTGTTTATGTGAGGGTCACCAGTCTGGGAGTCACACCCTAAGTTCCCTAGTCCTGGATTTTTAGACTCATTGTTAAATCATCCTTTCTAGTATTCAAGTGGTGATCCTGTGTAAACTTAATAAATTTTGTATTAAGAGATTAACCTTCCTAATTTGCTTTACTTCTACAAGTTTGACCTTCTGTTGACCTAGGAGGTGGCTTCTCTAGGTCTGTGTGTGTTCTTAGAGTAGGAACAAGGGAGAGTCCTGGGGTGAGGCTATGTTGAGCTATTGAACTCTTAACTTTTCCTCCCCTCTGGGCCTTTAGATGGTAGTGGTATGTCAGGGGATTCCCGCACATTTATGGTCACCTGGTGCCAATTTGCCTCCTTCCTTGGATCCAATCCTTTTTTCTTCACTTATATCCACCCTAGATTCAGTGTTTGGCCATCAGATAAGTTAATACACACCATCACACCCCTGTTCCATTCATCCAGCACTCCTCCTCTGGGGTTAACAGAAAGGGGAAGGTAGGCGACCCATGAACATAGACATTCATGTATTTGGGGCAGGGGTCCACACAGCCCACAGCAACCTCCCTGACACTCCCCCATATACACACACGGAGGTGGAAGTGCCATCCTTGCTGCTCTAAAGTGTGGGAAAAACAGGTGGGAAGGATGATGATGTACATTTTTTTAAGGCTAAGCTAAGGGGTTCACAAGGGCACATCTCAGTTTCACCCTTCATCAGGGAGAGAAGGAGCTCTTAAAGGGCAGATATTTTATATCCCCTACTGAGAGATCCAGGGGCAGGTTTCTCCTGTTTCTGAACTCAGGGCCCAGTACCCCATTCCCCACAATCTTCCATCCACTTGGCTCTAACACTTTCTGGAGCCCGAGTTGGAAAGCTCAGCCCTACCATGCCTCTGTAAACCATATAGCTCTGTAAACTCTCAAGCTTCAAAATGGGGTAGAAGCAGAAGAAAGACTGATTAAACCAGATCCTGGGGTGTGGTCTTCATAGATATTTCCCATCTCGTTTTTGGAGTAGTTTTTATTTGTATAATAACAGTATTATAAGGTACAATGTAGGGACTCAAGATAAGGAAAGAGCTTATAATGTCAGCCTCCTTCCATGCCCCCCCCCACATTCTAGAAGACAAAGCACACAGCACACGAAAGCCATTATACTATGTTTTATGAGGGGGAAAAATGTATATGTATTGGGAAACATTACACACCTTGTATGAATTAATGAGAAAAACATTTTCTTTACATGAACTAAATTTTTTCTTGGAGACATGTTTTCCTACTAAAGCAAAGACTAGAGAAGCAATTTATGGTTTGCTAGGCAAGACACCTCCCCGAAGACAACAGTGCCTTGGACAGTGTTGATGGCGGGCTAGGGCACCTGGCATCCTTGACCCATGCTGGCAGGGACTGACTGGAGACAAAGTCTTCTTGGGTGATAAGGTGGGGGGTTGCCTAAGGCCTGTCAGCTCATCGTTGAATCTTACACTTTTTGAGGACTGTTGATGTCTGACTTCCCTTTCCCTGAAAGAACAACTCTGGTCCTTGAAGTTGGCTTGGTGACTACAGGCTCTATAACCCATCATTCTCCCTTGCTCTGGGTAGAAGAGAAACCTGTGGTAGCAGGAACACCCACATACTGAAGCTTGGAATTCCTGTCTGTGGTCATTTAACTTTGTGGCATGATGTCCATGGTGAATTGCCATTTTTTCTTCTAGAATATGACCAACAGCTGTCATGAGTGCCCGAGCCTCAGCAGTCTCACTCTTCAAGATAGATTTGCTTTTGATTGGTCCTTGGCTTTCGGTAATAGCTGAGGCAGGCTTGCCTTTTTGCAAAGCGTCCTGACTTTTGACTTTTTTACTGGGGAAAATCCACTCAAACAATAGCCTCATTCTTTTTCGGAAGGGGCTTTCTGGAGGACCCTGTTTCTTCTCCGGCATGGGATGGGGACATTTGCTCCCAACAGAGCCTATTATTCCCCTGCCTTGGGAAGGGTGGCTCATATTTCCAGCTTGAGAAGTCCCTAATTCATTAAAACTTTCTTCATGTTCTCCTGGTTTAGGTCCCCTACAGTCCCTTCTCTTAGAAATAGTGGCAATCATCTTGCTCTGGCTCTTCCATGAGTCCTGAAGTTTTGAAGTTTGGGGCTCCTGCTGCCCTAGCCTGCTCCTTGGGGCTGCCATGGGTCCGCTTAATGCCTGGGAAGCTAACCTATCTCCAGTGGGCACTTTTGGGGGAGGGTATTGGGACACCCGAGAAGACAAGTTTCTTGCAGCAAGAAACATGTGTTTGGGACAGCCTTGAAGCTGGTTATCTGACTGTAGCTTCACTTTGGACTTAAACTCATGAGCGACCTCTGTGTTAAGGCATGGCTCACCTGGATGTTGGAAAGCAGACATTCTAGGGAGCAGGGAGATTTTACTGGTTCCTGGAGCCCTTAAACTCGTCATGTGTACATTTGTGGTTTGGCATTTTGTCAGCATTTTGGTTCCCAAGATAACTCTAGACTGTGGTTTAAGAGCAGAGGACTCCTTAGGCTCCACTGCCTCCCTGGCCTCTTCAGCTCTCAAAGACTGCATTCCTAAGTTCACTTCCAGAATTGGTATCCCCTGGCTGGTGTCTTGTGAAGCCTGGCAATCCCTCTCTTCTCTTGGCTCATTCCAGGCCAATGTTGAACTTGAATGTGGCTCTAGGCTGTCCCTCTTGGCCCACTCCACAGTCTCGCTCTTCCAGGTTCTGCCCATAAGGCTGACTGTGAGGGACCGAGAAGGTGGCCTGGCCTCCTGTCCAGTCAGAGAAGCCTTGGAGGGCCCATGGTACTCACCAGCTGGGATCCTTCCCAGGACCCTCTGGGCTTCCTCACTCACAGGTGAGGGGCCAAGGAGAGGCCTCACCAGGGTGGGAGCTGACTCTTTTGTTATCACCCTCTCCCTTGAATGGGCCTGAGGGGGCTTTCCAAGGAACTCTGCAAATCTGACTGTTGAACGGGCCCCAGATACATAGGTGGCTGAGGGGCAAAAGGAAAACTGCTGAATGGGTGAGGGTTGAGCTTTTTTCAACTTAAAGAGATTTATGGGCTTGAGGACCTTGAGGGGTAAGCCCCACCTATGCTTTACCCGAAACCTTATGATATGTGCTTCTAGCCTATCTCGAGTGTCTGGATCAAGGAAGGAAACCCTATGGGAGGTGTTCACACAGGGTGCCCAACTCTTCAGGATTCCCAGATTCCTGGTTTCCATGTGAGTGTCAGACTTGAGAGAAGCATGACTGACAGTGAGCCGGGATTGATTCACATCTCTAGGAATCAAATCCTTGGCAACCTGTCCCAGCTTCCTGACCAAATGGCCTTTCAGGATTTTTTCTAGATCCTTGTCTAAGCTCCTTAGTGAATTAATTCCTAAATCATTCCTCAGGAGACTCAAGTCACTTTCTGACTCCTCAGGATCCTCCTCCTGAAACCTCACTAGGGAGCTTTCTGAGCTCCCAAACAGATCTTTTGGGACCTTCCCCAGAATATGCCCCAGGCCCTTACCCAGGTCCTGGCTTAGCCGGAACCCCACCTTCTGTGCATCCTTGCTGCTTTCACCTGTAAATGAAGAGGGCCGTGAGGGTCCATGCTTGGCCTTTGCTTGCCGTGTCCTTGGAAATTCTTCTTGAAGCTGACTTATCTCTAAAGACTCTTGGATCCTTTGGGGAAGCTCCCACCGGTGTTGGATGAGCCATTTTTGGAGATGTTGTTCCAGTTGTTTCCGGAGCTCAGGACTGATTGGAAAATTCTCAGGAAGGATGGAGCCTACCCAGCTGTCCTCAGGAAATTTGGACGTGAAGACACTAGAGACTTCCTGAGATCTTTTGACCTCAGAGGATAAATCCCATGCATTTTCTAGTTGCTTCAGCAAGAAGGACTGTTCTGAATGTGGAATCTCAGTTGGAGTGAGAGATTGTGGCTTATTCGGGGCTAAAGGGCAACGTATTCCACAGGCTCTAATCTGGGGTGGAGAAGAAGGTGTTTCAATTGGGAGAGAAGGTTTGAGCGGGGCCTGTGTTTGGACCTGAGCCAGAGGTGTGAGCTGGAATTGAGGTATTGTTGGAATAAAAGGTTGAGATTGGAACTCCAGATGGGATAGGGGCTGGAACTGGGAAAGCAGTGGAGATATTTTAGCTTGCATTTGAACTGGGCTGGCGTTTGGAATTCTGTTGAATAAGAAAGAAGGAGATTGGGGTGCTGAAGGGCTCTCAGAGATCCAGGCAGTAGCCACCAAGGATTCACTGTGCAAAGAAGGGAGACCCCAGAAAAGCTGGTTATATTCCTGCTGTAGATGGTTGGGATATGAGAGCTGCTGAGGACAAGGCAGCTGCTCTGGTTTGTCTTTTGTGTTCCAGAAAATTTGGGCAGTCGTGGTGTTTTGATCAGCACCCAGTGCTTTCAACATATTCCCCAAGGAATCCAGGTGGCAGTCTGGGCTCATTTGTTTTAGATTTGATCCATCTTTTTCTTTCTCCTTCCAAATCTTGATCTCGACTGTCTTTGTCATTTGTATCTCTAGGAGCTTCTGGTCATCAGAGCTGAGCAAAGAGGGGCTACTAGCCTCCATCTCTCTGTCTGAGGGGCCTACTGAGAATGAGGCATCTGGTGGGTGGTAAGAAAGGTGCTTTTCCTGGGACTTTCCCTGTGATGATCTTGAGAGGCACAAGGCTTTGGCTGCTGCCTGCCACCGGGACAGAGCTGAAGGGGGACAACCTGAGCGACCAAAGCCTGAGATGGCTGGGGCGAGAGATGTTGACCCAGGGTTGTGTGGAGATAAGTTCTGTGGAACAGTGCCCAGCGGTAGTTCCATTGAGGGATCACCCTGAGTAAGAGTTGGAGTAGAATCTTGTGGTGTGGGGGCAGAGGAGGCTGTTGGAGGTGGAGGGCAAGCCTCTGAATCAGGTGGACATGGTGGGGGAGAGGAAAGATCAAGTGGCCAGGGTGAAAGGCTGGTCAGGGGAACAGAAGGCTCTGGTGGCTGAGAGGCATTCAGGGATGTGTGTGAATGAACAGATGCTGAGGAGGTCGTCGGGCCTGGTAAAAGGGTGGAGGCCAGTGGTGGAGGGTGCTTGCTCAGAGGAGCCAATGGGGGCATGGCAGGAGCAGCATCTTCTACAGGCTCCCCACAAGGCTGGCAGACTCCAGCAGGCACTGCTTCACACGTCTCACCAGGGGGTTCTTGACATGAGAGCGGATGAAAACTGCCCTTGTCAGGGAGCCTCCCCAGGTGGCTGTAGGAGATGGGAGAAAGAAGCTGCAGCCAGGAGTGGATGAGGCCAGGAGGGCTGGGCAGGCCAGACAGGGGTGGGCACCTGAGGCACAGGATCCCTCCTCTGCCCCCACACTGACTTAATGCTCCTGCTGTCCCTCACCCTTGGGCGTTAGCCACACCCTTCCATGGCTCCCAGTCCCATGGTGGGGTTGCCTCAGAAGCTCTGGGAAAAAGAGGTCCCAGGAGAGAAGGGGAAAGATTCTTTACCTTTGCAGAAGTGAAACCAGGCTATGAGTCTCCTCCAGTTCTTTCAGGCAATCTCTGCAAGCTGGAAATAGGAGAGACTGGGTCATGGCAGTGAATGCAGAGGCCTAAGAGTCTTTTAGGAGGCTGAGTGCAATGTCCCTTTAAGGGAAAACTTTGGGGGAGTAGACTCTGGAGCCCAAGCATCAGTGTCAAAGGACATGTGTCCCTGACAGTGATGGCAAGGCTCACTTTACAAGGGTTTGTCCTTTGCAAAGTGCTTCCACTGTCATTACCCCTTGTGGCCCTTAAAACTGCAATTGGAGTAAAGTTAAATAACCTGAAGTTCCTATCTCCCAACTCAGGAGAGTCCACTACAGCCCATACACTCCATTTCAAGGCTCTTCATGGCTTAATTCTGAGCACAAATTACTGGGCTCTGATCTCCTTCCCAGGGGCCTCCCCAAAGTTCTGTTTCTTGAAGACTGGGCTCTGCCTCTGAGGAATGGGCCTCCTCAGAGACTGTGGAGCTGGGCCTGAGGGACAGATGCAATAGAAGCTAACTCTCAGGGGCATGCAGGGCTGAATGGCAGGGCCTTACCTTTTAAAGCTCCACTTTTCTTCCTACTCCGGCTCCTCCCCCTTGGCTCCACCTGATGCTGACAGATGAGAAAAGAATGAGGGTCTGGCACCCGATTCTCACTCTTCTCTTTCTAAACAGACTGCAGATGCTCAGTGTTCATGAACAAAATGAATTTCTACTATTGGACCTCTGTGATTTTGTTTGTAATTTTACTTATTTGTAAAATGAATAACAATATTTTCAGTTTTTCTTCTTTGAAGAATGCAAAAAAGGCTTTTCTAAGTGACATTCACCATGGATTTCTTTCTTTTTTTTTAGAGCTGTACCCACAGCATATGTAAGTTCTCAGGCTATGGGTTGAATCAGAACAACAGATGCCAGCTTACACCACAGTCACAGCAATGCCAGATCTGAGCCACAGCTGTGACTTACACCTCAGCTCACAGAAATGCTAGTGAGCCAGGCAGTAATCAAACCCATACCCTTATGGATACTAGTCAGGTTTCTACTCTGCTGTACCATGGTGGGAACTCCAACCACAGATTTCTTATGTCACTGTTCCTCTGATCAAGAAACACACACATTCTCAGACCTAAATGTCCATGTGAGATTTGTCAGATAGCATTCTTCCTCCCAAGGCCAGAACACCGTGCTAACCACTGCTCTGTTGCTCTCAGGGGCTCAGCACTGCTCTCAGTTCAACACAGAAGAAAGACTCTCTTGAGACACCTGCCATGAGAAGGTGGCTGGTGAACCAGTGCTCCTGGGTCAGTCTTCCGGCAGAAATTGAACTCTTAGTAATCCAGTCCTTGGCCACTAGTCTTTTCCTGGGGCCTTCCATCATACTTGGACTCCTGGTCTGAGATCTTGGGCTAGAAATCCTCAGGCCCACTTTAACCCCTGTTTCTCCTGGGTTGTCTCTAGAAGGATGATATTCTATGCTTTCCTGAGAGTTCCTGTCTCAGGAGTCTCTCCAGGAAATTTAGAAAACTTGAAATAAGAATAAGAGAAGGAGTTCCCGTTCATGGCGTAGTGGTTAACGAATCCGACTAGGAACCATGAGGTTGCGGGTTCGGTCCCTGCCCTTACTCAGTGGGTTAACGATCCGGCGTTGCCGTGAGCTGTGGTGTAGGTTGCAGACACAGCTCGGATCCTGCATTGCTGTGGCTCTGGTGTAGGCCTGCGGCTACAGCTCCGATTTGACCCCTAGCCTGGTGTAGGCCTGCGGCTACAGCTCCGATTTGACCCCTAGCCTGGGAACCCCTAGCCTTGGGCCCAAGTGGCCCAAGAAATAGCAAAAAGACAAAAAAAAAAAAAAAAGATAAAACTAAATAATCTCTGTTGAGACTGAGCCAAATGTTTCTTACCTTCCTGCTGTTTCTAAGTTTTCTAGGTGGTGGTAAGGATGGATTACTCTGGAAGCAAGGAAGTAACAGGAGGAAGATCCCCAGTCCACACAGGAATGCGAGGATGGTGTCAACCACCCAGGAAGTCTGGCTGGATGTCAGCCAAGTCTCAATAACGCTTTTCAAATCAAAGAGATTCTCCATCATCTGAACTGCACTGCTGCACTCAAACAACAGAGTACTGGAGATCACTTACAGGTAGAACCCAGGCCTACATCACAGGCCTACATCACAGAGCTGTGGCCTCACAAAGGGCGCCGAAGGGTGGGGGGAGGGGCGAGAAGAGGAATAGGCTGAACCACTGTCCATTCCCCACCATCCAGCCCCCAGGTCCCTGCACCCTCCTGGGCTTCTAGATCCCTCCTTCCAACTACTCTCATGCTGTAGAGAGATACTAGCCAATTTTCTGTTCATTCCATCTGGAGCCTGGATGTTACCCGGCTCCTTTGTTATTAGAGATCTCGACCCAAGGCCCACTTATTTTATAACTTTTGAAAATCTGAAGTTGACTCTAGAAGTTGGCTGTTTCCCAGGGATTTTTACACTCAAGATTTCCTTTGTCCTTAACTCCAACTTCTGCATGTCATGTTTGTGTCAAGCTAGGCAAAAAATTTAAATTTCTTTTACACTTACTTAGTTTTGTAAAATTTGAATAGTGTGTATTTTGTCCCATCTTCTCTCAGAGGGACCTACACACAAAGCAAAATTATTTTTCAAAATTAACTATGAAAGAATTATATGTAATAAAAATTTCAAATGGCATTTTTGTACATTTGTAGCATATATAATTCTGGAGTTAGTAAAGTTTAAACTGTAGGAAGACTTTTGAGACATACTAAACATAGACACAGAGAGACAGACAGACAGACAGACACACACACACACACACACACACACACACACTCCCATTCTTCTGATTTGGGGGAGACAGAAGTGAGTAAAGGCTTGAAGTGAGATCTTAATTTCCTTCTCAGGAATTAAACTTGGGCAGCCTGAGTGAAAACCAGGAATCTTAGTTGTTAGACCACCAGGAGCTAGAGTCTAAAAGAAGAGTTGCCTTCATTCTTGCCTCTGTTAAAAGCAAGACTGTTCCCAGGAGGCAAAAATTGTAAAAATAGGCACAAAGTTTATTATTGTAAACATAGTACATGTGGGAGGACACACAGGGAAGCAGTTTAGCAGTAAAACAGCACAATCAGAAAGGCATGTGTATGTCCCCACTAGTGAGGAGGATTCCAACGGGTGAGTTAAATCGCTTATATGGGGGCAATTCTTCCAGGTCTTTGTTTTCCTCTGGCCAACTATCTTGCTTTATTTATCACACCTGAGCAAACCTAGGGTCCTCCCCAAAACACGTGTGCATAATGGATTCCAGTGTGGGGATTTATGGGAATAGTGACAACACCTGTTATGGGGTAGCACTCCCTCTCTTTTTGACCCCCCACCATGGAGTAGCCTTTCTGCGCATGTGTAGTGGAGGTCTCCTTGACCCCAAGGATGATAAATATGTGATCTCCTGATCTTTTACCCAAGGAGGGCTTAGCCGCTCTCTGCCCCTGCTATTATCATTATTTTAAGTGTCCACAGGAGACAAAGTCCAGCTATTTACTCTGTTCCTTTGTTATTTCTATCTCGAAGTATAAACTGAAGGCTAGTTGAACATGTCTAGCCTGGAGCCCACCTATCTCCTGGAGGTAAGTGGAGGGGCAGTATAGGGAATGGGGATTAAAATGTACAAACCTACTAGGTACAAAATAAATAAGATATAAGAATGTAATGTATAGAGCAGCTAATGTTTTATGATGACTTTATATGGGGTAATATCTATAAAAAATTCAAATCACTATACTATACACCTGAAAATAATATTATAGGTCAAAACTATACTTAGATTATAAAAAAAATCCAGTTCAAAATATCTAAAGTGCTGCTGTTAAGGAATCCTCTTTTAAAGATATAATTCTCTTCAAATAAAGTCTATAAATAGGACATTCCAAACAAATGACAAGTGTTTTATTTATTTGCATGTTTTGGGACAAGCTGATTTTAAAATTTTTATGGAAACTAAGTGTGAAATAATCAAGACAATTTTAAAGATGGAAAAAACAAAGTATAAAGGTATTGTATTGATGTAATTAATGTAGGTTGAATTGGCCAAGCAATAGACAGGTACACAGATTAAACAGAAATAGCATAGAAATCATTTCAATGGGTTAATGATTAGGTAATAACTGACCTACTCCCCACAGTGATTAAAAGTTAAAGGTGACTCCACATTTTTCCCTTTTAGCTTTCTTAACAATTTCAAAGATTTATAGCTCTACTATTTTATTTTATTTTATTTTATTTTATTTTTTTGCTTTTTTAGGGCTGCACTGTGGATGTTCCCAGGCTAGGGGTCGAATCAGAGATATAGCTGCTGGCCTACACTACAGCCACTGCAACGTGGGATCTGAGCCGTGTCTGTGAACTACACCATAGCTCAAGGCAATGCCGGATCCCCAACCCAATGAGCAAGGCCGGGGATTGACCCACATCCTCATGGATGCTAGTTGGATTGGTTTCTGCTGTGCCACAATGGGAACTCCTATAGCTCTACTGTGTTTCAAATAAAGTCCTCTGGCAAACAGTGAGTTGTAGCTTTCAGATATCACAGTTTTTAGGAAAGTATAACTTCTAGAGTAATAAGAACTTTTAAGCAAAAAGTCTTTGTAAGTTCTCTTACTGAATTTTTTAAGATTGCTGTCAGAAATGATTGCAACTAAAAAAGTTCTATTTCCAAATTTAGACTATGGTATAAAGTTCAGAAAAAAAAAAAAACAAGGAGAAGAGGGAAAAAAAAGATGTCCCTATTAATTAGAAAAATTTGAGGAATCTTGTAACTATAGCAGACCTTTGGTATTCTACATAAATCTGCAAAAGTTGGGATCTGCCTATGCTACTAAGAAATTAGAGGAAAATATTGGCCATCCTTACCCTCAGATTAGGAACACTGTGCTTTCCAAAACAAATGAAAGAAAAAGACATTTTAGTATAGTAGCTGCCCTAATGCAATTGAAATGAGCTCTTATTTCCCCTTATTCATTCTCAGCATTTTGCACACACTATCAGTGTTAAAAAATGGAATGAGACTGGCAGCTTTCTGCAAAATGTTTCTTTAAAATTCAAGTGTGTCCTATGAATAACTAATAAAATGACATTTTCCCTACTAAACTTTCTTGCCAAAATAACAATCACAGAAGTTGTAGTGGTGTTTTTGGTGCCTAACACATTAACAACAACAAAAAAATCCCCCAAGTGATTTATCCTATTCCCTAGGGGGATATTTATAGCTTGTCTACCCTGCTGCCTTTAGAGAACTCATGCTCTGATCTTTCCAAAAGGAGTCTTAATTAGGTACGGCAGTGGGATTTCAGTCCCAAATTTTAGATATAATCTTTCATCTTATTTTCCAGATTATTTAATTCATGTTAATTTGTATCTTCTTATATCCATTACAGGTTTCTTCTTTTTTTTTTAAAGAATGACATTCTTAGCCATTTTATTTTAGTTTTATCTTTTCAAGTTTCAAACTTTGATACCTGCATTTTAAAAAAAAAATTCAGAAAATTTTATTTTTCAAACGCTGTAGGATTGTGATGCCTAATATTAGTCATTCATATCTTTTGCTGCAAATCCATACAAAGAAAAGTCTGGGAATTTAGCAATCAAATTACAGTAGTATTTACTAGACTCTATAGAGATTCATTATACCAGAAGCAGACACTAGATTGAATGTTTTGCCTATAAACCAGAAATACATATGCTATTGATGAGTATAGTACAATAAAAATAGCAAATTGAAAATAGTAGAAAATGCCTTTATGTTGGTAGAAGAGGAAATTAGTGACACAGCTAGAACCAAGACCCAGGTTTCCTGGCTTCTCCTCTAAGCCTTTTTATATTGGACCCAGAGATATAAATTTTTCACACTCATATGTGGAACGTAGTTGCTAGTGTTGGCAATAAAGACAACATTAATAACTATTATTCAGTAGGTTGCTACATTTTTTTACTCTGTGTCCCAAATGCCCAGCACAGCACCTGTGAAAAGGAAGGTGGAGGAGAGGACAAGATGGCGGAGGAGTAGGGGGACACGCTCACCCTCTCCCACAAACACAACAAAAAAAAGCACATCTACAGAATAAATGACTCGCACAGAACAGCAACCAATCGCTGGCAGAAGAACCTAAACTCCAATAATGGCAAGAAGTTCGTGACATTACGGGGCAGAACGGGAGAAAAGAGGAGAGTGAGAGAAGGTGAATCCGAGCGGGACGGCCCTCCCAAAAGGGAACTGCGGAGGAGAAAGGGATCCCGTACCCTGGAAAGTCACCTACACGGGGGAAAGATCAAACGAACCGGAGGAATCTCCAGATGCAGAGAAGAGTGTAGCAGTAAGTTGGAGTACGGAAAAGCCGATCAAGAACCGAAGGGACCATCCAAACTACGGGCATAGTCACCAAAAACTGAGACGCCTGGGTGGGGGCTGGGCACCGAATCCTCGGCTCCAGAGGTTAGTCCCCGAGAAAGGGCCGGGGGGACGCCTGGGTGGGGGCTGGGCACCAAGACGTCACCTCCAAAGGTTGGTCCCCGAGAAAGGGCTGGGGGATGCCTGGGTGGGGGCTGGGCACCGAGACCTAGGCTCCAGAGGTTAGTCCCCAGGCTGGGGGGGCGGGGCGGAGCGGAAACTGCTTGGGAGGTCTAGAAACCATTTGACGGGGCAGAGACTGCCTGGGAGACTAGAAAACAAAGCTGTCGCAGAGGAAGGGAGCAATACTCTAGGGGCGGGGAAGTGGAAAGCCGCATTAGAGGGAACCTGGGAAAAGAGCCTGGTCTGCGCCCGTGCTGGGGAGGGGAGAGAAGAAGGGGTGGGTCCCCATAGAATACCCCCCACGCCACAGCAAGCTTACAGGCCTGCTAGCTAGATGAAAGCTGTGCTTCCCAGTGCATCCCCTCACCCCACCCCCGCCACCCCCTACGCTCTCACCGAACCTGGGGCTGCCTGCCATCCAGGAGGGCTGGCCTCAACAATTGCCTGAAGCCTACCACTGCAGGGGCTGTCCCTGCACAGGCCTGCTTGCCTTTGGAGGGGCTACCCTTCTGCAGAGTAGCACCAAACACCACCAGCCCCCGAGAAAAGGCCTGCAGCCCAGAAAAACTAGAACAAGCCTAGCCAGGCAGTGAATAGATCTGCCTAATTCCCGGACGGTTTTTCTGAGTCAGGCTGCCCCGGGGAGGAGCCTCTTCGGTTTCCAACGGCCCTTCTACCTGCCCAAGCCCCCAGGGGGTGCCCTAGTGGATCAGCTGTATAGGACTGCCAGCTCCAGGCAGGACCCCCTACAGCCCAGAAAAGTTGCAACAAGCCTGGCCAAGCCAGGAAGAGAACTCAGATGGTCTTTCTGAGTCGGGCTGCCCTGGGGAGGAGCCTCTTGGGTTTCTAGTGGCCCTGCTACCCGCCCAAGCCCCTAGGGGGTGCCCCACTCCCACGGAATAGCTGCTCAGCACCACCAGCCCCCTAGAAGAGCCCCTGCAGCCCAGAAAAGCTGCAACAAGCTTGGCCAGACTGTGAAAAGATCTGCCTACATTCGCAGGCCAGCCTTCTGAGTTGGGCTGCCCTAGGGAAGAGCCTCTTAGGTTCTCAGTGACCCAGATAGCTGCTCCAGCCCCCAGGGGTTGCTGCACTCCTGAGGAACAGCTGCCCAACACCACCAACCCCCTGCAAGAACCCCACAGCCTAAAAACACCAGAGCAAGCTCTGCATGACCAAGTGAAATCTGCTACCATCGTGGTGTGGACCTCCCAGTCCTGTCTGCCCTCAGGAAGTCCTCCTTTGCTTCAAAGAAACACTGTTAGCCCCATAAACACTCCAGAAAAGCCACACTGCCTCAACAAAGATTGGCCAACAATGCCAGCCCTCAGGAAATATTCCACAGCAGTGACAAGGCAAACACTGCCCGATAACGGAGAGTACAACTCCCTCAGGAGAAAGAAAACAACAAGCAAGATGAAGAAGCTGAGAAACCACCCCCAGTCAAACCAACAGGAGAACTCACCTAAAACAGTCAACAATGAAACAGATCTCTGCAGTCTGACAGACCTGGAGTTCAAAAGAGAAGTAGTGAAAATACTGAAGGAATTAAGAGAAGATATGAACAGTAATGCTGATACCCTCAGAAAGGAACTAGAAAAGATAAGGAGGAGCCAAGAAAAACTAGAACATTCATTTGCAGAGATGCAAACTGAACTAAGGGCAGTAAAAACCAGAATGAATAATGCAGAAGAACGAATCAGTGATATGGAAGATAGAATAATGGAAATCACTCAATCCGGTCAACAGACAGAAAACCGAATCAAAAAACTGGAAAGCAAGCTAAGAGACCTATGGGATAATATAAAGCGGGCCAATCTACGCTGAATAGGAATTCCAGAAGGAGTAGAAAAAGATAAGGGGATGGAAAATATATTTGAACAAATTATCGATGGAAACTTCCCACATCTAAAGGATACTGGGTTCAAGATACAAGAAGCACAGAGGGCCCCAAACAAACTGAACCCAAACAGACCCACAGCAAGACACATCATAATAAAAATGGCAAAAGTTAGTGATAAAGAGAGGATCCTAAAGGCAGCAAGAGAAAAACAGAATGTTACCTACAAGGGAACCCCCATAAGAATATCAGCTGACTTCTCTACAGAAACACTACAGGCCAGGAGGGAATGGCAGGAGATATTTAAAGTGCTAAAAGGAAAAAATCTGCAACCTAGAATACTCTATCCAGCAAGAATATCATTTAAAATAGAAGGGGAAATAAAAATTTTTTCCAACAAACAAAAACTTAAAGAATACTGCAACACAAAACCCAGGTTAAAGGAAATATTGAAAGGGCTTCTCTAAACCAAAAAGAAAGGAAGGAAAGGGAAGAAAAAAGAAAAGAAAAAAAAAAAAGAAGAAGAGGAAGAACTAGGACTGAGGAAATGGCAATCAGAGAGCAGTCACTCAAATAAGCCAGCATACAGATTTAATCATGAACAGGCCTCAAACAAAATAAAATTAAAAAGAAAAAAATAAAAAAGTCATCAAAACCATAAAATGTGGGCAAGGGATGTTAGGAAATAAATAACCCTTTTTGTTTGTTTGTTTGTATGTTTCTCTTCTTAATTTTAATATAGTAATGAAGTGTTTGAACTTACAGGACCATCAGGCTAAAACACACAATTATGGGAAGGGGTTAGCATACTTAAAAAACAGGGCAACCACAAGCCAAAACCAAATATTGCATTTGCAAAAAATGAAAAAAAAAATACACTCAAGCAGATAATAACAGGAGACCATCCAACCAAAAAAAAAAAAAAAAAACAGAAAGAAATGAAGAATGGAGAACCATAGAATCAACTGGAACACGAGGTTCAAATGGCAATAAATAATCATCTATCAATTATCACCTTAAATGTCAATGGGCTGAACGCCCCAATCAAAAGACACAGAATGGCTGAGTGGATAAAAAGGCAAAAACCTTCAATATGCTGCCTACAGGAAACTCACCTTAGGACAAAAGATACATATAGATTGAAAGTGAAAGGGTGGGGAAAAATATTTCACGCCAATAGACATGACAGAAAAGCAGGAGTCGCAATGCTCATATCAGACAAAATAGACTTTAAAACAAAAGACATAAAGAAAGACAAAGAAGGACACTACTTAATGATTAAGGGATCCATCCAAGGAGAGGATGTTACTATTGTCAACATATATGCCCCAAATACAGGAGCACCCAGATACATACAACAAATATTAACAGACATAAAGGGAGATATTGATGAGAATGCAATCATAGTAGGAGACCTTAATACCCCCCTCACATCAATGGACAGATCCTCTAGACAGAAAACCAATAAAGCAACAGAGATCCTAAAGGAAACAATAGAAAAGTTACACTTCATTGATATTTTCAGGACACTACATCCAAAAAAAAGCAGAATACACATTCTTCTCAAATGCTCATGGAACACTCTCAAGAATCGACCACATATTGGGACACAAAGCGAATCTCAATAAATTTAGGAGCATAGAAATTATCTCAAGTATCTTCTCTGATCACAATGCCATGAAATTAGAAATCAACCATCGGAAAAGGAAAGAGAAAAAACCTACTGCATGGAGACTAAACAACATGCTACTAAAAAACCAATGGGTCAATGAGGAAATCAAGAAGGAAATTAAAAACTACCTTGACACAAATGATAATGAAGACACAACCGCTCAAAATCTATGGGATGCTGCGAAAGCAGTGCTCAGAGGGAAATTTATGGCAATACAGGCCTTTCTCAAAAAAGAAGAAAGATCCCAAATGGACAACTTAACCCTCCACCTAAATGAATTAGAAAAAGAAGAACAAAAAAGTCCTAATGTAGCAGAAGGAAGGAAATTATAAAGATCAAAGAAGAAATCAATAAAAATAGAGACTCAAAAAACAATAGAGAAAATTAATAAAACCAAGAGCTGGTTCTTTGAAAAGGTCAACAAAATTGACAAACCTCTGGCCAGACTCACTAAAAAGAGGAGAGAAAGAACCCAAATAACCAAAATTATAAATGAAAAAGGGGAAATCACAACGGATACAGCAGAAATACAAAAAACCATAAGAGAATACTATGAACAACTCTATGGCAACAAGGTTGACAATCTGGAAGAAATGGACAATTTTCTAGAATCTTACAGCCTGCCAAAACTGAATCAAGAAGAAACAGACCAACTGAACAGACCGATCACTAGAAATGAAATGGAAGAGGTCATAAAATCACTCCCTACAAATAAAAGTCCAGGACCAGATGGCTTCACAGGTGAATTTTATCAAACCTATAAAGAGGAATTGGTGCCCATCCTCCTGAAACTCTTTCAAAAGGTTGAAGAAGAAGGAATACTCCCAAAGACATTCTATGATGCTACCATCACCCTCATTCCAAAACCAGACCGAGATACCACCAAAAAAGGAAACTATCGCCCAATATCATTGATGAATAGAGATGCAAAAATTCTCAACAAAATCTTAGCCAACCGAATCCAACAACATACCAAAAAAATTATACACCATGACCAGGTTGGGTTCATCCCAGGTTTACAAGGATGGTTCAACATACGCAAATCAATCAGCATCATACACCACATTAACA
This sequence comes from Phacochoerus africanus, assembly GCF_016906955.1. Classification (NCBI taxonomy): domain Eukaryota; kingdom Metazoa; phylum Chordata; class Mammalia; order Artiodactyla; family Suidae; genus Phacochoerus; species Phacochoerus africanus. The sequence goes on along the minus strand of NC_062545.1, from coordinate 198,120,348 downwards.
AAAATAAAGTCAAAAATCATATGATCATCTCAATAGACGCAGGAAAAGCATTTGACAAAGTCCAACATCCATTCATGATCAAGACCCTCGCCAAAGTGGGTATAGAGGGAACATTCCTGAATATAATCAAAGCCATTTATGATAAACCCACAGCAAATATAATACTCAATGGGGAAAAACTGAAAGCCTTCTCCCTCAAATCTGGAACAAGACAGGGATGCCCACTCTCACCACTGCTCTTCAACATGGTTTTGGAAGTCCTAGCCACAGCAATTAGACAAACCAAAGAAATAAAAGGCATCCATATAGGAAGAGAAGAGATCCAACTGTCACTGTATGCAGATGACATGATACTATACATAGAAAACCCTAAGGACTCAACCCCAAAATTACTTGAACTGATTAATAAATTCAGCAAAGTAGCAGGATATAAGATTAACATTCAGAAGTCAGTTGCATTTATGTATACCAGCAATGAAATATTAGAAAAGGGATACAAAAACACGATACCTTTTAAAATTGCACCTCACAAAATCAAATACCTCGGAATACACCTGACCAAGGAGGTAAAGGACCTATATGCTGAGAACTATAAAACTTTAATCAAAGAAATCAAAGAAGATGTAAAGAAATGTAAAGATATTCCATGTTCCTGGATTGGGAAAATCAATATTGTAAAAATGGCCATACTACCCAAAGCAATCTGCAGATTCAAGGCAATCCCTATCCAATGACCCATGACATTGTTCACAGAACTAGAACAAACAATCCAAACATTTCTATGGAACAACAAAAGACCCAGAATCGCCAAAGCAATCCTGAGAAACAAAAACCAAGCAGGAGGCATAACTCTCCCAGACTTCAAGAAATACTACAAAGCCCTAGTCATCAAAACAGTGTGGTACTCGTATCAAAACAGACAGACAGACCAATGGAACAGAAGAGAGAACCCGGAAATAAACCCTGACACCTAGGGTCAATTAATCTTTGACAAGGGAGGCAAGAATATAAAATGGGAAGAAGAAAGTCTATTCAGCAGGCATTGGTGGGAAACCTGGACAGCTGCATGCAAAGCAATGAGACTAGAACACACCCTCACACCATGCACAAACATAAACTCAAAATGGCTGAAAGACTTCAATATACGACAGGACACCATCAAACTCCTAGAAGACAACATAGGCAAAACACTCTCTGACATCAACATCATGAATATTTTCTCAGGTCAGTCTCCCAAAGCAATAGAAATTAGAGCAAAAATAAACCCATAGGACCTCATCAAACTGAAAAGCTCTTGCACAGCAAAGGAAACCCAAAAGAAAACAAAAAGACAACTTACAGAATGGGAGAAAATAGTTTCAAATGATGCAACCGACAAGGGCTTAATCTCTAGAATATATAAACAACTTATACAACCCAACAGCAAAAAAGCCAATCAATCAATGGAAAAATGGGCAAAAGACCTGAATAGACATTTCTCCAAAGAAGATATACAGATGGCCAGCAAACACATGAAAAAATGCTCAACATCGCTGGTTATAAGAGAAATGCAAATCAAAACTACCATGAGATACCACCTCACACCAGTCAGAATGGCCAGCATTAGTAAATCCACAAATAACAAGTGCTGGAGGGGCTGTGGAGAAAAGGGAACCCTCCTACACTGTTGGTGGGAATGTAAACTGGTACAGCCACTATGGAGAACAGTTTGGAGAGACCTTAGAAATCTATACATAGAACTTCCATATGACCCCACAATCCCACTCTTGGGCATCTATCCGGACAAAACTCTACTTAAAAGAGACACATGCACCTGCATGTTCATTGCAGCACTATTCACAATAGCCAGGACATGGAAACAACCCAAATGTCCATCGACAGATGATTGGATTCGGAAGAGGTGGTAGATATACACAATGGAATACTACTCAGCCATAAAAAGGAATGACATCATGCCATTTGCAGCAACATGGATGGAGCTAGAGAATCTCATACTGAGTGAAATGAGCCAGAAAGACAAAGACAAATACCATATGAAATCACTTATAACTGGAATCTAATATCCTGCACAAATGAACATCTCCTCAGAAAAGAAAATCATGGACTTGGAGAAGAGACTTGCGGCTGCCTGATGGGAGGGGGAGGGAGTGGGAGGGATCGGGAGCTTGGGCTTATCAGACACAACTTAGAATAGATTTAGAAGGAGATCCTGCTGAATAGCATTGAGAACTTTGTCTAGATACTCATGTTGCAACAGAAGAAAGGCTGGGGGAAAAATGTAATTGTAATGTATACATGTAAGGATAACCTGACCCCCTTGCTGTACAGTGAGAAAATAAAAAAAAAAAAAAAAAAAGGTGAACATTACTTGACTGAAGACAGCATTACACAGGGCTCTTTCACAGGCATCAGTCCTTGTATTACTAATAAGGATATTCTATTAAAATATATCCTTTATTTTGATTTTGAACCTGTGGTTTTTCAATTTATGAAGTTAACAAGGAAATAAATACCATGAAAGGATTTTTTTAATTAATGATAAAATTCTGCGAAATGAATATCTAAATATTGTGTTACTGTTTATATTTGTATTAATGATCATTTAAATATTATCCTGATACTGATTTTAGAAAAGAAGTTACATGGTTAATTATCTTGAAAATACTGTCTCATGCGTGCACAAATCACTACTCCTGTTCTTAATTTGTCTCTTTCTTCTCTGTGGTTATTTAGATCAGGAGTTGGCAAACTATGGTTTATGGTTCATATTCAGACTGCTGCAGATTTTTTTTTTTAATTTTATGGTTGCACCCATGACATGGAAGTTCCCCTACCAGGGATTGAATCCAAGCCAAAGCCGCAGCTACAACAGAAATTTTAACCCATTGCGCCTGCCCAGGGATGGAACCCTCACATCTTCAGCGAGACCAGAGGTGCTTCAGTCAGATTTTTAACCCACTGCACCACAGCAGGAACTCCCTGATGCAGATTTTTGTACAGCACATGAATAGTAATGATTTTTGGATTTTTTAAATGTTGAAAAAATAGAGAAGAATATTTTTCTGATGGATAGAATTTGCATGAAATTTAAACTTCATTATCCGTAATTTTTTCAAAGGAATGAGTATGTCTTCAGACTTTTATTTTATTCCATCTACATACATATTCTAGACTTAGAGAAATCAAGCTGAAAATAGTAGGCCAAGAGCACTGAGAATACCCCAGTTACTAAGAGAACATTTAAGATTACATGAAGTTTATTCTACCATACATTTAAATTAATAAAGCTCATGGTCATTTTAACTTGAAATAACATTAGAGTTTCATGTTTTCAAACATGTAAACTACCTTGGGGTTGGCCTAAAAATGAAAAAAAAAAAAAAAATTCTAGAGAGCACCCTCTAGTGGCAAAAACATGCAATTGCCGAGTAGCCTATTTTTGGTTTTGCTTTTTTAAGTTGATGTCCAATACTGTATTAGTTTCAGGTGTATAGCAAAGTGAATCAGTCATACATATTAATTTATCCATTCCCTCCATATAGGTTATTATGAACTATTGAGTATATTTTCTTGTGCTGTACAGTAGTTTCTCGTTAATCACCTACTTTATGTGGTTGTATATATGTGTTATTCCCACCATACCAATTCTTCCTTACCAATGGTTTCGCCTATGGTAACTATAAGATTGGTTTTGAAATTTGTGTTTGTTTCTGTTCTTTAAATAAGTTATTTTGTATCATTTTATTAGATTACACATATAAGTGATATGTATTTGTCTTTCTCTGACTTACTTCAGTACAATAATTGCTACATATCCTTGTTGTTGCAAATAACATTGTTTCATTCTTTTTTAATGGATGAATAATATTCCACTGTATATGGGAGCTAATTAAACTTAAAAGCTTTTTCACAGCAAAGGAATCCATTAAAATAAATAAATAAATAAAAAGACAACCCACAGAATGGGAGAAAATCTTTGTAAACCAAGTGACTAACAAGGGATTAATTTCCAAAATACATAAACATCTCATGGAGCTTTATATCAAAGAAATGTAAAAACCAATTAAAAAAATGGGCAGAAGATCTTTACAGACATTTCTTTAAAGAAGACATACAGATGTCCAAAAAACACATAAATTTTTACTACAACACAGGCATGCCCATGTGTGGCTGCTTTCCAACTATGGTGGCAGAGTTGAGTAGTTGCTACACAGGCTGTATGGTCTTTAAAGCTAAAATCATATACAATACGGCCCTCTACAGAAAAGATTTGCTAATCCCTGATTTAGGTTAAGAGTAGTCTCTGTGCTCTCAAAATATTGAAAAATGTATTCATGTGTTCAGCAAAGTTCTTTAAGAGGTCATAATTAATTCTGCCTGTAAATTAATTAATTTTAAGTCTTTTTGTTGTTCTTTTCTAGGGCCAGCAATATAGAAGTTCTTTCTCATAAGGACCACCTGGGATGACAGGTCCAGGCCAACTACATTCTGAAGCAGCTTATATATTGGGGCCTCTGCTCTTCCCAGTGGAACAGTAAATAATGGTAAGAAAAAAAATCTTTCTTTTCATGATAATACATTTTGGTTGCAAAAGAATAGACAAAGTGCCCTTATTTTGGCCAGGAAGAAAATTATAGACAGTTGAGATTAAGATCTATATAAGAAAAAACAGTTATTGTAAAAGTACTATGTACTGATGATCTGTATTTCATCAATTTATATAGAATGGATTATCTTTGAAAAACTGATTATATGATGGCCTGATCTACTGTCAGTTTGTTGTTTTTCTTCTAAAACTGTCCTTAAGTGCAATATTTTCTCAGTTCATGAATGTTTGGGAATATTTATTCATTGTCCATATACTCACTCAGGATAATTTGATAAGTACAAAATTATTGGATCACACTTTTTTCCCCTTGATATTTGTATATACTTTGGCTTGGCATTGTATATTATAGCGGTCTTTTTTACTGCAGTTTTTTCATTCATGAGTGAATTACATGGTCAAGCTTTCCCTCACTCACCCAGACTTAGTGACACTAAATTTGCAGCATCCTTTCAAGTCTGCAAAGGTCTACCTGTTGCCCTAGTACATGAACATCAACTAAGCTAGGTATAAAAATCTTTCCTTGATTATACAACTCAACAGCAAAAAAACCCCACAACCCAATTGAAAATTGGGCAAAAGACCTGAATAGACATTTCTCCAAAGAAGATATACAGATGGCCAACAAGCACATGAAAAAATGCTCAACATCCCTGATTATTAGAGAAATGCAAATCAAAACTACCATGAGGTACCACCTCACACCAGTCAGAATGGCCATCATTAGTAAGTCAACAAACAACAAATGCTGGAGAGGGTGTGGAGAAAAGGGAACCCTCCTGCACTGTTGGTGGGAATGTAAGCTGGTACAACCACTATGGAAAACAGTATGGACATACCTCAAAAAATTAAACATAGAATTACCATATGACCCAGCTATCCTACTCTTGGGCATATATCCAGACAAAACTTTCCTTGAAAAAGACATATGCACCCACATGTTCATTGCAGCACTATTCACAATAGCCAAGACATGGAAACAACCCAAATGTCCATTGACAGATGAATGGATTAAGAAGACGTGGTATATATACACAATGGAATCATATTCAGCCATAAAAAGAACTAAATATTGCCATTTGCAGCAACATGGATGGAACTAGAGACTCTTATACTAAGTGAAGTCAGTCAGAAAAAGACAAATACCATATGATATCGCTTATATCTGGAATCTAATATATGGCACAAATGAACCCTTCCACAGAAAAGAAAATCATGGACGTGGAGAACAGATTGTGGTTGCCAAGGGGGAGCAGAAGGGAGTGGGAGGGACTGGGAATTTGGGGTTAATAGATGCAAACTATTGCCTTTGGAATGATAAGCAATGGGATCCTGCTTTATAGCACTGGCAGCTATGTCTAGTCACTTAGACATAGCATGATAATGTGAGAAAAAGAATGTATACATGTATGTGTAACTGGGTCACCTTGCTGTACAGTAGAAAATTGACAGAACACTGTAAACCAGCTATAATGGAAGAAAGAAAAATCATTATAATGGAAAAAAATTGATAAAAATCTTTCCTTGAGAAAATTTTTGTGATACTCTTTATACACTGTCATAGTATGTTGCTATGGGGAAGTCTGAGACAAAACTTAATTTTTTGATTGACTTTTATACCTTGGTATTCTGAGAATTCTGTGGTGAAAGTTAGTCCAGCATGTACCTTGCTCATCCCTGCATGTTCTTGCTGAGTGTGCAGAATGAAAGTTCTCCTCATCCCTAGTGCCCAGCAGTTTCTACAGCAAATAAGTTGGTCCAGGACAGTGCAACATCAATACCGCAGACTGCTCACTCCTCAGAGAGGGGGCTGGCTTGTTTACTGCTTGCTCAAAATATCTGGTCTCTCGTCCCTCCATTCCTCATCTGAGATGCATGTCCACTGTGTATGTAGCAGCCACTTGGGCCCATTGCATGACCCAGTGAGATTTGTGGGGAAGGCAACCAAGGCAAACGTGCTGATGCTTATGTTGCTTGCTGTGCTGTGAGACCTTCGACTGTGACCTACAAGTCTAATGTTTTCTATCAGCATTCAGAAACTGTGACAAGCTAAACTGTCAGCTGGCAAGAAGGACGATATTTTAGACTCTTCGCAGTTTTTAACAGATGTTTTACCTTCAGGTTTCTAAAACCTGTCCAGAATACGCTGTTTGTAATCATTCCATTAAGTTTTCCTAAAACAAAATTTGCCTTTAAAAACTTAAGTTCTGTCTTCTTTTAAGAAAAAAAAATGCTTTTAAGATATTTTTTGTTTTATTTGTTGGGTTTTCTGCATCTAGGACTTTATGTTAACTTGTCTTCTTTCATCCTCCATACATTTAACATTTTTTCTCTCCTTGCTTTAATCTCTTAGTCCTCTCTGCATTTTAGTGTGATTACCTCAAGCTTTTCCTCAGTGTCAGTTACTTGATATAAACTATATTTATTCAATTTCTAGACATTTCTGATTTATCTTTTATTTCTGAGATTATCTCATTTGAGTCTCTTTAATTTTATCTTTAAAATCTCTTATAGGAGTTCTCCAGTGGCTCAGCATGTTAAAGCTCTGGAATTGCCAATGCTGTGGTTCGGGTTGCCACCGTGGCACAGGTTCCATCCCTGGCCCAGGAACTTCCCCATGCCATGGGTGCAGCCAAAAAATAAAAATAACATAAAATGAAATCTCTTATAATTTATTTTTTAAAATTATCTGGTATTCACGAGTTTAAGATTATTCCCACAATTGACTATTAACCCCTATAAATTTGAACTTTATTTTTCTTTTTGTCTGTTGAGATTCTGATATCAAACATAAGCATGTAAGAACTTTGTTCTTTTCAGATTTTTTTCTTGAGATGATTTCCCCTCTTCCATTTCACATGAGCTCTCCATTTCCCATTTCCCCCCAAATGAAAGGATTGCTCGGGATGATTTTTTTTTTTTTTGTCTTTTCAAGGCCTCACCCGCGGCATATGGAAATTCCCAGGCTAGGGGTTGAATCAGAGCTGCGGCTGCCGGCCTACACCACAGGAAAATAAATAGTCAAGAGAAACACTCTTCCTGAGGGAGAGGAATATCAACCAATGATGGAGAAGAAATGACAGATACAAGAATATTATCTTTGGCAAACATCATCGTTGTCATTGTCAATTCAGTCAAGAACCACCAATGAGTGCTAAAACCAGTGATTAAATTTTGAAAAAGTGGGTAAGGCTATGTTTTCATAGCTCCAAAGGGCCTGCCCTCAAAATATGTATGGAATACAAAGAAAAAAATAATAGCTTCATGTGAAAAAAGCCACTTTACAAAGCCAGGTACACTACTTCACAAAGCAATCAGATTTAACATGACCAGCCACGGGACTAATCGTCACTATGTACCTCCTAATATGATGTAGTATTTTTTTTTTCCTTTGTTGGCTACCCCATGGCATATGGAGGTCCAGGCCAGGGATCAGATCTGAGCCACAGTTGTGACCTATGCCACAGCTGTGGCAGTGCCAGATCCACTATGTGGGGCCAGGAATCAAACCTGCATCCCAGTGCTCCTGAGATGCTGTCAATCCCATTGTGCCAGGTAGGAACACCTATGGTGGTATTTTTGGTAGAAATGCAGGAGTTCCTGTCTTGGTGCTGCGGAAACAAATTCTACTAGGAAACATGAGGTTGCAGGTTCAATCCCTGGCCTTACTCAGTGGGTTAAGGATCCAGTGTTGCTGTCAACTGTGGTGTAGGTCGCAGACGCGGCTCAAATCTGGCATTGCTGTGGCTCTGGCGTAGGCTGGCAGCAACAGCTCCAATTAGACCCCTAGCCTGGGAACCTCCGTATGCCGTGGGTGCAGCCCTAAAAAGACAAAAGACAAAAAAAAAAGTATAGCATGAATCTAATGAAGAGTATCAGACAAATCTAAATAGAGGAACATTTTACAACTCCACTAAAAATTAATTCAAAAATCTCATAGTCGTGAAAGACAAGAAAAGACAGAAGCAGTCTGTTCCAAAATGAAGGACACTGAAAAGACTTGAAAAATAAATGCAATGCGTGATCCTGGACTGGATGTTGGACAAGAGGAAAACAATTTTATGTAGATATAGATATAGATGATATAGTTATAGAGAGATATAGATATATATTTATATATATGTGTGTGTGTATTTTTTCTACCGAGGTCACTATTAGCACAGATATTTTATTGTTGTTGTTACTGTTGCTGTTATATGCAAGAGAGATAGAGTCTATAATATGGCTTCCAGAGTCATATATCTAACTGCTTCTCCAAATCTGTACTTGGATGCCTGATAGACTATGTTTCAAACTTGACATAACCCAAACAGAGCTATTTCTTATATCGGCTTATTCAAAATTATTACTTAGCCAGTTAGACCAAAAACTCTGTAGTTGTGTCAGAATCTCCTCCTCCTCTCATATCTCACATTCAATTCACAGTAAATTCTGTTGGCTCTAACTTCAACATGATTCAGAATCTGATGATGTCTCACCATTTCCACTGCCAGCCCTCTAGTTTAAGCCATCATCACCTCTCAATCTCCTTTTGCTCTGCCTCACTGCTTTTGTCTTGGCTTCCTTAACTTTTTCTCAATAAAGAATTCTAATCTTTTTTTTTTTCTGTTTTTGCCCAAGAAATTGCAAAAAAAAAAAAAAGAATTCTAATCTTGAAAGTAATCACCGTTTGGGTGTTAATGTCATAGCTAGATCACATGACACGCAGAAGCCCTGATACCAGAAAGATGTTACCAGAATCTGGGTTCTTGTTCATGGCAGTTCAAGAATGAACTCTGCGAACACATAGGCAGCAAGCAAACAAAGTCTTTGTTAAAGGAAAGCAAATAGCTCCCAGGGCTCCTGGGAGTGGGGAGAAGAGCCCCCTTCTCTATTGTCGTAGAGGGGTTTTTAATTCCTTAAAGGTGTTGTGGGGGGGTGGCGTGCCAATGTGAGGTCCAGGAAGATGTGGTTTTCTCCCATTGGCCTTGCCTGGTTACCTCCATCAGTCCTAGTCCAAAAGGGGTTTTAGGTATGAAAATGTACCGTAAGTTTTATGGTTTCTTTGACCTTCTCTTTCCTTAGACTAAGTCACCATTCCTATTATTTCTTTTCTGCTAGTTGAGGAGTGGGTTAGAGATTAAGGTCTATCTGGAGGAAGGCACATTTTCTGTAGTAAACAAGGCCTGTGGGGAATTATTTTCTGGAGCCCTTAAACTATAAATTTTAGTCAATAGCCATATGAAAAAAAATGCATCAAAGCCCATGTTCCTACATTGACTACCTGAGTTAATATTCTGCCTCACTCCTGGTGAAGGCTTGTAGTATATGTTTATATGTTTAGTGGTAAAAATCCAAAAAATTATTGCTGTGATTCATGTCAAAGAGTGCTGTGTTAATATTTTCCTCTAGGAGTCTTATAGTATGTAGTCTTAAATTTAGGTATTTAATCCATTTTGAGTTTATTTTTGTGTATGATTACATTAATTTCATATTAGATGAAAGCAAGATGATTTTCTCCCATTACTAGTTTGAGAAATCTACAGATTATAAATGAAATTGTCCTTATTATTACTGATAGTATGTCTTTAATACCACTTGATAATTAAATTTATCTTGTAATTTGTTTTGAAATAAGATATATAGTTTATAGTCTCTGCTCATTCTAAGCCAAGTAGAGAAGCACTGATGCGGATGTTAGTGTAAAACTATATAAAAGCTGATTTCTGGAGTTCTCTTTGTGGCTCAGCAGATTAAGAATCCAACTAGTATCCATGAGGATGTGGGTTCGATCCTTGGCCTCTCTCACTGGGTTAAATATCTGGCATTGCCATGAGCTATGGTGTAGGTTGCAGACATGGCTCAGATTCTGAGTTGCTGTGACAATGGCATAGGCCAGCAGCTGTAGCTCCAATTCGATCCCTAGCCTCAGAATTTCCACATGCTCTGGGTGTGGGCCTAAAAAAGAAGACAAAAAAAAAAAAAAAGCATACTGGTCAGAGACTAGAACTAGGAAAGTTCCTGAAAAACATCATGTACTAGTAATCTTTAACCCACAGGCAATTCACAAGTGTTGACTTAAAAAAGAATGCACAACCTAAAAGTTGAAAGTTAAGTTTTATTGGGGGCAAAATTAGGACTGAAGCCTGGGAGACAGAATTTCAGGTAGCCCTGAGAAACTGCTCCAAGGCAGTGAGGGAGGAGTTAGGATATATGAGTTTTTGCATCAAAGGGCAGGGAGCTGGAACAAAAGAAGCCTGGGTTAACCAAAATCATTCCTTTGATTTGCACCTCCACTATCAGGGCCAGAATCCTGAGTTTTCACAGCCTGCAGGACTCACTGGCTCTCACTCTAGGATGTGACTGCATTCACTATTGATGGTAACATTCTTCATCCTTAACTATAGACAGGGCTGAAATACCACACAAGGAGGAAAATGTGGAACATCAGGATATGATAAAGGTGAGGGGGAGGTGCATGTAGCATACACACATTTTACAAAATTTGTTGCTGATCTTGTGAAGGTTACCACCAGTCACAAGGAGCATCACCATGAAGGATTTTAGTGTTTTGCTAGATATGAGGATATACAAGAATTGGGCACATAAAATCTCCTAAAAATATCTGAGTATCTGAAGAATTGTTCTTCCAGTTTTCCCAGAGCACAGAGTACCTCACCCCTGATGTGTTGTGGGTCAGCAGCTGCAGTGGCTCATAATTTAATCCATGTAGAAGGTGATGGCAAGTGCCAAACTTCAATTCACAGTGCTCCCCCATGGTCATAAATTTGACCATAGTTTTGGGAGGCATTTCACCACCATTTCATCCCATGGTATTAGGAATGCTCATTTCCAGTTCTGGCAAAGATTTCATTGGTAGGCCAGTCAATGTGTTTTCACTGGACTAGGCCTTATTAACAGTAGCTGCAAGTCTCTGAAAAGAACAAAATAATGCCATTTGCAGCAACACGGATGGAACTAGAGACTCTCATACTAAGTGAAATAAGTCAGAAAGGGATAGACAAATACCATATGATATCACTTATATCTGGAATCGAATATATGGCACAAATGAACCTTTCCACAGAAAGGAAAATCGTGGACATGGAGAACAGATTTATGGTTGCCAAGGGGGAGGGGGAGGGAGTGGGATGGACTGGGAATCTTGGGTTAATAGATGCACACCATTGCCTTCGGAAAGGATAAGCAATGAGATCCTGCTATATAGCACTGGGAACTATAGTCACTTATGATTGAGCATAATAATGTGAGAAAAGGTATGTATATGTGTATGTATGACTGAGTCATTTTGCTGTATAGTAGAAAATTGACAGAACACTGTAAACAAGCTATAATGGAAAAAAGAAAAGTCATTAAAATTTTCTGGATCATCTGTCTTACTAATTTGTTAAGGTGCAGGAAAATATTCCCTCTTGTTACATCTTTCCATATCTAGAGTTACTCTATTACACTCATTGGTCTGGTAAAGAATAGTTAACTGTTTAAAATCTCTTAGTCATGATTATTTTGTTGGAGGCTCAGTTATACATTTGGTAATACAAAAAACAATAACCTGGTAAAAAAAGACAAAATACAAACAATATAGCTCATAATATTAATAGGGTTGTAAGTAATATTTAAGCCAGGAGGATCTCACACCAAACCAGTTCTGAAGATGTCATCAAGACTAGGAAGTGGGTCACTTAGAGCAGTATATAGACCTCAGAATTTAGTATACTAATAGCCTGGTTACTATCATTTAAATCTGTTGCATAAACTTTGTTAAGGCTTTGACATGACTGATAGATATTCCAATCCTATTGAAAGTACAAAAATTGCTGGTAAATTATCATACTAAGTTAATACATATCTCTCAACCCATTTGGCTTGTATCAGTGATAGATTGGTTGGGGTTATCTTTAGAATGTTGCATATATAGCCTTGAGTCCTAGGGAATCCTAAAGTACATTTTCCTATCTATCCTGGTGGAAACCCAAAGCCATAAATTTGTGCCACAAATCCACTGAATTCCATTAGGTCTGACCCAGTGAATCTCTGGTCATCTGACTCAGTCTGTTCCATACCAGCCACCATCTCTAAAGGTAATAATACGTAGGCATTTTTCATAAGGTGCCCAGTCTAATTTCCTAATGTTAGGAGGCTAGGCTGATCACTTTTAGTATAATTTAATTGTTTCCAACATAGGGAAGCCTTTAAACTTTAATGGCCATAGTCAGGTGTTAACTATATAAATCCATCCCATAATAAGCAGGAGGTTACAGTTTTTGATTGAGACTTAGCTCATTGCTCTGAGTTTGAGTGACCCTAAAAGACAATTCATAGTTATGGTCAGGGTCAGAGCAGTGATCATTTATTGGTCAGCTGAGAAAATCCCATCCAGTAATAAAATAATTCCCTAATGGCTATCAAATCAGAACTTTGGAAGGGAGAAATCCACCAAGATAACCCAGAAGTACTAGACACAGGTAAGTGGTCACAGATCTAAAAATTTGATTGATTTTTAAAATTAGCACAGGATCATCCTCCTGATGGAAAAACATTTGATTCATATGTAAAAGTTCAAGGAGTCAATAAATCATTAAAGTCATCATATGGTAAGGTCCAGCATGTTGGGTCAGCTCTCTTCTTCTGATGTAGTCTTCTTATCCTAGTGTGTTTTCTTCTCCATGTGAGGATTGTTTTAAGATGATTTTGAGGCCATCAGTCCTCTCCATAGGCCAGTCTGGTACAGGGGTCTTTTTTAAGTAGGAAAATATGAATCCAAAAGTCAATTCCCTTTAGTTTTGTTGCACATGAGCTAGGTAAGAATACCTGATGAGGACCTTTCCATCTAGCTTGGAAATAGTCCTTTAAATTATGTTTTTTCCAGTATGTATAATCCCCTGGTTATAGTGTCTGTGGCATCTGATCTTCATCTGAAAATAGATCATTGGAATAAATTTTTGAAACAAGTTTAGAATGTCCTTTTAGGAGCTGAATTAAACTTCGGAGCAATATAACATAATAGCAAAGAACTACCTAGGAAGTCTTAGTAAATACGGACCAGAGTTAACAGAATCAGATTAACAGGTATCCATTGAAACATCTTTCTTTTAAAATTACTCTCATTTTTATCAAATATAGCCAAACCAAGACTAATTTATTTTCCAATTGAGTCTGGTCTCAACAAGCTTGGCCTGATGATTTGTATAAATATAATTGATCATATAGGATTTTCTGAAAAAAAAATTGGCTTTGCTAGAACTTTTATAAGGAATTTCACACTGAGCTTTAAAGACCTCTCAGTTCTAGGAGTCATGTTAAAGGCTTGTCAGAAATTTTGCCTTGCAGATTTAGATGAATTCCTCTGGTTTCAAGGTCAAATAAACTTATAACACTAAATTAAAGGATTAAAAGAGGATGTGGGTTCCTGGCCTTGCTCTGTGGGTTCAGGATCAAGTGTTGCAGCAAGCTGCAACGCAGGTCATAGAGGTGGCTTGTATCTGGTGTTGCCATGGTTGTGGTGTAGGCCTTAGCTGCAGCTCTGAGCCCTAGCCTGGAAACTTCTATATACCATGGGTACAGCTATAAAAATAAATAAAATAAGTGATTCATTTCTCCTTTTTTGTTTTTGTTTTTGGCATACTGTGGCATATGGAGTTTCCAGGCCAGGGATCAGCTCTGAGCCATAGTGGGGACCTACTCTGCAGCTGTAGAAATGCAGATCATTTAACCCACTGTGGGAGCCTGGGATCAAACCTGAGTCCTGGCATTGCAGAGACACCACCTATCCTGTTGTGCCAAAGCAGGAACTCCCTCATTTCTGCATGTAAATTAAAAATTTTGTTGTTTTCTTACATGAGAGTACATCCTTAGTTGCTCTCTTACTTATAGAATTTTAATTTCAATTTTTATAAAATATCTTGTTGAGCAATTGTAGAACATTTCTAAATATGTAGTTAAATAAAGCAAATATTTAAACTTTTTAAATGAAGTTCACTTATGTCTTTGTCTTGCCATGACTTGGATGAATGATGACTAAGATGGTAATGATGGGGAGTCTTTAAATTACAACTAGATTTTTTTTTTTTGGTCTTTTTTTTTTGGCCTTTTCTAGGGCCGCTCCTTCGACCTATGGAGATTCCCAGGCTAGGGGTCTAATTGGAGCTGTAGACGCCGGCCACAGCCACAGCAACAAGGGACCTGCATCTGTGACCTACTCCACAGCTCATGGCAATGCCAGATCCTTAACCCACTGAGCAAGGCCAGGGATCGAATCTGAAACCTCATGGTTTCTAATCGGATTCATTAACCACTGAGCCATGATGGGAACTCCAAATTACAACTAGTTTTCATTGTGTATCAATGCTATTAAAATATCCACTTTAATCAGTGCACATGGGTTAATGGTTTTGAGGGTGTTTTCATGATCTTGATGTAGAGAAAAGTAGCATGGACTTTTTTAAATGATGTTTCAACCTGTTTTCTCACTTGGCATCATGTCTCAATAAATCATAGAAGAGCAAAGCTAAGGTTTCTTAGTGATACAGCTAAATTGGTTCTAAGTACTTCAGAGTACTTCAGAGTCATGAAACTGGACTCTAATTTACAAAAAGGAAATTCATCTCATACACTTCTCTCGGTTGCTAAGCATGATGCAAACATAAAATATTCTCGTTAGCTGTCACCAAAAAAAAAAAAATCAGAATATGTATCATTTTACAAAATGAAGATGAAAGAGGGTATGAATGCAGAAGGCAGAAATAATGCAAGAGAAAATTGCTGAGAAATTTTTTTGCCTTTAATTTTTTTGGATGAAAGATGTGTTCATATTTTAGTATTTCTATTTAAATTAAAAAACAGTTTATTTTAAACTCAGTGTTGTAGTTCTGAAATTTCCATAACTCTCTTGTGGGGCCTTGCCTTGACAAATCATGCTGGGTTTAATAAGAGAGAGTAGGAGTTCCCATTGTGGTGCAGCGGAAACGAATTCAACTGGGAAACATGAGATTGCTGGTTCAATCCCTGGCCTCGCTCAGTGGGTTAAGGATCTGGCGTTGCCATGAGCTGTGGTGTAGGCTGCAGATGCGGCTTGGATATGGTGTTGCTGTGGCTATGGTGTAGGCTGGCAGCTGTAGCTCTGATTAGACCCCTAGCCTGGGAACCTTCATATGCCGTGGGTGCAGCCCTAAAAAGACAAAAGACAAAAAAAACAGAGAGAGTAAAAAACACTCCATCAAGATGCGAGATGTCTCCATAATCACTACAGACAGTATATGCCTTAAAAGAGTTCTCATACAGGTATTGTTTATGGAATTCTTAGACTTACAGAAAGAAGGCGCCTTCTAGAATTGCAGAGGATATAATGATTCTTACTAGGAAAACTTAAAAATAATACTATGAGAGGTTTTAACATTCTGTCTAAAATGATAGAAAGGGGTGGGTTTTGGATAGGGTGTTACCAAACAATAGATTTCTAAAGGTTTTTAGCTGTGGTTCTAGCAAGTAAAATGTTAAAAATGACATTAGCATTTTTAAGGTGAGTGCAGAGAAAAAGAGAATGACCCAGGTGTTCAGGCAAAGAGAAGAAAATTTATTAGAGGGAAAAAGAGAGGGTGACTGATCCTCGAGAAGAGCCAGCCCCCCCCCCCCGCCCCCTTCTCCAGGGGCCTTCTTATAACCTGAGGGTGGGAAATTGGATTCCCTGAGGCAGGGGGAGTTTAGTTCATCTTTCGCCTGCACCTGAACTCTGGTGGTCATGTAGTCATGAGAAAGTCGGAGGTGTCTCATGGTAGGATGGTCTCGTAATCTTGAGAAAGCTGGAGGTGTGTGGTGTCCCACGGTGAAGGGGGGAAGGGTCTCGGTCTCGTAGTCTTGGGAAAGTCAGCACCAGCAGCGAAAACAGGATGTCTCTTGAGCAAGGTGGTCAGTCTCATGGGTCAGCATAATGAGCCATTTTAACAATGAGTCCCCATGCAGCCCTAACAGTATTGAATTTGTTTATTCATCTATCTTTAGTTGCAAGGTTTTAACATTTTTGACTGTTTTTACTGTGAAGTTCTATCTTAGCTCTTTTTTCTAACATTAAGGAAAATAATTATATAATGTTTTGTTCTAAATCTGTGATTTTGATTGGGCTGGTTGTTGAGGCAGGTTTTCTTAAACCTTAAATTTATTGCCTCTCCCACCATTAATGTTTAGCCTTGTCACTTAATACTTTTGTAGTGGTAATAGAAAACTATATATCTGTTTTTCTAACTTTTACCCTCAGTTTTCATAATCTAGTTTAATTCTTGGATGTTTTGTCCTATGTATAAGAAGTGATTTTATAGTTCTATTCATTTGTGTTATTCTATTATTTTACTATAAAATATTAAGATTAGCCTGAACAGACATGTTAGGTTTGTCCCGGGAGAAACAAGACTTAACTCTAGGCTCTCACTAGTCTCCAGACACATGACTAAGACATGACTAAGTCTTCCCCCAAATCATGTGACCCAATCTTTTTTTTTTTTTTTTGTCTTTTTGCCATTTCTTGGGCCGCTCCCACGGCATATGGAGGTTCCCAGGCTAGGGGTCAAATCGGAGCTGTAGCCACCAGCCTACGCCAGGGCCACAGAAATGCGGGATCCGAGCTGCGTCTGCAACCTACACCACAGCTCACGGCAACGCCGGATCATTAACCCACTGAGCAAGGGCAGGGACCGAACCCGCAACCTCATGGTTCCTAGTCGGATTCGTTAACCACTGCGCCACGACGGGAACTCCATGTGACCCAATCTTAAAGACTACCGCACTACCCAGGAGAATGTCTAAACTTCTGTTCATATCCTACTAACAATTCTCCCAAACCGATTGGTCTGTTCCTTTTCACCCTATTTACATAAGAAATGGCCAATCAGCTTCTGCACAGAAACCCCCTTTCTTGGTGCTCACATATAACCTGCTTCCTCGAATGGCTGGCTGCTGACCTCCCTTTGTGAGTCGGTCTGGCAGTATACCCTGCTAATAAAGTCTTTTATGCCTGAACTCGGATCTTGTCCTTTCAGCAGACCTTACAAGGCCCAGCACTGTTAGATTTCCTTTTCCCTTTTCTTTCTTTTTTCTTTTTTTTTTGGCTGTGCTTGTGACCTGAAGAAGTTTCCAGGCCAAGGAAGGAACCCAAACCACAGCAATGACAATACTGAACCAACTACTAGGCCACCAGGGAACTCTTATCAATGTTAGATTTTTTTGCATAAAGAATTTTTCTAAAAACTGAAGATTTAAAAATTTATTCCAGACAGTTTTACAACAGACAAAATATCTCTGGCTTAAAGACTTTTTATGTTCATGAGTTTTTAAGTATTTAAAAACTTAAGTATTTTAAGTATTTAAATACTTAAATATTTTAAGTATTTAAATACTTAATATTTTAAGTATTTAAGTGTGCCTAACAAATTGCAGCGCCACAGTAGTTAACAAATGTCGTTTAAATCTGTCCTAAGTAGGAAGACTAAATTTTACATTGATTTTGGACTTTTGGTGCATTACTGACACTTTTCAAATTTTTCTAATGATTTATTTAATTTTTAAATTTCCCAAATGTCCATTCAGTTTAGCAACTCTTTTTAAAAAATGTGGTTGTACAAATGCACTGCACCTAAAACAATTAATATTTCTAAGACTAATATTTTACATGACACAACATTATGTCACAACAGAATATTGTATCCCATTTCCTAAAAAAATACACCTCCTGTTTACATCACCAAGGCAGTGCCTGGCCACTCTGAATTTTAACTCTCATCAAACTATCACGACAGTTAAGCTAGTTTTATAGAAGGCAGAGGCTATCTGATAATAGCACCTGAGGTTTTTTGTTTTTGTTTTTAACAAAGGATGCCACAGTCATTAGCAAGTGCTGCCACCTCAAGGGTGAGCTGGTGAGCTCTGAGGGAACTCAGGAAGGAAACAAAGAATACCTGCCATCTAGCAGCCAACAGACTGCAATCACTCCTAACAGAGAGACCTGAGGAAACTCAGGCTGTGAAAACAGAAGATACTGGCCCCAGATAACTGAGGTGCTGATTTCAGTGAGCCCAGACCTTTGCATCTTCCCATAGAAAAGCACTAAATTCTTTAAATTAAGATATCTGGTTTTCTGTTATTAGAAGTAAGCTACTATCTGCCCTTTGTTACAAAAACTCCTGTATATGCCAACTTGCCCCTCACCTTCTTGAACGGGTTTCTCAGGGTTACCTGAGATGCTGCCTGCCAGGCTTAAATCATCATTTTGCCCCAAATAAAACTTAACTCTCAACTTTTAGTTTTTTTTTTTTTTTTTTTTTTTTTTTTTTTTTTTTAAAGTCCACAACCAGCCTCTCTCAGGAAGGCAGAGGGAAAGGGCTCTCCATCCAGCAGCACTGCAGTCTGGCAGCGTACTGTAAGGACACCCTTCCAGACATTCACACCCAGCTCCCTGACCCCATGGCATCAGCACAGCAGACCAGCTCACCTCTGCAGTAAGGAGCTGCTTTTGCCACACGTTTGCAGCGGTTTGCTTGGATCATTTATGTATCTTGTAGGCATTAAAAAACCACCATTAGGTGTTGGTGGGAGGTGCTACTGTGTCTGAAGCCCAGCCCGTGGCTCCAGCTCAGGCCACACCCGCCGGCTACCGGTGCCCCTGGAGCCAACTCCAGCCCAGAGTCTTCCGGACCCTCAACGGGTGGTCTTTCCTTCCATGTCTCCCCCTTCCTTCAAGCGCGCAATCGGGCAGGGGCATAGGGCAGTGCTCTCTAATCTTCTGCGACTGGTGGGGTTCCCTCAGCATCGGGTTGGGCAGCAACCACCCCACAAGCCACGGTGGCGCAGCTTGCTGAAATCTGACTATTGGGAGGGGGCGCCAGCTGAGGCACAGCCTATGGAGCTGGAATTGGTCTCCCTCAGACAGTGCTGGCCAAGGGTTGGCTGAGGGCTGGCTGAAGAACAGGTGCACCTTGCCAGCGGGACTGCTCCCCAAGGAACGTGGCTGGGCAGCGCCGCACCCGCACCCGCACCCGCCCCCGCACCTCCGGCTTCGGCCGGGCGGTTCCCGCCCTCCGCGTCGGGATGCGGCTCCCTCCAGTGCCCGCCTGCTGGGCCCCTGAAGGTGGCACTAGGCCAAGTGGCTGAGCGGGCCTCCCACCCAGGATAGCAGCCGGGCGCAGCGCCCCCAGGATGCTGGCGAGGCTGGAGCTCTTGCAGGCCGCAAGCGGTGGCAGCAGTAGCAGCAGCAGACACGCTCCTGCCCCTCTGGCATGCTCAAGGCCGGTTGGCTGGCTGCAGAAGCTCCCCTTCGCTCCCTGCCCTTCTGGCGCGGTCCTCGCCGCCCACTCCCCAGTCGGCAACCGGTCTCTTGCTCCTCTCCTCACCTGCCACTCTCCACCCTGACACAGAACACTGCCGAACATCAGTCCCCAGCCAGCACCAGGGGCTTATCCACACAACCCCTTTCTTCAGTAGCAGAGCTCCAGGGTCCAGACCTCCGGTGCCAGGAATCCCCAGTACCCAGGCCATGCCCTTCTGGCCCACTGATGCAAAAGCTACCTCCTCCTACCTTCATGATTATACTCTTTCCTGGACCTGTCTCCCTTTCAGGATGCTGCCTCCTCCTCATCTTCTCCCTCCTCTACCACCCACGCCATAAACACGCACCAGCCCCAAATTTGGTAACTAAACAGTGACTGAACTCTGATTTACTACTGAGTTTCCCTTCTGCCCTCCTGCTGTCTTTTTCCCTTGCAGCCTGTCTCCTAGCATCCTTCACCCCCCACCCCATTTCAGGTTTGGCACATAGACTGAGAGAACTGCAAATGGCTTCTAGGGAGGAAAAAAGTTGACAAGCCTGGCCTTTTCCTGTGTGTTGGATAGGGATGGTATGAAGCAGAGGGAGATTGTCAGTCAAGCTTCATGGGCCCTACTTCAGTGGGTCCCAAATGAGAAAACCTCCCATGAAAAGGATTAAAGCCTGTGTGATCCCTCCTCACTGCAAACCTGCAGGCTAGCTGTAGGATCTGGCTCCTGTTGAGAGCTGAGGGGAGTGCCTTCCCACAGGAGCTGAGCAAATCTGCCTACCTTAAACCATTTAGTGAGGTTGTGTCCACGTGGGGGTGAGTTGTGAGGGGCATATGTGTGTGATGATTTTTTGGAGATGTTGCTACAGTGAAGCGGTAGACACTTCTAGCAGCCCTGACCTGGGGCTGGGTTAGGGTAAATTAGAAGGGTTAATTAGAAGACTTTCAGGATGTTGCATCTGGGAAGGTTTTTATTATTATTATTATTATTACTCAATGAATTTATAACATTTATAGTTGTACGATGATCATCACAATCCAATTTTATAGGATTTTCATCCCACAACCCCAGCACATCCCCCCACCCCACAAACTGTCTCCTTTGAAACCATAAGTTTTTTCAAAGTCTGAGTCAGTATCTGTTCTGCCAAGAAGTTCATTGTGTCCTTTTTTCAGATTCCACATGTCAGTGATGCATTTGATGTTGGTGTCTCATTGTCTGACTGACTTCACTTAGCATGATAATTTCTAGGTCCATCCATGTTGCTAAAAATGCCAGTATTTCATTCCTTTTAATGGCTGAGTAATATTCCATTGTGTATATGTACCACATCTTCTAGATCCACTCCTCTGTCAGTGGACGTTTAGGTTGTTTCCATGTCTTGACTATTGAAAATAGTGCTGCAATGAACATTGGAGTACACGTATCTTTGCGAGTCATGGTTTTCTCTGGATGGATGCCCAGGAATGGGATTGCTGGATCATATGGGAATTCTACTTTTAGTTTTCTGAGGACTCTCCATACTGTTTTCCACAGTGGTTGTACCAATTTACAGTCCCACCAACAGTGTCATAGGGATCCTTTTTCTCCACACCCTCTCTAGCACTTATTGTTTGTAGACTTTTGGATGATGGCCATTCTGGCTGGTGTAAAGTGGTACCTCATAGTGGTTTTGATGTGCATTTCTCTAATAATGAGTGATGTTGAACATCATTTCATGTATTTTTGACCATCTGTATGTTTTCTTTGGAGAATTGTCTGTTTAGATCTTCTGCCCATTTTTTGATGGTGTTGTTTGTTTTTTTGGTATTTCGCAGTAGGAGGTGTTTATAAATTTTGGAGATGAATCCCTTGTGAGTTGATTTATTTGCAAATATTTTCTCCCATTCTGTGGGTTGTCCTTTCGTTTTGTTTAGGATTTCCTTTGCTGTGCAGAAACTTTTATGTTTAATTAAGTCCCATTTGTTTATTTTTGTTTTTCTTATTACTCTGAGAGGTGAATCTGAGAAGATGTTGCTGTCGTTTATGTTGGAGAGTGTTTGGCCTGTGTTTTCCTCTAAGAGTTTTATCATATCTGGTCTTATATCTAGGTCTTGAATCCATTTGGAGTTTATTTTTGTGTATGGTGTTAGGGAGTGTTCTAATTTCATTCTTTGACATGTGGCTGTCCAGTTTTCTCAGCACCACCTATTGAACAGGTTGTCCTTTCTCCATTGTATAGTCTTGCCTCCTTTGTCATACATAGATAACTTGGCTGTAGGTGCATGGGTTTAATGCTGGGCTTTCTATCCTGTTCCACTGATCTATATGTCTGTCTTTATGCCAGTACCATATGGTACTTTGATGATTGTTGCTTTGTAGTATAGTCTGAAGTCAGGGAGCCTGATTCCTCCAGCTCTGTTTTTCTTTTTCAGGATGTCTTTGGCGATTCTGGGTCTTTTGTGCTTCCAAACAAACTTTAAAATATTTTGTTTCAGTTTTGTGAAAAATGTCCTTGGTAGTTTGATAGGGATTGCATTGAATCTATAGATTGTCATGGATGGCATAGTCATTTTGATAATATTGACTCTTCCAATCTATGAGCATGGTATGACTTTCCATCTATTTGTGTCATCTTTGATTTCTTTCATCAGCGTCTTATAGTTTTCAGAGTACAGGTCTTTTGTCTCTTTAGGTAGGTTGACTCCCAGGTATTTTATTCATTTGGATGTGATGGTAAATGGGATTGCTTCCCTAATTTGTTTTTCTGCTCTTTCATTGTTAGTATATAGAAATGCCATTGATTTCTGTGTATTAATTTTGTATCCTGTGACTTTGCCAAATTCATGGATGAGCTCTACCAGTTTTGTGGTAGAGTCTTAAGGATTCTCTAGGTATAGTATCATGTGATCTGCAAATAGTGATAGTTTTATGTGTTCCTTTCTGATTTGGGTTCCTTTTATTTCCTTAACTTCTCTGATTGCTGTGTCTAGGACTTCCGAAACTATGATGAAGAGTAGTGGCGAGAGTGGACACCCTTGTCTTGTTCCTGATCTCAGCGGGAATTCTTTCAGCTTTTCACCATTGAGAATGATGTTCGCTGTGGGTTTGTCATATATGGCCTTTATCATGTTGAGGTAGGTTCCCGTTATGCCCGCTTTCTGAAGGGTTTTTATCAGAAATGGGTGTTGGATTTTGTCAAAGGCTTTTTCCGCGTCTATTGAGAGGATCATATGGTTTTTATTCTTCAGTTTGTTAATGTGGTGTATCACACTGATTGATTTGTGGATATTGAAGAACCCTTGCATCCCTGAGATAAATCCCACTTGATGATGATGTACAATCCTTTTAATGTATTGTTGGATGTGGTTTGCTAGTATTTTGTTGAGGATTTTTGTATCGATGTTCATAAGTGAAATTGGCCTGTCGTTTTCTCTTTTTGTGGCATCTTTGTCTGGTTTTGGTACCAGGGTGATCGTGGCCTCATAGAATGAGTTTGGGAATATCCCTTCCTCAGCAATTTTTTGAAATAGTTTCGGAGGATAGGTGTTAGCTCTTCTCTAAATGTTTGGTAGAATTCGCCTGTGAAGCCATCTGGTTCTGGACTTTTGTTTGTTGGAAGTTTTTCTTTCTTTTTTTTTTTGTCTTTTTGCCATTTCTTGGGTCGCACCCACGGCATATGGAATTTCCTAGGCCAGGGGTCCTGTCGGAGCTGTAGCTGCCAGATTATGCCAGAGCGACAGCAGCGTGGGATCTGAGCCGTGTCTGCAGCATACACACCACAGCTCATGGCAATGCTGGATCCTTAACCCACTGATCAAGGCTAGGGATTGAACCTGCAACCTCATGGCTCCTAGTCAGATTCATTAACCACTAAGCCACAATGGGAACTTCTGCGTTATACTTTTTTCAGTTTCAGTACTTGTGATTGGTCTGTTCATCTTTTCTATTTCATCTTGGTTTAGTCTTGGAAGATTGTACTTTTCTAAGAATTTTCCATTTCTTCTAGGTTTTGCATTTCATTGGCGAATAGTTGCATATAGTAATCTCTTATGATCCTTTGTATTTCTGTGATGTTCATTTTTACTTCTCCTTCTTCATTTCTAATGTTATTGATTTGAGTTTTCTTTTTTTCTTGATATGTCTGGCTAAGGGCTTATCAATTTTATTGATCTTTTCAAAGAACCAGCTTTTCGTTTCATGGATCTTTTCTATGGTATTCTTCATTTCTATTTCATTGATTTCTGCTCTGATCTTTGTGATTTCTTTCCTTCTTCTAACTTTAGGTTTTGTCTGTTCTCTCTCTAGCTGCTTCAGATGTAAAGTTAGCTTTTTTATTTGAGCTTTTTCTTGTTTCTTGAAGTGGGCTTGTATTGCTATAAACTTTCTTCTTAAAATGGCGTTTGCTGAATCCCATAGGTTTTTGGAGTGTTGTATCTTCGTTGTCATTTGCTGCCAGGTATTTTTTAATTTCCTCTTTGATTTCTTCAGTGATCCATTGGTTGTTTAGTAGAATGATGTTTAGTCTCCATGTGTTTGTGTTTTTGGCAGTTTTTTTCTTGTTGATTTTCAGTCGTATAGCATTGTGGTCGGAAAAGATGCTTGATAATGATTTCAGTTTTCTTAACGTTACCGAGGTTTGATTTGTAGCCCAGGATGTGATCAATCTTAGAGAATGTTCCAAGTACACTTGAGAAGAATGTGTATTCTGTTGCTTTTGGACGGAATATCCTATAAATATCTATTAAGTCCATCTGGTTTAATGCATCATTCAGGGCCTGTGTTTCCTTATTGATTTTCTGTCTGGATGATCTGTTCATTGCTGTAAGTGGGATGTTAAAGTCCCCCACTATGACTGCGTTATTGTTGATTTGTCCTTTTAAGGTTGTTAGCAGTTGCCTTATGCATTGTGGTGAACCTATGTTGGGTGTGTAGATATTTGAAATTGTTATACCTTCTTCTTGGATTGATCCTTTGATCATTCCACAGTGACCTTCCTTGTTCCTTAAAATATTCTTCATTTTAGGTCTATTTTGTCTGATGTGAGTGTTGCTACTCCAGCTTTCTTATGATTCCCATTTGTGTGGAATATTTTCTTCCATCCTCTCACTTTCAATTTGCATGTATCCCTGGAAGAGAAATGGGTCTCTTGAAGACGGCACGTATGTGCGTCTTGTTTTTGTATCCATTAATCCAGTCTTTGTCTTTTGGTTGGGGCGTTTAGTCCATTAACATTTAAGGTAATTATTGATATGTATGTTCTTATTGCCATTTTATTAATTGCTTTGGATTTGTTTTTTGTTGCTCTTTTTTCTTCCCTTCTTCTCTTGTTCTCTCCTCTTCTGGTTTGATGACTTCTTTAGTGTTATATTTGGGTTGTTTTTTCTTATTTGTTTGTGTTTCAATTGTAGATTTTTGCTTTGCAGTTATTCTGAAGTTTTGATATAAAAGTCTATATGTATATATATGAGATTGTTTTAAGTTGTTGGTCTCTTAATTGCAAGTGCATCTCCAGTGTCTTGCATTTGTACCCTCCTCTCCTCATGATTTCTGATTTTGGTGGTATAATTGTGCATGATGATTTCATATCTTTAGTGTGTATATACCTTTACTGGTGAGCCTTGTCATTTGTGGTATTTTTGTTTCTGGCTGTGGCCTTTTCTTTTCTGCCTGGAGAAGTTCCTTTAGTATTTGTTGTAAAGCTGGCTTAGCATTGCTAAATTCTCGTAGCGTTTGCTTATCTGTGAGGGTTTTGATTTCTCCTTCAAATCTGAGTGAGAGCCTTGCTGGGTAAAGTAATCTTGGTTGGAAGTGTTTCCCTTTCATCATGTTGAGTATATCATGCCACTCCCTTCTGGCCTGCAGAGTTTCTGCTGAAAAATCTGCTGATAACCTTATCGGGGCTCCCTTGTTTATCATTTGTTTCTTTTCCCTAGCTGTTTCCAAGATTTTCTCTTTGTCTTTAATTTTGGTCAGTTTGATGAATATGTGTCTCAGGGTATCCTCCTTGGGTTTATTTTATGTGGTACTCGTTGTGCTTCCTGGGTTTGAGTGAGTGGTTCCTTTCCCATGTTAGGGAAGCTTTTGGCTATTATCTCTTGGAATATTTCTTCTGTCCCTTTCTTTCTCTGTTCTCCTTCTGGCACCCTTATAACACGGATGTTGGTGTGTTTAAAGTTGTCCCAGAGTTCTCTGAGACTCTCTTCATTTGTTTTCAGTCTTCTTTCTCTTTTCTGTTCTGCATCCTTGATTTCCACTAATCTATCCTCCGCCTCGCTTATTTGTTCTTCTGCCTCCTGTACTCTGCTGTTGGCTGCTTCTAGTGAGTTTCTTATTTCAGTTATTGTATTTTGAACCTCTGCTTCCTTAAGTTTTATATCTTGTATCTTTTTTTCTCAGGGTTTCCTGTAAATTATCCACCTTTGCCTCCAGTTCATTTCCAATGTCCTGCATCACCTTCAGCATCAACAGTCTAAAGTCTTTTTCCTGGAGGCTGAGAATCTCCTGATCACTTAGCTGTTTTTCTGTTTTTTTTTCTTTTTCCCTCATCGGATTTATAGTTCTATGTCTTTTTATTTTTATAGGTTTTTGGTGTGGTGACCATTTTACAGATAATAGAGTTATAGCCTCTCTTATTTCTGGCATCTGCCCACCTTGTGGCTGAATTGGTTCAGGGGGCTTGGTGTAGGCTTCCTAATGGGAGGGACTGGTGCCTGCCCGCTGGTAGGTGGAGTTGATTCCTATCCCTCTGGTGGGTTGGGGTTTGTCTCTAGGTGAGATTAGAGGTGGCTGTTTCTGGGGTTCCTTTAGGCAGCCTGTTTACTGGTGGGTGGGGCTGTGAACCCAACTGGATTGTTTGTCGTGGGGTTTCTCAGTGCTACTGGGTGCATCCAGATTTTTCCAAAATGGCCACCTCCAGAGAAATGCATACTGATGAAGATTCCCTAGAGCTTTGCTTCCAATGTCCTTCCCCTACAACAAGCCACATTCACCCCTGCTTTCCCAGGATGTTTTCCAAGAACCACAGCCTGGTCTGACCCAGATTCCCATGGAGACCCTACTTTGCCCTGGGACACAGTGCATGCAAAAGTCTGTGCGTGTCTTCCAAGAATGTGGTCTCCACTTCCCCCTGTCCCATGGAGCTCCCGCACACAAGCCCCACTGGCCTTCAATGCCACTTTATCTCTTACTGAATCCCTTCTGCACAGAGACATGAAGAAGCTGAACATCAGTGAGTTCAGACATAGGTGGGTGGTTCTAATTTAAAACAGTGGGTTCAAGTATCACTCTGGGTTTAGTCTGGGGTAATGTCCCAGCACTTTTGTTCAAGTCCCAGTTTGTGTTCGGGTAGGGTCAGGCCATTATTACTGTCAGTTTCATGACTATTGATCAGGATCCAGGGACAGTTTGTCCAACCTATGAAGGTTATTCAGGACAAACCCCCAGCCTGCCAGTTCAAGTTCTGTGTAAGGTTCTCCAAAAACTGCCTGGCTGTGTCTTCTTGATTGATTGATTGATTGATTGATTGCTTTTTAGAGCTGTACTTGCGACATGTGGAAGTTCCCAGGCTAGGGGTCACATTGGAGCTGTAGCTGCTGGCCTATACCACAGGCACAGCCAGAGCAGCTTGGGATCCAAGCCACATCTGTTACCTCCATCACAGCCCACAGCAATGCTGGATCCTTAACCCACTGAGTGAGGCCAGGGGTCAAACCTGCATCTAATGGATCCTAGTCCAGTTTGTTAACCATTGAGCTATGTGGGAACTCCTGTGTCTTCTTTAAACTGCATTTCTGTTTTGAACCCTAACATCTGGAGGAGAAGGAAGAGTGCCGATCATTAACTCTTGAGAAGGAATACCCAGGATTCAGTCATCTGGGAAATTTCTATTTCCCTGAACTTACCTGGGGTGTTATTTAACCCTTAATACTTTTTTTTTTGATTTGTTGTATTTGTGGGTAAGTTCCAATGGAGACATTCCTTACGCTTTTACTCTGCTTTGGGGAAAAAATAAGTTGAAAGATAAATTGGGAGACCAGGTGAAGAGAGGGAGGGAGGGAATCTGCCACAGACCAGAATGGCAGTCAAACAAATACCTTGCTGCTTTTCTCTCCTGTGGTCGAAGCAGTCATTTTTGAGAGCACATTTTCTCAGGAGGTGTGTAAAGTTTGAACAAATCCAGCTGCTTGAGTTTTATGGAGTGATAAAGGGTGGGCAAGTGTATGTGTGAATGTATTCAGTGGATTGAAAATATGTGCACCTTTCTTGAAGACCCCAAATTTTTTATCTTTTCTTGTCATACATTTGATGTGAATAATGGAGTGTAGGTGTACTTCTCAGCCTTATGTGTGTGTGTGTGTGTGGAGGGGCTTGCACATGGTGAGTATTTCATGTTCCTTCTCAATTGATTTCCTTGCTTTCCATTCCGGAGGTCTTTATTTCTACCCCTGTATGCTCCCTTCCTACATTCTGTAGAAGGGAACGACAGCCTATTCGACAGCCTATATAAGTAATGATTATTGCCAGGGCTCTCAGCCCCAAGGTAAAGGGGAGGATAATCTGTAAATGGTGCTAGTGTTTACTTAGACATTTAAGAAATATTTATTTAACATGTATCTGAGGATCAGATCTTGATATTTTAAACCTTCAATAAAGAGTTAAATTAAGGGATAAAATGCAGGTATGCAAATGCAGCTGAAACTGACCTGGTTTGCCTATATCAAAAAGGGGAATTTTAATGAAAGGAAGATTATATAGTTTCCAGAAAAGATAACTTTAAATAGGTAGGTTGTACAATAATTTAAAGAAATAGGTAGTTAATTAATTTTTTGGCCTGAGATTGGGGGATGATTTATAAATGGAAGTGAAGATTTCATTTGAGGTATCATCAGCACTGCTGAAGAATTGCCTGAATATCTCACATTTATTTCTCTCTTGTTTCGATTATGTCACCGAAGTTCCAAGGAGAGAAATTCTCCTTTTTTTCTAGCTCCTACCTTTAGACTTCAGTAGATTTTTTTTCTTTTCTATTTTAATGAAAGGCATGGACTGTGTAGTAGCACCTGAGGACAGCCAAGAATGACTTTTGGAGACTAACCCACACATTCTTTAATTGCCAGGGTCTTTGCTTTTGAATTGAACACAAGGGTTATAGATTGAATGTCTTTGTGTTTATCTTAGGTTAGTCAGAAGGATCCTGTCTATGAAGGGAGCACAGCTCTTGGAGTGGAAGAGGCTGGTTCACTTATAGAACAAACACACTTTTCAATGGATAATAGGATTTCTGCAAACAAAAACTATATTTGCTATGGGCAGTCCAAGCTGAGGAGATATTTTCTTTCTAATTTTCTGTAGGATCTAAGGCAAAGAAAGATTGAACTTGAAACCAGAGGGAGGAGAAGAGGGACTTGGAAGTTGATTGTTCTCATCCTCCAGTGTAAAGAACATGAGCCAGACCAAAACTTTTTATGTTTAAACATGTATAGTGATAATTTGAGCATAACCAAATCTATTTAAATAAAACTTTACCTAGTCAAACTTGTAATTTTGAAGAGAGCCATTGATAACATTGACAGTTTTCCTATCTATTTTTTTGAAACATCTTTAGTCTTCCAGTAAGAGTACTCTGAGTTGCTTTGTAAGCAGCCTCAAGTATAATTTGTTTAAATAAATTCCTCCTTGTTGTCTTTTATTAACATGAATTGAGGCCTTCAAAAGATTTCCATCATAGAAGGTACTTATCCCAATCATGTGTGGTAGCCAAAGTGAGAGGATTCAGCTCTCGAGATCAATATTTCTCATGAATGCAGTTGAGAATTTTTTTATGAGGGCGTGAAGTAATCTGAATATGTTTTGATTTCCCTTGGCCTTACTATAGGATTATGAAACTTTTCTGTTTTAGTCAATTATTCTGTACATTTTACTCTGTAAACACTTATGTTCTACTTCATGGTCATAACAGGAAAAAAGGGGAGGGGTATGGATACAAAATCTGCAAGGTTCTTTTTAGAACCATTTAAGGCCTCAGTGCCTTAAGGCTGTGGTTTAAGTCTTTCCCTTCCTCGCCTCATGACTGAAATTGAAGGGGTTAATGCTAACTGAGAGTTCTTTTTTACAGGTTTGATGTGTGAATCCAGCTACCTTTGTATCTGTGTTATTTCCCTGACAGTCTTTTTTTTTTTTTTCCTTTTTAAGCACAATGTTGATCTACAGAAAAACAAACAAACAAAAACCTCTAAACTTTAAAAGAAGTTTGTTTGTTACAACTTTTCTTTGTCACTAAGGAAACCAACTTTTCTAAATCTAGTTTAAGCGAGAAGCAAGAATGCTGGGGCCAAGTGTGAAAGCAGTGCTATCCTGAGAGGTCAAGTGTTTAGAGGAATAGGATTTCTCTTCCCCTGGTATACTTTCCTAGCTCTTCCTCCTCTACACACCATGGTGAGAAGAAGGATGATTTCCAACTCCCTTCTTTTGTAGACATTCTTTCCTTAAAACCTCTCAGATCCATGCCAAACATAGCTCAATGTTCTATCTGAAGTGTGGAAAATGGAACATGAAAGTTGGCCCTGAAATATACAAGAGCAAGGAAAGAGCCATAAATCTAGTTCTGTAAAAGGCATTTCAATTGCTTGTGAATAGAACTGAAATTCATTTTTCTCCCTTTGAATCTGTTTTTACCTTCATACTTTTGTGTTGAGTGAGGCACAGAGCTGGGACTGCATTGGCAAATACCACTGGGACATTTTTGGATCCTAGAATTTTTACTTGTCCACACCCAAAGTGTTTCCTCCAGAACCATGTACCTATTGAAAGCAGGAGGGAGGAATAGACTCAATTTAAAGCTTTTAATAACAGGATGAAAATGTACCTAAATCCATTCATATGACTATGACTGGAAGTCTTCAGACACATGGTTAGTTTGGTTTTCCATTTTCACCACTCTTACTCTGAGGACTTCCTGTACTCTTTCCTTACCCCACCTTTCATAGAATTGGGTCATGGCTCTGTCTGAAGGCCCCTTACAGACTTCTGATGATTTTATTTTAGCTCTTTCTTTCTTTTTTTTTTGTCTTTTTTGTTGTTGTTGTTATTGTTGTTGTTGTTGCTATTTCTTGGGCCGCTCCCGTGGCATATGGAGGTTCCCAGGCTAGGGGTTGAATCGGAGCTGTAGCCACCGGCCTACGCCAGAGCCACAGCAACGCGGGATCCGAGCTGCGTCTGCAACCTACACCACAGCTCACGGCAACGCCGGATCATTAACCCACTGAGCAAGGGCAGGGACCGAACCCGCAACCTCATGGTTCCTAGTCGGATTCATTAACCACTGCGCCACGACGGGAACTCCTAGCTCTTTATTTCTTAGCGTATAGTATAAGCAATAGCCACTAAAATAAATTTTATTACTATTCTTAACATGGGAATGGAAAGACATGTTAGACTACATTGGTGTAGAAAGTTAAGAACAAAAAAATCTACCCATCTATGCAGTTGAGTTATTAAACTCTTTTGGTGTTTTATTTATTTTTTAATTTTTAAAATGTTTATGAAGAGTCCAAAAAACTGTGGAAGATGAATTTATTGGGACAATAAGCATTTATTGTCCCAGTAGATTGGTTTACAAATCATACTGATTTTGACAGTACTTATTGTTTGATTCCATAAAAATATTGTACAATTGAACATAGGCTATTATATCCATTCACATAATTATGTTGTTTTTATAATGTCATATTTTGATTTTTAAATTCATTTTAACATAGATTGATTAAACATTGATTTGGGGTATTACAATGCTGGCAGCTAATTTGTTAATTTAAAAAGTATAAAAGTAATGGTTTAAAAAGCAGAAAATTGGAGTTCCCGTCGTGGCGCAGTGGTTAACGAATCCGACTAGGAACCATGAGGTTGCGGGTTTGGTCCCTGCCCTTGCTCAGTGGGTTAATGATCCGGCGTTGCCGTGAGCTGTGGTGTAGGTTGCAGACGCAGCTCGGATCCCGCGTTGCTGTGGCTCTGGTGTAGGCCAGTGGCTACAGCTCCGATTCAACCCCTAGCCTGGGAACCTCCATATGCCACGGGAGCGGCCCAAGAAATAGCAACAACAACAACAACAAAAGACAAAAGACAAAAAAATATATATAAATAAAAAGCAGAAAATTAAAATGGAACTTCAAATATATGCAACATTCATTCTCCCATATTTTGATATAGGGCCAGTGGGTCTTTTTGAGCATGCATCTATTTAATGTCTTTCTCTATTTTTCTCCCCATTAGCCACACCTCTTATTACTTGTTTCTTTTTCAAAGATACTGGTGAAGGAATCTAAACCCAGACACCTCATAAATAATATATCCACCCTGCCCTGGGACTCTTTTACAGTTTTCTTGTTCATGTAATTCAAAATAATTTTCTTTTTTGAACAATTCACCATTTGGGATTTCTTCAAAGCATTCAAATATGTTTTAATGGAAACTACAATTATCTTTCATTTCAATAATCATGTATCATTGGCTTATATACAATTTAAATTACATAATCGCAGTAAGAACAACTGACCTAAACAGGTTTTTTACCACCACTGAGTGTTGGTAAGCACACAACCCAAAAGGAGTTTGCAGAGATGTGCCCACTTCTTTCAGGTTGGCCTGGTGGCTGTGATCCTCTCATGCTTCTCACGTCAGTGGGCCTGACAGTGTTCATCACATTGGAGGAGTGGTAAGAGCCAGCTGGCTAAGGGTTAAGAAATGACTCTTTTGGCAGGCAGTAGTGCTGAAAATTAAGTCAGTCATGACCGTATATTTTTGGAACTTTCATTGGAGGTCAAAGAAAGGAAAACAAAAAAAAAACCCTACACCCATAGCCTTGAATCCCATGACAACTGCGTGACCTCAAAGAACCAAGTGAATCTCTCTGAACCTTACTTCTTCCTCCGGGACAATGAGGGAGTGATAGTAATAACCTGCTTGGTATACCACTTCTAAAAGGGCTTGTAAGTGCAAACACTGTACTCTCTTGATGTCAAGAGAAATGTCAAGTGGATGAGCTAGATATTTTCATCCAAAATCACATCAGGCTGTTGAGTTCATTTGGAGCTAATTTGTTATGTAGCTTGAGGGGGTCTTCTATCATAGTGAGGGATGGTGGTCCCTGTATGCCCTTGCATCTCTCCTGTATTTCTCTCTGATACCCTGGCATGAACAGTAGAATATGGTGTGGAAATCTATCTCATATCACCTTGGAAGTTTGGTCACAAACTGGAGCCCACCATTTCTCATCCTTTGCTTGGTAGATGGTTTTATAAAGCCTGTTTTGCCCATATGTTTATCAAAGAGAGAAACTAAAATCTGGGAGAAAATGAGTGAAATTGTTGAATTAACTGGAAATCTGAAATCCACAAATAGCTGAAGATTTTTGATGAGAGAAAGAACGTCCTTATGGCTCCTGTTAGTTCCATTCCTACACTGCCTTATTGCCATCGAGTCTTTGGAGTTTGGAGAGAACTTTAGTAGAAATAGATATGTCTGGACTGCATTCCCCCCCCCCCCGCCCAGTTTAGGAGTTACTATGGTTTCGTTTGGTTCCCTAGGATTAAGTTTGCTTCCACCCATCCAAGCATTCTTTTATTTTTAAATTTTATTTTATTTTTGTTTTTTTGCTTTTTAGGGCCTCACCCATGGCATATGGAGGTTCACAGGTTAGGGGTCGAATCAGAGCTGTAGCCAGGGGCCTATGCCAGAGCCACAGCAATACCATATCTGAGGTGCATCTGCGAACTACACCACAGGTCACCTCAATGCTGGACCCTTAACCCATGGAGCGAGGCCAAGGATTGAACCTACAACGTCATTGTTGCTAGTTGGATTTGTCTCTGCTGAGCCACAGTGGGAACTCCCAAGCATTCTTTCAGATGTATGTCTGTACTCAGGGAGATTTAATATTAGCATTTTCAAAATATCTTGCTTTAAGTCTGTGTTTGTTGGAAACTTCATCTTGAATTATATTTCAAAATATTACTTCTTTTTGTTGTAAGCCTTAATTTTTCAAGACAGTTGGGTGATTGTATATATATCATACATTGCCAATTTCTGGAAAAGAGGCTGGTCAGAAACAAACCTATAAACTGAAATCAGAATTTAGTTTAATGATAGAAATTTAGCAGCTTCTAATGATAAAATTTTGTCTTTGAAGACTTTACCCAGAAGTGATAGTGTGTATCATGGATGCAATATACAGTATGACAGCAAGAAAAAAACTTCTGAATCTATGCAACTACTTTACCATTAACATATTATAGCCAGGCTTGCCAAGACCAGCTCAGCAGGATGGGGCTGAAGAACGGGTGCTATGGAGATTAAGGAAAGAAAGTTAACATAAAACAAGACACAGAGACATTTATCTTAAGTAAAGGTGGGAACCAGGGGACTCAAGGTCTCAGGGACCAAGAGCCCTGCCTCAAGAAACTACACTGCTTTTAATTGTGTTCTTGAGGATTAAGTCAAGTGAGGAGGGGGTTGTAGGTGCAGGATATAGGTTTTTTTAATTATTATTTTATAAGTTCTTTTATTATTTTAAAAGTCACTTAGCTGGTAGATGGTTAAACTTTTACTCTAAACTTTAGGCATTTAAGAATCATTAGCATTTGAGTTAGCTATCTATGCATAGCATTTCAGAGAATCCTCAAGTCATTTACCATCACCGTGACTGTTTCTCAAGCAGGAAGACGGAACAAAGCAAGGAAGGACAAGATGGAGTTTTCAGCAAAGAGGCTAAGAAAATATTATAAAAACATGTCTCACAACACAGGCTTATGAGAAGAGACTATCTATGCTAAACATTTGATAAGAATTCTTGACTGTATCCACCTGCTTCTTAACATCCCTTCCCATCACTACAGGTGGCCCTTGACATGATCTTCCAGTGAATTGCCAGGGAGTTAGAAGTTCACTAAGAGAAAATCACACCCTCATCATCCTTTTGGGAACAGACTCTAATTGATTTCTGTGTCTTAAAACTTTTACTTTTAGCAATAGGGAAGAATTCTTCAAAGAGTGTCATCTTGGAATTGGCTTGAGAACAACTAGAGCTACTGTTTGTGGAATTTTAGTGTGTGCCAGGTGGGTCTTTATCTTATGTATTTATTGAAACAAGGATTAAAAGAGTCATCTAGGCCTGTGGCCTAGTCTGATTTATCTAGATTATACAGTTAATTGAGCTGGGCTTAGAATGGTTATATAATTTGCCTTGGACATTTATAAGTGGCATAGTTTGAAGAATCACAAGAATGGGAAGATCATTTTACAGGTAAACTCTCCCTACCCCAAATCCTTAGCCATTGGTACTGTGTCAGTATATCTGCGTACATTGCCTATTTCAAGCCCTTGGCTCATAGACAGTGGCACTTGCCATTATAAACTCTGTAAATGACACACCTGCTCATACCTGTTCTTTGATCCCTTTGTTTTTTTGTAAAGGGAGCCTTTTTAATTGGGAAATTGCCCTGGTTTTCAGTCCAAGGAGAAATTTAGGAGATAGTTCAATAAAAGATAAACTTCTATTCCTTGATTTTAAATCTCTATTTCCTCCTGTGGCTCCTTGTAGGTGATTTAATAGAACAATGACAGAAAACAGTTTCAGACTTTATTTCTCTGCTTCCTGAAATCCAAGCCAAAATTGTCTTCTCTGCTCATTCTAAATTTTATTTTGATTACAGTAGTTACTGCACCTTATGCTGAGAGTGACCCATGGAAATGTGTCAGGGAACATTTGAAGTAATGCCCTTGCTGTTCTACTGACTCTAAAATATACCAACCATAGCCAGTAAATGTTGGGTATTACACATATGCAGTGTTTCCCACAGAGCACCTGAATTCCTTCTTGGAACCCTAATGCAAGGTACTCACCATGGACTAGCCAGCAATCCTAAGAAGAGGAACTTTGGTAAGACCTTGGTTGTCTGCCAAAGAAACAAACTGGATCCAATCATTGCTTACTTGTTTGACTTTGCTGTATAGCAAGGGTCACTAAGAAGAAATATTCTTTTGGTTCAAGTGAAAGATGATTGGATTTCTACTTTGGCAAACTCCTAAAAGGAAACCAGAAATAGATCAAATACTAAGATCAAGTAATAAAGTCTTTGAATATCCATACTGAAGAGTAAGGAATACTTTGATATCAGGAAGCCTGTATTGTAAAAATCCCATAAGACTGTGACTGGATCCTGTAGACTGAGAATGACAGCTCTACTCATAAAGAACAGAGGAAATGATATTGCTTACCCAAATTTATTGTGAAACAAAAGATTTGTCAGTGTGATGGCAAAATATAGAGACATTGCAAGCATCTAGTGTACACATAGCACTTGAAAGTTGAGAGGACCTATAAGACTCCTTATATCTGAGGCCAATTAAAAAAAAAGGCAAGGGTTGCTTTCCTGTGGAAACCACCATTGGGCTGGTGTTTTTTCACTGAGTGGCATACACTTTGTGAATAGGAAGCTAGAAGACTCTTGTTTGTGCCATTTGTGAGATTGCCATTAGGTGGGTATCAACTTAATTGCTATGCACTGCTTTTCCTCTCTGATGAACAGAATGTCTTTTCATATCAGCCTTTTTCAGAATGGAAAACAAGTTTTGAGTGTGTTCCAACCTTGTTAAACCAATGGCAAGCATCTAGTTCACACAGAGCACTTGGAAACTGAGCAGCTCAGTAAGCCTCATTATACATGAGGCCTAGTGGAAAAAAGGCAAGGGTTTCTTCCTGCGGCAACCCCCATTGTAGATGGTTGTTAGATTTCTCTTTTGGGGGTATAATCTAGCTAGCTAAGTGCTTCACTTCCACTATAGTGAAGTGAGTTCCTTTTCATACCAAATCAGGCTTTGGCAGCATGAAGAACATGTTTGAAATGTTTTCCAAATTAGTTAGGCCCACAGTAAGCATCTAGTGTACACATAGCACTTGGCAGAATAGTAGCTCAATAAAGCATTTTTATACCAGATGTCTATGTAGAAAAGAAAGGCAGAGGTTGCTTTCCAGTGGAAACTGCCATTGTGGCTGGTGTTCCTTCACAGAGTTGCATACACTTTGTAAGTGGGAAGGCAGAAGCATCTTGTTTGGTGTCATTTGTGAGGTTACTATCATGAGGTTGTCCACCTAGATAGCTATGTGCTACATTTCCTCTTTAATGAAGAGAGCAGCTTTTCATACAAAATCAGCCTTTTGAGTTTTTCCAAGATAGTTAAGTCCACTGCAAGCATCCTGTGCACAGAGAGCCCTAGGCGGCTGAGCAGCTGGATAAGAATCATTATACTTTAGGCCTATGTGGAAAACATGCAAGAGTTTCTTTCCAGTTGAAACCAAATTGGGGCTAGTGTTCTTTCACAGAGTGGCAAACACTTTGCAAACAGGAAGCTAGTAGCCTCTTGTTTTGTGTCATTTGTGAGATTGCTATCATGCCAGTATAGACCTAGCTAGCTATGGATGGCATCTCCACTATAGTGAAGAAAGTGCTTTTTCATAACAAATGAGCCTTTTCTAGCATGGAGAACACATTTTGAGTGTGTTCCAAGCTAGTTAAGTCCAGTGCAAGCATCTAGTACACACATAGCACTTAGGACCTGAGCAGTTTGATGAGACTTTTTGTTCCTGAGGCCTATGTGGAAAAAAGGCAAATGTTGCTTTCCTTTGGAAACTACCATTGGGGCTGGTGTTCTCTCATATAGTGACATGCACTTTGCAAGTAGAAAGCTAAAAGCCTCTCATTTTGTGTCATTCATGAGATTGTTATCATGCAGATATTCACCTAGCTATCTATGTGCTGCATTTCCTCTATAGAGAAAAGAGGGCATTTTCAAACAAATCAGCCTTTTCCAGCATGGAGAATGTTTTGATTGTGGTAAAAGCTACTTAAACCCACTATTTAAACATCTAGTTTACACAGAGCACTTGGCAGATGAGTCGCTTGAAAAGCCTTGCTATTCCTGAAGTCTATCTGGAAAAAAGGCAAGGGTTGCTTTCATTTGGAAACCACAGTTGAGGCTGGTGTTCTTTCATGGGGTGGCAAATACCTTGCAAGTAGCAAGTTAGAAGCCCATTGTTTGTGTGATTTGTGAGACTGCTATCACGAGGTAATAACCTAGCTAGCTAGTCACTGTATTTCCACTATAGTGAAGAGAGTGCTTTTTAATTTAATTTAATTTAATTAATTAAATTTAATTTTTTAAAATTTTTACTGAATCAGCCTTTCCTAGAATGTAGAACATGTTTTGAGTGGGTTCCAAGCTATTTAAGCCCACTGCAAGCATCTACTGTACACAGAGCACATGGCAGGTCAGTGGCACAATAAGACTTGTTATTCCTGAAGTCTATGTGGGAAAAAGGCAATGGTTTCTTTCTGGTAGAAATCACCATTGGGACTGGTGTTTTTAACTAAGTGGCATAACCTTTGCAAGTAGCCTTTTTTAACATAGGCTTCTTGTATAACATGGCTTATAAAGCTGCTTAGCAGTTGATGCTCTGTGTGCACTAGGTACATACAATTTTTTTATCTAGCTTGCAACACATTTAAATGTATTCATGCTGGAATAGGCTGATTGGGTATGAAAAGGTGCTCTCTTCACTATATTGTAAGTGCAATGCATAACCAGCTTAGGTGGATACCTTCACAATAATATTCTTGCAAATGACACAAAATAAGAGCTTTCTAGTTTCTACTTGCAAAGTGTATTCCACTCAGTGAAAGAGCTCCAGCCAAAATGGTGTTTTCCATAGGAAAGCAACCCATGCTATTTTCCACCTAGGATTCAGGTATAACAAGGCTTAAAGAGCTGCTCGGCTTCCATGTGTTCTGTGGGCACTAGATACTTAGTTTATGTAACTAGCTTGCAACACCTTCAAAATGTATTTGCCATGCTGGGAAAGGCTCATTTGGTATAAAAAGGTGCTCTCTTCACTATATTGGAAATGCAGTGCATAACCAGATTAAGAGTATACCCTTATATTCTCACAGATGACACAAAACATCTTCTTTTGGCTTCCTTCTTGCAAAGGGTATTCAACTCAGTTAAAGAACATCAACCCCAATGGTGGTTTCCACTGGAAAGCAACCCTTGCCTTTTTCCACATAGGCCTCAAATATGACTAGTCTTACATTTCAGCACAGCTGCCAAAAGCTCTGTGTGTACTATGTGCATAAGGTGGTCTTTAATAGCTTGAAACATACTCAAAACATGTTCTCCATGCTTGGAAAAATCTGATTTGGTATGAAAGGTTCTCTTTTCACTATAGGGGCAGTGTACCACATAGCGAACTAGGGTGATACCTGTGTGATCGAAATCTCACAAATGACACAAAATAAGAGGCTTCTGGCTTCCTACTTGCTAAATGTATGCCACTCAGTAAAAGAACACTAGCCCCAATGATGTTTTGTACAGGAAAGCAACCTTTGCCTTTTTCCACGTAGGCCTCTTGTATAACAAGCCATAAAGAGCTGCTCAACTTCCAAATGCTCTAGATGCTTATACAGGTCTTTACCAACATGAAACACACTCAAAATCTGTTCCCCATACTGGGAAAGGCTGATTTGGTATGAATAGGCCTTCTCTTCACTAAAGGGGCAATGCAGTACCTGGGAGATAGAATGACACCCGCATCACAGCAATCTCATAAAGCAAGAAGCTTCTAGCTTCCTCCATGAAAAGTGTATTTCACTCAGTAAAGGAACACCAGAGCCAATGGTGGTTTCCACAGGAAAGCAACCCTTGCATTTTTACCACATAGGCCTTTGTGATAACTAGGCATTTGAATTTCTCAGCTGCAAAATGCTCTGTGTGTTCTAGGTGTCTGCAATGGGCTTGACTAGCTTGGAAACCTTCAAAATGTATTCTCCATGCTGGAAAAGTTTGATTTGGTATGAAGAGACATCTTTTCTGTGCTTCCCAGTGGTTTTTGACGGGGACTCAAACTAAATGGTCTTTGACAAATGGATGCTACTCATTTTTTCCCGTTTTGCTTATGTAATTTGAGCCTCAGCCCAAACAGGTGAGACATATAAAAATGATATTTAACATTTTTTTCTGTTTTACACAGGTGGAAATACTTAAACAGCTAATTTTAAAACAGGTACAGGCAGGACACATTGAGCCTTCTACTAGTCCTTGAAATACTCCAATTTTTGTCATAAAAAAAAAAATCCGGTAAATGGAGGCTGCTACAAGATTTAAGAGCTATTAATGCTACTATGGAGACTATGGGGACATTACAGCCCAGTCTTCCCTCTCCAATAGCTATCCCTAAAGATTATGATATCATAATAATTGACCTTCAGGACTGTTTTTTTTCACCATACCCTTACACCAGGAGACTGCAAGAGATTTGCATTTAGTCTTCCTTCTGAAAATTTAAAGAGAACTTACCAACGATATCAGTGGAAAGTGCTTCCAAAGTCCAACACTTTGTCAAAAATTTGTTGATGAGGTCTTACGTACTGTTAGACAAAATCATCCTGACCTTTATCTTATTCATTATATGGATGATATTTTACTTGCTCACTCAGATTGAGAAGTCTTACAACAACTATTGACAAAAACAGTACAGGCCCTTACTGATCATGGATTAATAGTGGGTCCAGAAAAAAATTCAAGTTCAACCTCCATTTACTTATTTAGGGAGAATTTTAAATAGTGAGACTGTTACCCACCAACCTCTAAAACTGAGGAAAGATCATTGAAATACTCTTAATGATTTTCAAAAGCTGTTGGGAAATATTAACTGGATTAAACCATATTAAAAATGAACTACTGCTCAGTTGTTGCCTCTATTTAAGTTGTTACAGGGGGATTCTAATCCAAATTCTCCTAGAACTTTGACCTCTGAGGCCAACATTACATTAAAAGAGGTGGAACTAGCGATTTCAAATTGTCATTTGGTAAAATTAGATTATAACAGCGCTTGGAGTTTAATTATTCTTTTTTTTTTTTTTTGTCCTTTTTCCATTTCTTGGGCCGCTCCTGTGGCATATGGAGGTTCCCAGGCTAGGGGTAGAATCGGAGCTGTAGCCACAGGCCTACGCCAGAGCCACAGCAACGTGGGATCCAAGCCACATCTGCAACCTACACCACAGCTCACTGTAACGCCGGATCCTTAACCCACTGAGCAAGGCCAGGGATTGAACCCGCAACCTCATGGTTCCTAGTCAGATTCGCTAACCACTGAGCCATGATGGGAACTCCTAATTATTCTTAAAACATCTTACTCACCTATGGCCTGTCTGTGGCAGCACAGACCTTTGGAATGGATTCTTCTACCAGCTACTCCTAAAAAGGTCTTGGCTTCTTACCCTTCTCAGACAGCTGCGTTAATTACTAAAGAGCGAAAAAGAAGAGCTGTTTGGTAAGGTCTGTCACGAAATCATTATACCTTATAATAAACAACAGCTTGAAACCCTCCTTCAGGAGGATGAGGATTGGCAAATTGACTTAAGGGGTTTTTCAGGAAAAACCTCTTATCATTTGCCTAAAAGTCCTTTGTTACAATTTCTAAAAGAACATGATATTATTTTTCCTGTCTGCTATTCTAAAAGGCCTCTTAAAAATGCTGCCTTGGTTTTTACAGATGGGTCATCTAATAAAATGCCTCTGTGGTAATTGACCAAAAGAAACTGATAAGTTTTCAAACAAAAAAAAGTCTGCTCAAAGTGCTGAGTTAAGGGCGGTTATACAAACATTCATGTTATTAAGAAACCAAAAGTTTAACTTGTACTCAGATTCAAGATATATTGTGGGGATGTTTCCTCATATTGAGACTGCCGTTATACCTATACATAAAACTTCAATTTCTTCCTTGCTTGTTGAGTTACAAAAACTTATTCACTGAAGGACAGAATCATTTTTTTATAGGGCATATTAGAGCTCATTCTCAGCTGCCTGGTCCTCTTCATGAAGGAAATGCTAAAGCAGGTCAATTTACTAGACTGGCTTTATTAATAACTGAGGAGGACAAAACAAAAGAGGCAACTCAGTCACAATCTATTCATCATCAAAATGCTTCTGCCTTAAGGTTACAGTTTAATATTACAAGAGAAGCTGCCAGACAGATTGTAAAAAACTGTGGTGTTTGTCCTCAAATCTTTTTTGCTTCAAAATCAGGGGTTAATTCCCGTGGCCTCAGAGTTAGTGATTTATTGCAGATGGACGTAACTCACGTCCCATCCTTTGTAGACACCTTTTCTCATGTGATTTTGGCCTCGGCCAGGACGGGAGAAGACTTTAAAGATGTAACCCAACATTCGTTTTTCTGCTTTGCTATTTTAGGAATGCCTAAAAATCTAAAAACAGAAAATGGTCCAGCTTATACTTCAAAATTCTTTGCTGATTTTTGTATAAAATTCCAAATTTCACATACAACTGGCATTCCATATAATCCTCAAGGACAAGCAATTATAGAAAGAGCACATCAAACATTAAAAAATCAAATTACTAAATTACAGGAAGGGAAATTTAAACATAATTCTCATCATGTGCTGAGTCATACTATGTTTGTAATCAATTATTTTAATGAGGATTCTT
The DNA here is from genome assembly GCF_016906955.1 of Phacochoerus africanus. NCBI lineage: Eukaryota > Metazoa > Chordata > Mammalia > Artiodactyla > Suidae > Phacochoerus > Phacochoerus africanus. The sequence continues at coordinate 198,077,909 of NC_062545.1, read as the reverse complement.
CAGGACATTCTCCAATGTATAGACATTGGAATACAGATACCTTACCCAAACCAATAGTTAAATGGTAAGATGTTTTAAGCAGTCAATGCAAAGGCCCAGATATTCTTCTAACTTGTGGAAGAGGTTTTGCTTGTGTTTTTCCCCAGGACTCATCATCACCAATCCGGGTTCCTGATTGCCTGATTAGATGATTAGACATGTCACCACCACCGCCGTCAAGGATGAGGTGCCACGTTGAAGACACCGAAAAAGAGAAACCCCAAAACAAACAAGTGAAGGAACTCCTTTCTACACCGCTGAAACACTTAAATCTCAACCTCCTGTGGCCATGACAACAACTACCTGGTCGCTTCGAAAGATTGACAGGTGCTGCTCACCCACCTACCAGCGGTCAAATAGAGAGACTTGTTAAAGACACTGAGGGGTTGGTGAGAGTTCAAAATCAACATTTAAATCCTACAACTATGTTCATTACTGTGCTTACAATTCTTGCTTGTCAAACAAATAACATCTCTACTAAGTCACATTGGGCTTTTTTCCCTAATCCACCCAATTTTCAACCTGTTACTTGGGATAATGAGATGGTTAAAGTACATATAAATCAGTCTAACCTGCTGGGGGGACCAGGGCTTCCTCCTCCTCCTTTTGAAATTCCTACAGCCAGTTCCTTTAATTATTCATTCCTCAAAAGCTCAGACATTACTGATTTGTTTTGCTTTGCCGTTAACCCTTTATGGTCTTAGACCAACTAATGTCCCTGGCTGAAATACTTATTTTGTAAAAGCTTGTTTACAGGTTCCTTATGCTTTTCTTCTTTCAAAAATTTTTAATATAAAAATTCATAAAAAAATGTTTTTACTACTCAGTGTGATAATTGTACCTTGACAAATTGTATTAGTTCTAATATTGGTAGTTATAAGTTTATGCTTATTGTGAAACAGCCTCCATACGTAATGTAATATTCCTGTAAATATTACTGGTGATTGGTATGATAATCAGGGATTAAAAACATTACAACTGCTCAATTATCAGTTAACACGAACCAAACGATTTGTTGCTACTCTTATATTGGGAATTACTGCCTTAATTTCTATAATTACTTCCTTAACAGCATTGGCTGTTGCTTTAACAAAACAAGTACATACTGCAACTTTTGCCGATCAGTTATATAGAAATATTACTTTAGCTTTAACTACACAAGAGATTATTGATAAAAAATTAAGTGACAAGGTTGATGCTTTGTAAAAAGCAGTTATGGCAATGAAACAGAAAATAATATCTCTTAAAGTTAAATTGGCTCTTCGTTGCCATGCAGATTTTAAATGGATTTGTGTGACTCCTCTCCAGGTAAATTCATCTCGTTATACCTGGGATAAAATTAAAAATCAACTAGAAGGAGTTTGAAATCACTCTGACTTTGGATTGAATATTTCTAAATTATATCAGAAAATAATGGATATAAATCAGGGGGAACAAGGCTTTAGTGCTCAAAATATAGCCTCAGATTTATTTAACAACATAAATGGTTTTGTGAATCACAAATCTCTCACCTCTATGCTCATTAATCTTGCTGTGTCTGCTTTACTTCTGATTCTGCTATTGCTGTCTCTCCCAGTTCTCTTTAAACTTATAGGTTGTAATGTTTGACAACTTTCAACTGAACTTCATACATTCATTTTTAAAAAATAAAAAAGGGGGATATGCAGGAAGCCAAGAAGATACAAGGAGCCAAGGAAGGGAGCTTTCCTGAATGGTGCAAAACCGAGGGCAGGCTCCTAATCAGAAAAAAGGACCTTGCCTGATGGCAGAAAAACCTGAAGGCAGGTTCCTAACCAAGGAAGGGAGCTCACCCAAACGATACAAGCCGAAGGTGGGCCTCTGGACAGGATCAAAGCTCACCGGAACGGTACAAACTGAAGGTGTGTCTCTGGTCAGGATAAAAGCCTGCCTGCATGATACAAGCCGAGGGCAGGCCTCAGGTTACACAGCTCTCATTTTGATGTTGATGGGGAAGAATTGGGGCTTTCCTGGGAAAACAATTCCCATGTTTGCACCAGAGAACATGGATTGTTTCTCGGGTGACCTAGTCTTTCCTGTTGTTTTGTTATTCAGTTTTCCTCAGTCTTTCCTGATTATTTACTTATTATTCTTATTTTTCATTCTTATTTTCCTATGGTGATTTGTGATTTAACAAAATTGCAATAATAATATAATAAGAATATCATCCTGAAGGACTTTCCCCTATTTAAATCCAACTCAATTAAAACATAGTGTTTATCTACTAACTAGTTATACAGTAAACTTTAGAGTTAGGATTTTAATGAGGTTCATAGAAGTTAGACATATATTATTCTTGATCAAAAGAAACCCAGCTGTGAGTTTTGTTCTTGATTTTAGAAACTTGTAGCGGTAGCTAAGTTGATTTGTATGTTCTCACACTGCCTCTCTGACAAGGACACTTTGAAGATAGACACTAGTGTGAAGACAGGATTTTTTGTGTTTGTAACTTCTTCAGCTTGTGGGAATTGGCTGGCCATGAGATGGTTTGTGCTGGGTCTACTCTTTCCCACATGATATGCTATGCCTGTTTGTCCTTGAATTGTACTCACTAAATTTACTTAAGCTAAAGATTTTAAAACATGACATATAGCTACTGTACCATGTGATCAAAAAACAAAGCCTAATAGTTAACCAAGGTACTTTCAATACTATGATGTAATCTGTAGTAAAAAACTGTTTATATAATTAACCACTTATGCCAATAAAATTTGAGCAGTCCAGCACCCTGAAAGAAGGGACAAAGAGGCTGTCTCCATTCTTTCGCCGATGCTGTCCATCTCCTGTCGGGATGTATACACCCTGGCTGCTGGATCCGGTTGTTGGAGCTGGCCTCCAGCACTTCTCTATGGTGGAAATGCAACACATAGCCAGCTTAGGCTAATATCTGCAGGATAGCATTCTCCCAAAAAACACAAAACAAGAGACTTTTAGCTTTCTACTTGCAAAGTGTATGCCACTCATTGGAAGAGCACCAGCCCTAGTGGTGTTTCTACCAGAAAGGAACCCTTGGCTTTTTTCCACATAGCCTCTCATATAACAGTGTTATCGGGCACCTCAGCTGCTAAGTGCCTTGTGTGCACTGTTTGCATGCAGTGGGCTTAACTAGCTTAGAACACATTCAAAACATATTATCCATGTTGTAAAAGGCTGTTTTGGTATGAAAAGGCATTCAATTCATTTTAGTAGAAAGGCAGTCCATAAACAGCTTAGGCCGATACACACACAATAGCATTCTCGTAAATGACATTAAACCAGAGGCCTCTTGCTTGCTACTTGCAAAGTGTTTGCCACTCAGAAAAAAAGCACTAGCCCCAATGGCCATTTCCACAGGAAAGCAACCCTTACTTTTTTTCCAAATAGGCCTCAAGTATAACAAGGCTTATAGAGCTGCTCAGCTGCCAAGGGCTCTTTAGGTACTAGACGCTTGCAGTGGGCTCTTTAGGCACTAGATTTGCTGAGAACACACAAAATGTATTCTCTATGCTGGAAAGGACTGCTTATATATAAGAAAGCATTCTCAGAGTTCCCGTTGTGGCTCAGTGGTTAACGAACCCGATTAGTAAACATGAGGTTGCAGGTTTGATCCCTGACCTTGCTCAGTGCGTTAAGGATCCGGCATTACTGTGAACTGTGGTGTATGTGGCAGACCTGGCTCGGATTCCACGTTGCTGTGGCTGTGGCATAGGCCTGCGGCTATAGCTCCGTTCACCCCCTAGCCTGGGAACCTCCATATGCCACAGGAGCAGCCCTAGAAGTGGCAAAAAGACAAAAAAAAATTGTGTGTAGTTTTAGCATGGAAAAGTGGACAAGTCACAAGTACATGGCTCAACTCAAACAAGCTGGTGACCAAATCCAATTGTTTTTGTTCATAGACAGGGAGAATTAGACAGAATGATGGTCTCTCTAGAGCACAGCTGCACTCTGCATCCAGCTATGCCAGCCCCAGCCTGCTCACACAAAATGGGGTTCACCTGAGGCCTTCATGCAACGGCATCTCTCTTTGCTTCAGGTGGGTTGTCAGACTCCAACTCCAGGGATGGAACCTAATTAATTTAAATAAATTATGGTAATATTGTTCTCCTTGCTAGTTATTGGTTCAATATCTGGGTCTTGGCCAATCAAAGCAGTTTTCGCTGTGAAAGGGGAGGGCAAACTAACTAAGTTGATCCAATCAGAATGAAGGAAAGCCTTTATTCCCTGGTTCAGGTAAAAGCTTTTTCACTTTCTCACTGGAAGGGAAACGGATAGTTGCCATTGGTGCTGCTCATGATCTTCTTTGAATAGTGAAGGATGTCAGCTTAAAAAAACCTACACACAAAGGAGGGTAAAGCAAAGCAAGAGAATTGTAGAGAAATGGTGCTGGAGTCCTGATTGTACTTCACTCCGAGTCCTCACCACCTCTCAGTTTACTGCTCTATCAGGTAAATGTGATGATTATTTTGGTCGGTTTGCTTCAGATTTTCTGTTGGTTAGAGCTGAATGCCTCTTGACATAGGTATCATTGCTGTCAAGTACTCAATGAGGAAACTAAGTCTCATAGAAGAGGTGAAATCACTTCTTTCAGGTCATGCAGCCAGACATTTGAAACCATATCTGTTTGATTTCTAGGCTCCTGAACAACAAGCTCTAGCTGGTCTGTACTTATCAGAGGCACAGCAAGGAAACAGATTGTATAGTCAAGTGGGGGTAGTTAAGCGAAGTTTAGGAAGGATGCCCTTTACAAAGGTGTGAGCAGGATTAAGGGAAACGCCTCCAAAAAGGTAAATGAGGCTCCCAGGGCTAGCAATAAAGAGCCATTTATACTCCTGGAGGAAAAGAGGCAAGGTAGAAGTGAGGAAGTGTGGCAATTAGGGGAAACTGGAGAAAATGATAGCTCAGGACATAAGAGAGGGTTCCCCTCTTCAGTAGAGAGTTGCAGGTTTGATCCAGCATATGGCAAGGCTGTGAAAGAGCCTGGGTGATAAATACTTTGTTTTCTTCTCCCAGCCTTCAATCTCCTGTTGGGCTCCCTTGAGAAGCCAGTGGGCAAAAGCGGCTTAGATGAAAGCCTGGAGAATAGAACAGAAAGAAGGGGGGAGGACAGACCAGGAGGAGATGCACACAGCCAACCTCTCACTTCCCACCAGTTTACCTGACTTGTCCAATGTTGCTGATTGGCTAACTTGGGAATGGACTGAGGAGATTAGCTTTCAGTATATTCAGTATGATGCGTTTTTGTGATCAATACCCATGGGAGGTAGGGGTGGAAGAAGAATTGGGTAGAGAGATGAGATGCAAGGGAGTCCCAAAGAAGGCTTCAGCCAAACACATGGGGAGCTCTGGGCCTGAGTGGTCTTCCAGAATCCCCCTGAGATGGAGTAAGTGTCCTGGTCATTGGGTATATGGATAATTACCTAATGAAGACTCTCTGAGTATCCAAGTGTCACTGTCAACTCAGACCTGTTGTCAAAAGTCCTTGAAATGTTTGGATTTCCCTTCTTCAAGTGTACAGCTCCCTGAATCATTGCCTAGATCTCTGAGCAAAGACTAGGGGAATCATTTTTTGACACTTGACACTGGGTTCTTCCTCTCAGATACCTAGCATCTCCTTCAATCAGTGGGTTCTTATTCTGAAAACTGGCTCAGCTTTAGCAGCTGATAAAGGAATCATGACTTTGTATTCAAGCAACTGCCTTCAGATTGCTGCTTAGCCATCTTGGATTTCTTTTAATCATACAGATTGAAAGGCACCATTGCTGACTTGCCATCTAGTTCACTCCTAGAGAAGCTCTTTTCTGTTCACCACTTGCATATCCCCCACTGGTCACCCTCCTTCCATTGCCTCATTGACTTCACCACTCATCACCACGCTTGCATCCACCTGGCTTCTACTGGTAAAGTGCTGGCACAGGGGCTTGCTTGTTTCTGAGAGTTAGCAAACCCATTGCTATCAGATGTGAGCCAATTTTTTTGCATCTCTGTCATCTGCCTCAATAACTACCACCACCAAACTTCTAGTGATGTTCTTGTTCCTCTCACCCATCATTCCCAGTTTGGTAAGTGGTGTAGCCTCTAGCTCTCCTGCCAAAACAACTTGATCTGGTGGATTTTCTGGTCTTAGGCAGTCTATCTGTATGGATATAATTGCTTCTACATGTTTTTTAACCCCTTTCCCATTGTCTGGCACAGTAATTCTGCTATTTCTATCTCAGTTTGGGCTATCTCCTTTTTCATGTTCCTAGAGGCCATCCTAGCTGTGTTTGCATCATTTCCAAGGGTTTTTGCTAGCCTGTTAATTGTGGTATCTTGAAGGACAATTCCAATATCAATACTTTTATTCACATTAATTTTTTACATATCTTGGTTCAGTGCACCCAGAATACAGGCCTATTTATACTTTTCTGGCAAAAATTGCACCATGCAGTGAGCCTGGGCATCCTCTCCTTCTTTATAGTACATCTTCAACTGAGTTATGTTGTGATTTTAGAATAGTTATTGGTCAAGTGTGCAGAAGGGAGTGTGGGGTCAGGTCCTGAGCTAGCACGTGTTTTTCTTGTATGGGCGATACTTCCGCGTGACCTTCATGCGAAAAAAGATGGCTCACCCTTCATTGGGAGGACTGGGCCACTTCTGCAGGCTTAGAGAGTTTATTGCACTGGCAAGTCAAGACTTTTGAGTCCATCAACATAGATGTCAACATCCTATTCTTTTCAAATCGGGGCTCTGACTGTGGTGCAGCTGATCTGCCTTAGTTAGGAGTTTATTCTCTGAAACTTGACCGTTTCTAGGAGAGGTCCAGAGCTTTCTCTGCTCTCCTCCTGAGGAGACAAGAACCACTTCATTTGAGACCAAGGAAGTCGTCCGCCTTTTATACTTAGCTTTTAACTGTCAGTATTTCCATCTTAGCTTTTTGTTATCTTCAGAGCATCAACAGATGGCAACGGCCACCTTATTTTTATTCTTCGAGTTGCTATTTCCCTTCAAAACTTGGCTAATGCATTTTCTTCCACCAATTCTTGTTTCCCACCTGTAAAGTTTCAACTGTTGCTGTTACCCTGTGCTTCTCCTGCCATCAGGGTTGGGTCTGCATTGCCAGTAAGTGGGCAGGTGATCTAGCTTGAAATTCTTGCTTGGCACTTGTTTTCTCACTCCTGATACAAAATGTGTTACCAGTTGGATTCCCTGGAGAGCCAAATGTAAAACAGAGAAAGACATTTAGGAGGCCTTTTACTGAATCTACTTGGTAATGCTGTTGGGACCAATTCTTAAAGGATGAAGCAGAAGGGATAGTTGAGTCCCAATCTAGAGCCAGTAAAGGCCTCTGCTGGTATGTCTCTAGTCCTGACTTTTGGTATTAATCAGTATTTGGCTGTAGTCTGCCCCAGAAGGAGGTTTGATTAGTCTGATTTTAGATGAAGCATTTTCTTCAGCCAGTTCAAATCTCTAATGAAGGGGGACAGCTGCATTCCCAGCAGCTGAGGAAATAAGCCTTTCATTATTTTGTTTCCAGGTCATTGAGACACAATTGAAGTACAATATTTTGTAAGTTTAAGATGTACAAGATGTTGATTTGATATGCTTAGGTATTGCAAAATGATGGCCACCATAGAGTTAGCTAAAACATCCATCATGTCACATAATTACCATTTCTTTTTTGTGGTCAGAACATTTAAGGTCTCTTCTTAGCAAAATCCAAATACACAGTGCAATATTTTAACTCATCACTATGCTGTACATTAGATCTCCAGAACTTAATTCATCTCATAACTGGGAGTTTGTGCAAAATGACCAGTCCTTTATCTGGAATGGAGGTTCTGGGTGGCTTGTTAGAGCATGTTTCCATATCCTCCATGTCTAACTCTAAGGGTGAACGAGATTATGCCATGATGAAAAAGAATGACCTTGGAATGTGAGTAACATGAGGGCAGTGGTTTTTGTTTTGTACCTTGTTTTCTTCCTACCACCAAGACTCTGCCAGTCCTATAGCAAGGGCCCCAGATGTACTGGATGAATAAATGCTTGTCATTCTTAAATTCATAGACACTGATATAGTACGTAGTGTACCTCCCTACCCTTTTAGACAGAACTGCTGCTGAATAAGATATATTCATAGTCTGGCCATCAGTTTCTATCTGTTATATATTGATATTAGTGAACTAGTACTTATCAGATGATGTTAAAGTGGAAAAAAAAATCTGATTTCTTCCCTGTATTCTGAGACATTATTCAGATGACTGAGTCATAATGCTATCCCTGACTTTTTTTTTTACTTGAAATTTTACCGAACAACTTAAAATTCATTTGTCTGCACGTGTCTAGGTTTTCTTTTGATTTTTAGAGCTAATAATGGAAAATCTAACTTGTTTTACCCTTAAAATACCTGATCTCTTCAGAATTTTTTTGGGTAAGTCAGCCAAATGCTAACATTCATTTTACATAAAGAGAAGACAAATACACAAACTAACATAAAATAGCTTTCCTGCTAGATATTGTCAAACTAATAGGGAAATGCAGTAAAAGTGAAATTTCCTTAGGAATTAACATTAAAAAAATTGTTCTCAAACAGCTGTCATTTAACAAAAATCACATCTATGTTTCCCTGATTTTTCTTTCATACTATGAATATTTGCTACAAATAGAAATATACCTATACCTATATATATATATATATATATATATATATGCATTATACAGGAATAATTTAGCCTGTGAACTTATTATGAAAATTTGCATAGATTTGTAGATTTAATTGCAGATTTAAGTTCTTTTGAAATATTACCAGATAATTTCATTTTACTCATTTTGGTCACACATTTTTTTTTTTCAGTCTTTTTGCCATTTCCTGGGCCGCTCTCGTGGCATATGGAGGTTCTCAGGCTAGGTGTCCAATTGGAGCTGTAGCCACCAGCCTACACCAGAGCCACAGCAACGTGGGATCCGATCCACGTCTGCAGCCTACACCACATCTCACGGCAACGCCAGATCCTTAACCCACTGAGCAAGACCAGGGATCGAACCCGCAACCTCATGGTTCCTAGTCAGATTCGTTAACCACTGTGCCACAACGGGAACTCCTGTTCATACATTCTTATCCTGTAGAATTAAATGTATTAATACCAAAATTCATCAATACCACAATGTAATTTTAGAGTAAACCTCCACATAATAACTTTAATAATAGTGAGAGCACCTGATCTTTAGGTGATTGATTTTGTGCAGACATTGTGCTAAATATCTCACAGTGTTATTATCCTGCATGATGCTTACAGGTATCCTGATTCCAAAGCTCACATTCCCAACCTCTGCCCCATGTCCCCTTCCAGTGGCTGGTCTTGAGGGCCTTCAAGTTCTTTAATGCATCAGCTCACTAAATTCACTGACAGCCACCACCCATAGTGGTCATGAAAAGAGCCTTTCAAATCCAGTGCTTTCACTCTTTTACACTAGGTGAATGCATTTGAATCATGCGCTGAAGTTGATTGTTGTCCATCAAGATATCAAAAAAGAAATAGGAAAATGTTGAGGGTGGTCACAGGATTTTAGGTCCCTGAAGAGATCTGCATCTTATGCCTTTGGGTCTCTGAGTGTGGTATTCCTTTAGCTGAACATGGCTTGCCTTGTCCCCTCCATTGCTGACCTGACAAAAATCTTCCCACCCTTCAAGTTCTGGTTCAAACATTCATTCCCACTTCTGCGACACTTCCTGAATTTACTACTATAATGGAGACTCTTGCCTATGCTCTTAGTTTGTTTGTTCATCCCCCTCTCCTCTTCTCCCTGTGTTCATGTGTATATATGTAATTTATGTTTATGTATGTGTGTGATAGGAATGGTTTTCTCTCTAAAACAGAACTATTTGTAGAGCTATTAGATTATGAGACACTTAAAGATGTGTTCTGGGTCTTTTCATCCTTTCTAGCATTTTGTACAGGATCTTGCCCAATTGTTGGTTGAATGAGTTAATGCAAGAATAAATCAAAGCTCAGAGAATGCTAGTACTGAAGGGACATTTAGGCAAGATAGATATTTCAGAGGATAAAAATATAGGGCATGTGGCTTCTTTCCTAGTGCACAAAGCTGAATATGCCATCAAAAACATCACTCTCCAGCCCAGGAAGGACTGCCTGTAGCCGTTGTCTACTTGCTTCTCTGAATTGGAATAGGAACTTCTTTTCTCTAGTAGTTAACATACATCACGTATAAAATGCCAAATGACTAGTTTAACTCTCATCAATGTCCTTTCATGTGGTTGACTGATTTAGTGTCACTAAACTGATAAATGCCACTCCTTGTAGAATTCTTCACTCACTGCCAACTGTTAAAGACAGAGTAGGACATTCTTTCTTGCTTTCTAGTGCCTCTTGAAATACTATCCTAAAGATATTCTTCCACTCTTAGGTTTTATGAACATGAAGCAGGATGACCTGTCATGGCAACGCTACATCAGGGCTTTAGTAATTATTTCCTTCTTCTCCTCCTTCTACCATTAAACACATGCCCATTGGGAGAAGGAGTAACTTATGCTGATCTCAGACCCTTGTGAATGTCAAAAGAATATGGGCACCAGACCCCATTTCTAATTCCCTATGTGATTAGATTCCCCCACTTCAGAAATGATCTGCAAAGAAGAGGCAGTAATGGGGAGACAAGATAGAATAGGGCATTGGAAAGAATCTTTAAAAAGTGGACTTTAAATAGCGGAGGACTCCAGAGATCTTGAGATCGCATCCTTCTCACAATCCATGTGGTGTCACAGTTGACCTTTTGTCAGGAGATGATGAGTTAGATGATGAACTGTGCTAATTAATGAGATGGAAATAAAGGTTAAGTAAATAAAATAAAACTTTCCTTTCCCCCCCCAAAATACTTTTTCCCCCTCAGTAGCTTTCCTCTGTGTTCTCTGAGACAAACAATGTTGGATCTGAGTATCTGAGTCTTCCTTGTCTTAACCTCTAACAACCTCATTGTGACAAATGGCATCTCAGCTCTGATGTGTGGATGCCGAAGGGCAGGTTCTGAGTGATTCATTTGTGATGTGCGGGACAGTTATTCAGGTGATTAACTAGACTCTATTTAGGTCAGGAAAGAAATGCTAGCCTGAGATTTCCTTAGTCCTATCACAGATTAAGAGTATTCACCAACCAAGTTTGATAGAGCAATTCATTAGCGGATGTTTTCAACCTCACACTCTCAAATTGGGAACCGTTGCTCAGTCTATATTGTTACTGGATTTTTCCATTTCCTGCATTATTTTAAATGAACATGAAGCAGGATGACCTGTCCTGGCAATGCCGCATCAGCTCCTTTTTAGGATGACAAAAAAGGACCCAGAGTCTGGCCTTTCCCTCCATTTCCAGTAACTGCCTTCATTAGAAACATTGCTAGGGCCACGAGAAATATTTTAATATAAAATTTAATATAAACATAGGATTCAAGGTGAAGGTGATCAAGTGGTAGGTGACTCTGAAAACTATTATGTAGGTAATATCGAAAGAATTTGGAACAAATTTGCCATCCTTTAAATAAGCTGAGCAGTGACTTATTCCTTTATTTGATTTGAAAAGCAGTATTGAGACAAATTGTCAAGCCATTAATATAGAGTCTGAAGTTAAGGAGTTGATGTTCTTTAGGCACTAATTTTCATTTCTTTTCTGTCATATTGATGACCAGTTTCTATAACGCTGACTGGGTCAGAAATACATTGTTTCTTACTGGGTCATTAAAATTTATCAATCCGACAACTTAAAATTTTCACTTGGGACATAAAAACACAGGCAGTGAAAGGTAAGTATAAAATGTCTCATACCCAAGCAGGAATGGAGTTGTTTATCTTCCTAAATTTAAAGTAATTAGGAGTTCCTGTCGTGGTGCAGCAGAAACGAATCCCACTAGGAACCATGAGGTTGCGGGTTTGATCTCTCGCCTTGCTCAGTGGGTTAAGGATCTGGTGTTGCTGTGAGCTGTGGTGTTGGTTGCTAGGTCACAGACACAGCTCAGATCCCATGTTGCTGTGGCTGTGGCGTAGGCTGGCAGCTATAGCCCTGATTCGACCCCTATGCCACGGGTGCGACCTTAAAAAAAAAATTAAAGGAATTATTTTAAATTTGGAATTTTATGAGGGTGACATAAGTGATGAATGGAGATTGAAAGGGACCTTGGAAAGATTTATGTTCATTTTCCTTCATAGATTTAAATATACCCAGAAAACACATTATAAATAACACACAGCTATAACTACATCTACAATATGCTCCTTCCTCACTAAAGTCCAGGAAAAGCCTTGCCCAGAGGAAATCTCTTACTCCTGTTTCTCTGTGCATCCCCTTCCTTTGTCATGACCCTTCTGTCCTGCCAGGATTCTCTCCTCCTTTGCCTTCTGGTCTGAGGTCACTCATATTCAATAGGTCTCATGCTGGGATCAGTTTACCAATTCCAGAACATTCTCAGTTTCTCTGTCTGCGGTTGTTCAAAGCTTAAACTTTAAATTGTTTTTACCAGTTGCATTTCTCTGTATTGGGACATAAAGCTGGGGATTTCAAGGCACCTCCTCTCTGACTCTATAAAATGCTTATTATAGCTACTGCTGACAAAATATATATCCTGCAGAGGTGGACAGGCTTTATAAGCCTCTGTTGTTTTTGGAGGAGGAGGAGGGAATGACTTTCAGCCAGAATACATCTAAAACGATCTCTCTACCGCTGAAAGCCTGACACTGGAGTTTATTTCTGTTTCGCTCTATCAGCTTCCCTAACTGACATCAGCAGTTAAAATGACCCATTGCTACTTCATGGGGTTTTACTTCTTAACCAGTTCATGTACCTTATGCTTGTGATACATAAACTCTCAAGACAGAGACCCCTTAAGAGGCATATGGTAGATAATGGTATGGAGGTTATTCTCAGCTATGGACTGTGCTAGACTGACAGTATTGCAGGTTCCAGTTTCCTCTTGACAGTTGTCTAATATGAAGAAGTCCTTGAACCCTCAATAGGAATTTTGGTTCATTTCCTGATTAAGCACTTGATAGAATGGGCATAAGGGAAATACACAAACATATAGGCATGCACAAACACAAACAATTTGAGTGTTTCAGACACTGTTCCAGACACTGTTCAACTGCCTGACATATTTTAATGCCTCTAATTCTTTGATTAGTTCCATCAGAATAATAACTATAATTATTAGTGATAACCCCTTACACTCTCAAACTGTTCTCACCTGAGGTAGGTGATATTGTTGTCATTATTTTACAAGCAAGGAAACAGGCACAGAAAGTTAAGTTAATTTGCCCAAGGCTACGTAATTACTAAAGGGTGAAGTCAGGATTGGATTCCAGGCAATCAAGTTGAAGTTCATGCCTTAAAGACTATACTAATGATTTATACAATCCAGTTTGGGAAGCCCCCTCAACTTAGACCCAAAATTAGCAGTTGAGGTGAAAAAAACAAAAACAAAACAAAACACCTATTTGATATCTCATGGCATTTTGCTCTTCAACCAGTTGATAAGTGTTATGCTCACTCTTTTCTGCTTTTTCTGATTCTCCCTCCTCCCCTAAACCCTTTACTGAAAACATACTTGCAAAATATTTAATATAATAATTTAGAAATAATTTTAGAAGATGAACTTCCGAATTTTAGTCTGAGACATTTGCGTACCTATGTGTGATGGCAATAGGACAAAAGGCAGAGGTCATAAGGAAAGTAGAATCAAGAAGTAAGACTAAAGATAACCCCTAGGGTTAGTTTCTGTTTGGCACATTCATTGTTTCCTAATTAAAATGAACTGAGAGAAGTTACTAGAGCATGCATCTTCCTTGGGAAACTCCTATTTCAACATATCAAGGAATAGGCTCTTGTGTGTTTGTGTGTGTGTGTGTGTGCGCGCGAGTGCGCGTGCGTAAGACACAAAGATGTATTACAGGGTATCTCTGCCCTCTGTCCTCCCTTGAAATAGATTTAAACTAATCAAGCTCATCAAGGTCAGGAGTCTGATCTTAATTCTTAATCATCTTACTATCTTCCCCCTGCCTTAGGGTGCAGTTGGCTCACAGTGTCTGCTGAATGTATGCTTAAAATGGTAGCTCTGTGGTTCAGCTCTAGTATATGCTGAGGAATCCAGGTTCTTGAAGCATGGAAATGCCTTGAGCCTGGTTGCTGTCTTCCCCTTGGCAGAGGCTTTACTTTCACCAGCAGGGGGCAGCAGATGTTTGCTTTTGCCCGCCTAAAGCATCTCAGCCAAATTTTACTGTTCACAAGTGTCCTACCTTTTCTATTTAATGCCTTCATTTGCTAAGAAATTCACCTCCGCATATGCTGTTCTCAACCAACACCCCCTTCAGAAGAAATAAGATTTTGGAAAAAGAAATTAAATCTGAATTACAACTAGCCAACCTGTGTTGCCAGTTGTTGCCCTTGTAAGTTCTGTGTGCCAGGGATGCTAGTCACTTGGAGAAGTGCTGTGGAGGAGAATGCTCTGGATAGAGACCCCACTGGGAAAGCACTGCTCCTGGAGATGGGCCTTTTTGCTTCCACTGCCCATTAAAAAACCTTGCAGAGAAGGCAACAAGAAGGTATTATAGAGTGACCATTCATAGAGGTGGTCTAAGACAGTTTGTTTTATGTCTGAATATCCCAGCATTAATAATGCTCCCTTATACTTATCAAGGAGTCCTTGTTTGGATGATAAGTTTACGGTCGTGAGTGCTCCTCAGCTTGGTCATGAGCTAAGAGTGAGAAGGGGGTTGGAAAGACTAGGACTTGAGGGTTGGATGAGGAGGGCTGGATATGAAAATGAAATTTTTGAAGAGGGGAGAATTTTGGGCTCGAGAAAACTGTTTTTATTCCCTTGTCTTCAAAGTTGGACTGGTTTGCGGCAAAACCGAGGGAAGTGGTACATTTGCCCTGTCCTCTGGTGAGCTGCACTGCTTCTGAAGGTATCTTAGGTGCCAGCTGAAAACTGACACTTGGCGTCTGCTTCTACCAGTGCTAAGTCACTAGCCACTGAAGCCACTGACTTCCAACATGTCCTGAAAGGAGCTCAGAGTGGAGGTCAGGAATAAGGCCCTCTGTGCTCTGGGAAAAACTGGCAGAACCAGGCTTCAGATAGTTAGAAACTTTCAGGAGAAGATGTTATGAGCCCAAATTCTTGCATCTACAGAGAGGCACTACAATCATTAATGGTGTCACCTGACATCCTTGTGACTAACAGCAAGCCTCTACCAAAGTGTGTGCTTGATTGCATATACCTTCCTTCACTGAAATCATATGGTATCTCCCCCTACCTCTTCAGAACCAGTACCTCGGAGAGCTGAGAGGGGGTATCCTAGCTTATGGTCCACATTTTGCCCCAAATAAAACTTAACTCTCAACTCTCATGTTGTGCATTTTTTCCAGCAGACGTAGTTCTCTCTACTTGAAGTCAAGAGGAAAATGCTCTCTGCGGGGAGCAATCTAGCCATCAGGTGACTTTTAGGAAAGGGCATTGCTGACTCTGGTTAGATGGTGTGTAGACCCTGCCTGTGGACACTGGAGATCTGGAATTGGGCAGCTGAGTGTGGGGCTTGGCAGTACGTCACAGGAAAAGGGGATCTACTTTTGTCAGCAACCTGAACTGGCTACAGTACCCTAAACAAATCCTGCTATCTATGGAGGGGGATGTGGTTCTAAGAGGTTGGTATAGCATCATGGTTATAGTGTCCACTTGGAACACAGAATGACCTGGATTCAGACTTTGCCACTTACTTGTTACTGAACTCTTCAGTTATTTACCCATATTTAGTTACTCAGTTCTTCCTCAGTCTTAGTTTTAGAAACTGATAGGATTAGCTATGTCCATATTCCTAATACAGTGCTTTACATGGGGGTAAATATTAAATAAATTGGGGTTGTTATTGTTAAAGCTGATTCCATAGGAAAACTATAACTAATGATGTGAATATTTTTATGATTTTTGCATGTGTGTGAAATATCAAAAGGATCTTTATATGTAGTTAAAATATTTTAAATTTTGGCTGAAGACATGTTGTTCTTAAGTACTTAAGTAATTGTAATTAAACTAGAATTTAAACATATGAGTATTGGTCTTGGCTATGCCACTAACTAGGTTTATTATCTTTTCCAAGTCCCTGAATGTCTCCGGCCTTTGGTCTTTTTACTTGCAGAGAAGTGTAGGGTCTGCCAATTGCTTCTGTACCTTTTGGTTCTGACAGACTGCATTTCCCATGAGATTCCTGCACAGAGTGCA
Source organism: Phacochoerus africanus (assembly GCF_016906955.1). Classification (NCBI taxonomy): domain Eukaryota; kingdom Metazoa; phylum Chordata; class Mammalia; order Artiodactyla; family Suidae; genus Phacochoerus; species Phacochoerus africanus. The sequence goes on along the minus strand of NC_062545.1, from coordinate 198,061,625 downwards.
GTGGGGTGCTCTGCCTCCGTGAGAGCTGGCTGGTTGAGGAGATTAAGCCTGAAATTGTAGAGGCTGAGATCATAGGCTTGATTTCTCTATGGTCCAGCTAGCTTCCTTTTCAAGGAAAATGTTCAAAATTTTCTGTTTCAAGATTGTCTCTCTGACCTCAGACCTAAATTTTACAAGCACAGAGAAAAGCACTTCTGGAAGTAGGAGGTACACAGCCATGTCACCGTGACTTCCACAAAAGGACAGAAAGATGGAGAGAGGGGTAACCTAATGCTGAAGGGTTAGCCCATCAAATTGCCCGGGTGTGAAAAGGACAGTGCAGTGCCCTCTTTTCCAGGGACCGCTTACCAAGGTGGTCACTGCCTGATGATCACTGTCTGCTTGGTTAAACTTAGTGGTGTGGGAGTTTGCTAGGTAGAAGGAGCAATGAACATCAAAGATTTCTGACTACTTGGAAAGTCTGTTTTAAAATATAAAAACTGGGGGTGGGGAGGGGAGGCTCCAGATATTGGTGTGATTTACATGTTACTAGAATGCAGTTGGTGCATCTGGGCCTGGACCTGGGCTCCCAGTAGCTCAAGGTGGGTGGGCTTTTAATTAGCACTAGAATCAGTCCCTTTGAACAGCTGCTCTCTGTAGCCAGGAAGTTGGTTCCCCCAGGTATTTATTCTTGTGCTGTGCTGTTGATCAGCCAGCCCTGGAAGGCGTGCAGGAAAAACTTAAATTAGGGTACTTAATGAGCCGAAGGCCTTCTGCAAGACACTATTTTAATACTAGAAGATCCATTTTCCTCTGAATATAGTAGTTTTTTCTCCCCTTTAACAAGAAAAATTGGTTTTGTCAAAAAGCAGTAGAGTGAGACAAAAAGGTGAGATGTTCTGCCTTCAAGATTAATGAACCAAAAAGTTGGTGTGTGTGCACATCCTTCTGATCCTAGGGGCCTACAGAGGAAGATGGAATAACTTCCACCTTTGGGGCAATCATTTTACTCTTACCCAGGGCCAGTTTGAGATTGTTAAATTTCCCAAGTTTGGAAACCCACCCCATCATGTAATTTGAAATAGAGGAAATGAAGGAAAATTCTAAACCAAAACTTCAAAAAAGGTAAGCAAGATAAACAGATATGCTGTTTGATCAGACTACTTTGATAATTTTTTAAAATGTTAAAAAAGTTCTTGATTTTGATCCTCATTCCCCTCTCCCTACTTTTGTCCCTGCTCTTATGGCATCCTGCTGGGCTGAGGTTCCTAACCTGCCTGTTTGGTAAGACAGCACTTCCCTCCTGAGAGTGGCATTTCTCCACAGGTGGTCCCTGCATCAAATCATGTGATGAAAGGTGACTCCAAGGGTCTTTGAGACCCTCATATCTAACTCATCAAAATACCTCAGGCTAGAATCTGTTTGCTTAAAGAGCTCCCTAGGTGATGATTATAGAAACTAAAATAAAGCTTAAGCATACTTAGAATGTTCTAATGCAGAAATTCTGTGGTCCTTATAATCATTAGGAACTTAAAAATGTACAGAGTTTCCTTCACAGGTTCTGCTGATTCAAGTAGCATTGGAGAGAACTCTGAGATGTTGAGATGGAAAAAGCCCCATTTTGTTTCTATTGAGAGAGATCGATATTTCTACTGAATCAGTGCATTTCAATAGAAATATAATACCAGCCACATCTTTGTTTTTAGTAGCCACATTGAAAATGTAAAGTGAAACAGGTGAAATTAACCTAAAGATGTTTTTATTTAGCTCAATGTATCCCAAATAATGCCATTTCAACATGGAAGCAATATACAAATGATTGAGAGACTTTACATCACCATGCCTGTTGGATCATCTGATCCTGCATTCCATAACATAGGGTAGAAACCTCTAACTGCTCACCCCTAACAGGTCTAGTGTTAGTTGACATACTTGCAATGATAGAAGGACATTGTATTAGGAGCAGTTCATTCTATCCTTGATAGATGATTTTTTTGAGAGCTCTGTGTCCTTAACATTTAAACTCTGCAGCCTGATTCTCTATGTTCTCTGTCATCTAAGATTCCTGCATTTTCAGCCATATCTCCTGTTTTTTACTCCAGCTACAAGGCATATCTTATGGTCTGATCCTCATTCTGTCATTTTCCTCTTCACTTTGATTGGCTTCTGCTTTCTTTTCTTAGCACAGAGCTCTACTTACCCTCTAAAGACCAGCTTTGAGCCCCCTCTATCTACAGGGGAGCCCTCCATCCTCTGAATCGGGTATCATTCTGGCTTCCTTCCTGTCATGGATAATATATGATAGGCTCTTGGATGAATTTTTTTTTTCATGCTCATAGTAGAGGATCTATTTCTTTTTTTTTTGTCTTTTGTCTTTTTGTTGTTGTTGCTATTTCTTGGGCCGCTCCCGCGGCATATGGAGGTTCCCAGGCTAGGGGTTGAATCGGAGCTGTAGCCACCGGCCTACGCCAGAGCCACAGCAACGCGGGATCCGAGCCGCGTCTGCAACCTACACCACAGCTCAGGGCAACGCCGGATCGTTAACCCACTGAGCAAGGGCAGGAACCGAACCCGCAACCTCATGGTTCCTAGTCGGATTCGTTAACCACTGCGCCACGACGGGAACTCCCTGAGGATCTATTTCCTCCAAGTATTAATGATAAAAATCTCCTCAATGTCCACCCAGAGGCTGAGATCTTGGATAAAATCTTGACAACCTAGCAATATTCCTTTACCATTGGTATTCTCATGAATGTGTCTGCATTTATCCCCTAAAGGAGGCCGCCCCAAACTGTCCTTAAATCATTGCTCTGCAGGGGCATCAGTGGTTTCCACGAGGCTGAGTGGATTTGTGAGTGCGAAAGCATCTGAGGAGATAGGGATACTTGCACAAATCACTAAGACATTGTGCACTGTGGGAAGTGTGTTATACAAGGAAACCGCTAGAGGGCTGTCTAAGGCAACCCAAGAAGGTTTCGATGAGGTCAATGAATAACAAGCCAATTCCAGGAATAGCTCCCTCTGTCTGAAAGAATCTTCACAGCAATTAGGAATAGGATTTGCCCTAGCTCTCCAGGTCAAGTGCAGGAACAATGAAGTTTGTTATACCTGAGCGGACAACTGGTTCGCTCAATACAGAGTGCCTCTGTCAGTAGCCAAATGTTTTTTTTAATAACAAAGAGGGAATGACTAAATGAAAAGTCTCAAATTAAAAAAAAAAATCACTGGCAAGCCTTTTATTAGCCCTCTGCTCCCTTTCCAGCAGTGTAATTAAGTCATATTAAATTAGTAGTCATATTAAATTAGCACATTTATTCTATACTGGCTATGAGAAGGCATTATGGGATATACTGAAAAATGTCCTGCACTTGCCCCCATGAGGCTATGTTATAGTTGTACCTGGAAATCAAGCTGTCCAAATACCCTGGAGGAAATGGCAGAGGAGGGAAGGGAAATGTCAGTGAAGTTTGGAAGAGCTCAGGTAGTCAGGAATTTGTAGATGTGGAAACTTAATCTTAGAAGTGTTCAGGGGGAAATCATTTATCTTTCAAGCAACTCAATTGAGTTTTCAAAAGGGGTCTTGAAGACGGCAGGAGTAGTGAGTGTGCTTACTCTGCCTAGAGACAAGAGAAGACAAAGTAGGAACACTTAAAGCTTGAACAGCCTTTACCTAGCTATCTTGTCATCTAGAGTAAGAACAAAGGCTGCATCATTTGAAAAGATTTTCTCCCATTCTGTGGGTTATCTTTTTTTGTTTTTGTATAATGATTTTTTTTATTGTTTCCCATTATAGCTGGTTTACAGTGTTCTGTGAATTTTCTACTGCACAGCATGGAGACCCAGTTCATTTTTTTTTTGTTTTTTTTTTTTTGTTTTTAGGGCTGCGCCCGTGGCATATGGAGGTTCCCAGGCTAGGGGTCTAATTGGAGCTACAGCTGCTGGCTTACACCACAGCCACAACAATGCCAGATCTGAGCCTCGTCCACAAACTACACCATAGCTCACAGCAATGCTGGATTCTTAACCCACTGAGCAAGGCCAGGGATCGAACCCACAGCCTCATGGTTCCTAGTTGGATTTGTTTCCACTGTGCAATTAAGGGAACTCCTATCTTTTCATTTTTTTAAATGGTTTCCTTTGCTGTGCAAAAGCTTTAGTGCAACATGGAGATTCTCATACTAAGTAAAGTAATTCAGAAAGAGAAAGGCAAATACCATATGATATCACTTATATGTGGAATCTAAAATATGGCACAAATGAACCTATCTACAAAACAGAAACAGACTCACGGACATAGAGAACAGACTTGTGATTGCCAAGGGGGAGAGGGGAAGAAGTGGGTTGGAGGGGGAATTGGGAGTTGGTATATGCAAAATATTACATTTAGAATGGATAAGCAATGAGGTCCTACCTACTCTAGAGCACAAAAAAACTATACCCAGTCTCTTGGGATACAACATGATAGAAGGTAGTATGAGAAAAAGAATGTGTGTATGTATGTGTATATATGTACATGTGTATATACATACTGTATAGCAGTTACTATATTATACAGAGTTACTATACTGTATAGCAGAAATTGACTCAACACTGTAAATCAACTATACCCTAATAAAAAATAAATTTAAAAAAAGAACGAAGAGGGTTTTGCACTCCACTTGGGGCCTTTGTGTGAACCAGCGCTGGAGCATGTTCTTCCAGGTGAAGGAGCTACCTCTGCCCTCTCCAAGTTCTCTTTAATCTAGAGAGTTATTTCATTTCTCTGTTCATTGATCACCAAAACCCATAATCTGAGTCCAGCAGTGAGAAATGCACCCACTATCATTCTGCAATTGCTCTTCTCAGTGGTGATTCTAATTCATTCCATTATTTCAAATCCTGATTCCTATCCTCTGCTCAATTCTTAAAGGAAGATTTCCTGAGTGATGGCATGGATGTGGGTGATTGGGGTGAAAAATCTTGAACGGGAAGATGAAAGCAAGGCATTCTTGGAGTGTTAGTATCTACAAATCCTTTACCCCCCAAATGCACAAACTTCAATATGACTCAGGTTCCTAGAGAGCAGAAATTTTGGCTCTAAATTGGATGTGTGTGGGCCCTGGATAAACTCCATGGGCTAGAAATCATTCCTCTTATTACATATTCTGAAAATCCTAAACTAGAGGTCATCTCTTCTACCAAACCTTACCAGGTGCTGCTCTAGAAAACAGTTGTTCCTTTGAACTCTGTCATTTTATAGAGAATCACAGTTAGCAAGGCCAATTAGATTCTAGTGGCAGCATCTATCTTCTCGCTGCCCAGTTCACTCTAGTCAATCCTGGAAGGCAGATTCTTGCCTGACTTATTTTCTGGTCCTTCGTACAGACTTTGTAGGGCCAATTTCTTTCTGTGCAGTGGAAGCCATGATGATGTTGAAAGAGCCATGGGAGTGAGTTCTAACTTTGACATCAGTATCACAAAACATTCTCACCTCAAGTAAATGAAACTATGTGTCCATCTATGTATTTCCCTACTAATAAGTAAGTTCCTGCTAACTGCTTCTGCTGTGAAGTTCTGTAATTCTGTGTAGTTACTTTCACATTTGTTTGGATACTACTTTAGAGGCCAGTAACATGAAAATAATGGCTAGTAGTGTAAGTATTAAAAATAAATTGGAGCCAGTTAATTGTAGGGTTTAAGAGTGTAGGGTCTGGAGTCAGACTCCCTGGGTTCGGATCCTGGTATCACAATTGACTTGATGTGTAACTTCTCTATTTCTGAGTCATTCAACTTTCCTTCAGGAAATGGGGATAATGATGCTCATTATATAGTTGTTAGAATTCGATGTGTTAATTTTGGTTATACATTTGGAGTGGTGTCCAGCACATTGTGTACTGCCGAATGTTAACTGTTACAATTGTGATGATGATTTCTCCCAGAATCTGAGTTCTTATGCGTGAAAAACAAAGACTTGGGGAAAGTTACTCCTCCAAGATGTGGCACAGCATTTAACCATCTGTCTTGGGGGTAGGTCCATACTATGCTCATGAGTGTTTTCCACTAAGTTTGTGTGTGTCTCCTCTCTCAACAGCAAAGTAGATGATTCATACTCCCAATACTTGAATAATTATATGTGGGGAAGTTCCCATCCTGTGGTGGGCACTGGCTCATTTGAAAGTCTACAAACAGAATGTATCACATACTGAATATTCTGTTAGCCCCTCCAGATTTCCCTTCATCATTATTTACCAGTTTTCCCCCCAGGAAGCTGACCTCCATGCATCTCCTAGCTCCCATGTCTTCTCTCTCTGGTTAGGATCAACTGAATGGAGGACAAGGAGACAGTCAGAAGATAGCAGGGTGAGAGAGATGAAGTATTTATTCCTCCTCCCCAGCCCCCATACCCTGTTCCTCTCCCTTGCAGCAGGACTGCAGCAGAAAGGGGCTCCATTCCTCTACCCAATGCCATGCCTCCTCTCAAGTGGCTCATCTCCTATAGCTTCCTATGTGTTCCAGTGGCTGCTTCAGATCCAAAGGATTCCTCACTGTTGCTAGTTGTAGGCACCGTACCCTTCTTGTTTCCTTACCCTTTGACACATTTGTTATCATCCCTTTACTGAATGCCTTTCAGCTTCCTCTTTAGCAGCTGGTACCCATTGATAAGGTTTGATGTTTCCCTAACTACCTACTTGTGGGAAGTAACTGGACCATTTTATCCTGACCTTATAATCTGAAGGTTTAGATTCAGCCCTTTCAAAGTCCAGCTCCACAAGCTATGGAGAACACCTCTTGAAGAGTAGGACACAAATTTACTAGATGGTTAAATACTGTTCCCTCCAGTGTAAAAACCCAAAAGAGGAACTAAATGAATTGAGGTAAATACACATTTTATTATGACTTTTAGAATGCCCTGGGTTATAAAAGAACTTCTAAACATTAATTCTGTTGTATTGATATAAACACAGTGCCCATTGAATGAGAGGACCAGGGATGAAGTGTCTGGGTTGGGCTAATACTGATGTTCTGAAGCTCACGGCCAGAGGAAAGGTAGGAGAGAGACATGAAAACTGCTGAGAGGATAGTAACTTAGTTACTCCAGACCTGGCTGATTTTGGTTGATTCTTTGAAGAAATCTTCTCTTGGTGAGTGAGAAAATTTGAAAGACTTGAGGGATCTAATTATCTAACAAGCAAAAGAAGAAGGCAATATATAACATTGGTACCCAAAGAAAACAGGGCAATGGTTTGTAGGAGCTTGACTCTGGCTATCATCTGAGAAATAGGGAAACATAAATACTTCAGTCAGATGCTGCTATGGGAAGCACTTTCCTTGATAGATTAATTTAGAGGAAAGCTCCAGTGAAGAACAGCACAGAAACCTTTGTTATGTGTTTGATTTTACTGTTAGAATTTTATTAATTGGTTCAAGAGTGAACTAGTCCAAGCATTATATACTTGTGAAGTTGAAGTCACATGGTTTATTCATCTTCTGCACTTTTCCAACTCAGTGTCTATATTTCAAACTCTGAGACTAAATCTCTCTCTTTCTGTTTTTAAATCTCCCTTGACTCCGCCCCTACAATTAGCATCATGGTTCCCATGGCAACTTATGTACTTTGAATAGGGGAAGAAAGGAAAGGGACTCAATAAAAAAGGACAGAGCCACTCTGAAAAAGAGGAATTAATTATGAACTTGAACATAGGTCATAAAGCGAATGGTTGGGTAGCAGAGTATTAAGCATATAAGGTCTTTGGGATAAGACCTCTGTGACTCATCTACTGCTGTATTGCTTTTGGTTTACTCTGCTACCTCAAATTCATTACTAATTTTGTCTCTATTCCTTATGCCCATCCCTCAGATTCAACAGAAAATATTCTCAGGGCCAGGACTGCACAAAGTCCAGGGAAGATTATACCTCTCCAGGGTGCATCAGATGACACCTCCCCAAAGTCATATGGACCCTTGGTTACCATCCAAACAAATCTATGCACTTTAAAAGTTATGGCTTCTTATAATTTACTTTGTTTTTGCCTTATTAAGGAATTGTAAAAGTCAGGCTTATTTTGTTCAGATCAAGATTTGTGTATTTTCTTTTTCTTTCTTTTCTTTTCTTTCTTTCTCTCTTTCTCTGTTTCTCTCTTTCTTTCTTTCTCTCTTTCTCTCTTTCTTTCTTTTTTTGTATTTTCTATTGAGAACATTGCCAGCTTCTTTCTTTCTTAGTCTTTCTTCAAATGTAGGCAAATCCTGGACAGTAAGAACTGATCACTACTAATCAGGCCATTCAGTGCTCCTGAAGAAAAATGCCCTATATCCAAACTAGCTAGTGATACAATGAAGTCTTAGCCCAGGCTTGAGAATCAACCAATAAAGTCGGGAGAGCTGACTCAATGATTTTGCACTTACTGTTTGTCAACCTGCTTTTCCTACTATGTCAACACCTATTAATCTGAGATATAACAACTCTCCTTTTCTTCCAAGGTGTATAACATCTGCCAACTTAGGCTATACATCTTCCTCTTTATTTCTGGCATAGAATTTCCAAACCTTTAGTAATTGAGAGCAAGTAAAATTTCCAAAACAACTTGGGGGCTGACATAGGGTTTCTAGCTTTTTAGTTTGAAAAATAAGAACATTGAAAGGAAAATAAATCACTTTCTAATACTATACTTTTATTATATTTTTATTTTTGTCTTTTTAGGGCTGCACCCATGGCATATGTAGGTTTCCAGGCTAAGGGTCAAATCAGAGCTGAAGCTGCTGGCCTACATCACAGCTCACAGCAACGCTGGATCCTTAACCCAGTGATTGAGGCCAGGGATTGAATCTGCATCTTCATGGATCTTAGTAAGATTCATTTCTGCTGAGCCATGATGGAACTTCACTAATACTATACTTAATAAAAACCTTTTTTAAATACTAAGAAACTTGGAGGAATAAAGAATAATTTTTCTGGGAGTTCCTGTCATGGCTCAGTGCAAACAATCTGGCTAGGATCCATGAGGATGCAGGATTGATCCCTGACCCCACTCAGTGGATTAAGGATCCAGCATTGCTGTGAGTAGTGGTGTAGGTTGCAGACATGGCTCAGATCTGGTGTTGCTATAGGCCAGTGGCTACAGCTCTGATTTGACCGTCATAGAGGTGACCTTACTCAACGCCCCACCCTACTTTCCCCTCCCCCAACTCACATACATCTGATGTATTTCATTTTGCTGTGAGGTCTGGGAAAATTTGTCAGGAATCAGTAATAGACCAAATTATTCTGTTTGGAATACTCTTCTCCATCAGGCCTGCTCTACCATGGTCCTGCTTAAAATAGTTCACTTTAAGTCAGTTTGGGAGAAAATGCAAAATCAGAATTCCATTTTATTTATTACCATAACCCCCAATTCTTAACACACTAAGTGCTTAGTGCTCAATTATTTTTGAATAAACGAGTGAATGAAGGATTAAGCCTGTCTATTTTCTTTCTAACTCTGGCCAGTTTGTGATTTAGTGCTCCATTTTATCTGTAGTTATCCTATAGGATCATGTTAATATGGGCAAATGAAGCAGATTAAGAAGAAATGTTTCCTCTTTGTTGCAAGGCCATGTTACATCTGTGTTAATGGGTATCTTAGTTTGGGCTGCTTTAACAAAATACTACAGACGAAATAGTTTATAAACAACACATTTTTTCCCCCTCACAGTTCTGGAGACTGGGAATTTGAGGTCAAGATGCCAACTCGGTTGAATAGGGACCCTCTTGTGAGTTGCATCTTATCATTGTATCCTCATATGTTGGAAAGGGCTAGGGATCTCTCTGGGACCACTTTTTTTTTTCTTTTACATCTGTACCTGGCACCTATGGAAGTTCCCAGACTAGAGGTCTAATCAGAGCTGCAACTACCAGCCTATACCACAGCCACAGCAATACCAGATCCTTAAACCACTGAATGAGGCCAGGGATTGAACCTGCATCCTGATGGACACTATGTCGGGTTCTTACCCACTGAGCCACAACAGGAGCGCCTGTAACTACTTTTATAAAGTCTAAATCACATTCATGAATGGTCCACCCTTAGGACTTAATCACCTCCCAAGTCCACTCACATGGGACATTAAGATTCCAACATACGGATTTTCAAGAGCACACACATCCAGACTATAGCAATGAGGATACATTCTTTTGGCACATTCGAGCCTTCTTTTGGCACCATCCCACCTCTTCTTGGCTCACATCCAGACTTGGGTTCCAAATTTGGCATCTAATCTGGGTCTTGTTTACTTATATTGTGTCAGAAATGACTGAAGTTTCAAAACGAGTAATCTATTAGAGTAATAGTTATGAGCAAATTGCATGATATGGATAAAATTGCTAAGCTATACTCTAGTCAACTGTGTTTTCATAAGGAGAGAATTATAAATCATGGCTTAATGTTGCTCTTATTTGAATGTTTAATTAATCATCTTTTACAAATGATTTACCATTTAGCTTTTCAGATTTTTTTCTTGGGTTAATAATGACACTAAATTGCTCTAAAATATTTTAACCCAGTTTTCATTCTATTCACAGACTTTCTGTTTTAACTTCAAGGTAGTGTCACATGTGTAGTGGGTGGCAACAAGCTCAGAGAAGTGACAAGCAGAGGAGAGTAAAGACTGAGACCTGGACAAGACCAGAGGATATTGAATTCCAGGGGTTCCCCAGCATTTGAATGTGGGCTAAAGCCTTCCCTGATGGGTTATCACTAATTTTGACCAAGAAGCCGTTGTAAAATCAAGGAAACTGAGATCCAGTTTCCTCAATAAGGGGCCCACTCTTTGCCAGCTTTACAGAAGTAGCTGTGATGAGGACTAGAAAGCAAGCAGAACCCAACACAATGGTCGTAGCTTCTACCCCTGTACTCTGCTTCCATCAAGAGGGGTTTTCTATCCACTCCAGGCCTTTCCTCCTGCCCTTACATACTTGTATTATCACTTGGGTATGTTGAAAAAAGGAGCTACATGTGTTCAAGTTACCATTCCTCCCTCGTTCGAACTCTAACAAGGACTGTCCTGCCTGTAGTGATTAAGGAATCTGAGGTGCTCCTCCATGCTACAAATTGCTGGGGTGCCTCCAACACAAGCCTGCAATTTTAGAACTGCCTATGTCTGATTACGTAGGACAGACCTGTCTAGTTTGGGGGTTCAACGGCAGGGAGCTCAGTGTCGCCACACCTAAAGAAGGTTCTCCTATTTTCTATCAAAAATAAAGCTAAGGATTTTCCTTGTGGCTTGGCAGGTTAAGTATCTGGCTTGTCACCTCAGTGGCCTGTGTTGCTCTTGTGTGGGTTCAATCCCTGGCCTGAGAATTTCCACATGCCACAGACGAGGCCAAAAAGGAAAATAAAATAAAGCTGATATTTTTATTTTCAGGTTTTCAGTTTCTAAGTCACTCTAGATTTTAAACTCTGGCAAGGGAAAGGAACACTATTGCTTGGATCTCCGTAAACCGTAACCATAAACTGTTCTCTTTTGGAGAAGCAGTAGTCCTCTTCATGTTGGCTATAGAAAGGCACCCTAGATGCCCCAATGCCAGCATCAGAGAGTTGACCAGAGACGGCTGTGGCTAATTTTCCCATGCCTGTTTCTGGACAGCTTCACAGGCCACCTACGTGCTGAAAAGAGTTTGCTGCTTTGAAAGCTCTGAGTTTACCTAATGAACTACTGAACGCTGTAGAGCAAAGAGGCAGATGGAGGGTGCTGGAGGAACTGATCCTGGGTTTGTTACTGTCTGAAGCTGAGGGCTCCTGGGGATGTTGATTTACTTTGATTGTAACCCTTGCCCATTGAAACTTTTAGAGAAGGTTTCACACAGGCTCTTGCATGCTTGCCTACTACTCATGGGCACAAGCACATACACACAAGCACAGCACATGAACACAAGTACAGTTTGTCTACAGAAATACTGAAGTCTAGTCTAGTTCTCCTTCTCTTTAGTTATTGAGGCCACACAATCTCCCATTTCCTTCTGCTTAGAAATTCAATTTGAAAACCAAAGAGTGAGCTTATTTCAAACAATTCCAACAATCAAATGAATCAGAATTGGGAAAAAAGTAGGGTATCATATCTGAAAATTCCAAAATAAGGCAGTTAGAGAGTTGTTTTTCAACTTAGGCACACCCAATCTTTTAAAAATTCCTCAAATCTGAAGTAACATTTAAATATTTAAAACAGCTTTGTGACTTTTTATGATTAAAGAGGCAATATGTGTAGACTGAAAAACATCAGAAAATGCATCCACATAAAGCAAATAAAGATAATTTGTTATGCCAACTCACAGATAATGGCTGGTAATATCCTAATATATTTTTCTAGACTACATTGCTATGCACATATGTACTCAATTTGAAGGGCTCATTCCATGGAGATTGCTTTATAACCTGGTTTTCCTGTGACCTAATTTTAATGCTTATCCTGATAGACAACCTCAAGCACAATTCTGTGTCTCAAGATCCAGCTGGAAATAGGCAGCCACAGAATTAATGTTTCTTGAAAAGAGGCTCAGCCTCTGGTGCTTGATGATGCCCACTCATAGTGTGAGGTGACAGGGGAGTTAAGTCTCAGGATGAGAATCACTGAAGCAAATACCAATTTGGACAAGATAGATAAAGGGATGTTGTCAGAAGGGCTGCTTTCTCAAAGATAACTCAATCTTTCCTGAGGTTAATCTGACCAACAAGCATAATACCTGGGATGGAAAGCCTTTCTTTCATTGTCACTGAACAGCTGTCAAACACAAGTGATAAGAAGGTGTAGAAATGAGTAATAATTGGAGTTTGAGGATCTGTGTTGTGAGTTTCAGTGACAGTGTTGGCATTACTCTGGAACTCCTTTGTCAGCAAGTGGGATCTTTCTGCGCACATACCAATCAATTTGCTTCCTGCATCCCTCATCTCAAGCATGCGTAGCACAAGGCTAAGAGCCCACAAATCTGGCTGCTTCAGAACCCTGCCTTAATTGTACACTAGAGTTAAAAATATCAGACACAATCCAAAGCAGAGGAGAATTTTCATGAATAGACCATGGTGGTTTCTTCCCACTTAACTATTGATTTGATGAAAGGGAGAATATACAATTGTTTTGTGAAAATGTCAGCTATATTTGTCCTGATTCTTTAGAGGTACATAAAATAACTCGAGATTTGTCTGAAATATATATATATATTACTTTCTAAGCGATTGCTTTTTATTATATCTAGAAATACATGGAATCATTCTTTCAATTGATATTTTAGCTAAATATAACATATGCACATGAAAAAATTCAGTGTGGGAGGGTATAAAATGAAAAGTAATTCTCCCTACCTTACTGATCACAAGCCACTTCTCCACAGATAAGCACTATTGTTTCTCATGTATCTTAAATAAAAAACCTTATTATTTTGCATTTAAAAAAATTAATACCACTTGAGATGGTTTTATTTAATCCTAAACAGTACCATTTTCTCAAATTTTGCTTCATATCTTAAGTATACTTGTTAAGGGGAAGAGTTAGATGTATCCTTTTCTTTTCTTATACAACCACTATGTTTTAACATTCTCTGTAGCCTTTCTTTTCTGATATCTTGGGTAAATCCAATAGTTTTGACCTATTGATTGTAAAAATGGGCTTTTGGCCACTATGACTTGGTTTCAGCTATTAAAATTCTTATCAAGTCTAAACAACTTGAGTCTCATATCTTTTTTTAAATTTTTATTTTTGGTCTTTTTGCCATTTCTTGGGCCGCTCCCGTGGCATATGGAGGTTCCCAGGCTAGGGGTCGAATCGGAGATGTAGCCACCGGCCTATGCCACAGCAACGCGGGATCTGAGCCATGTCTGCGACCTACACCACAGCTCATGGCAACGCCGGATCCTTAACCCACTGAGCAAGGCCAGGGATTGAACCTGCAACCTCATGCTTCCTAGTCAGATTCGTTAACCACTGAGCCATGACGGGAACTCTGAGTCTCACAGCTTATTCCAAGTATTTTTTCCCTCCCTTCCAATCTTGGACTACACTAACCGCTGGGACCTATAAAAGACAGGTTGTCATGCTCATCGTTTTCAATTTCCCTGTTTCCTCTCTTTCTCATTTCAGTATTTGAAGGGGAGAAGATTAGATGAAAGAGGCAAAATCTTTTTTTCTTATCTAGTCCTATCATTGAGGTCCTCACTTAAATATTACCAGTGAAATGAATCCCACAATGGCATGTGTACAGATGATTGTTCTTTGTGAGATGCATAACTGGGGCCCTCTACTAGAGCTCTCTGATGTGAATGATACATATTCTGGCTGAGATTCCCTTGCCTTATCTTTGCTTCTACCTCCCTTGTGGTACCCAACAGTAATTTTCTTTTTTAGAATTTAGTCTTCTGTCAATTGGACATGGGTAATAAGGTGATGGTTTCTGCAGACATTTTTTTTTAGTTCTACAGAAATCTGTTTAGCAGCTCTTTTTAGAATGTCCTATTACCTTCGTTATTGAGTCTAGCAAAATTATTGGACAATAAGAAAATCCTATTTACATATTAAGTTTAATAAGTACCTTTGAGATCAGATAAACCTGAGTTCATATCTTAGCTCTGCCATATGCTAATTGCTTGGGCTGATAACGTCATCTCTTTGGACTTTTGTTTTCTCTTTCTTTAAAAAATAAAGAGGATTCAAAGAAATGGAAAAATAATGTTTGCTTCTTTCTTTCTAGATATTTATTTTTTCCATTATAGTTGATTCACAGTATTCCATCAATTTCTACTGTACAGTAAAGTGATCCAGTCATATATACATTCATACACACACACACACATATATATATATATACATAGTTTTTCTCACATTATCCTCTATCATATTCCATCACAAGTGACTATATATAGTACCCTGTGGTGTACAGCAGGATCTCATTCTTATTCAATCCAAATGCACAAGTTTGAATCTATTATTCCCAAATTCCCTGTCCATCCCACTCTCTACCCCTACTTATTGGCAACTACAAGTCTGTTTTTTAAGTCCATGAGTTTATTTTCTGTGGAAAGTTTAATTGGTGACATATATTAGATTCCATATAAGTATTATCACACGGTATTTGTCTTTCTCCTTCTGACTCACTTCACTCAGTATGAGAGTCTCTAGTTCCATCTGTGTGGAAATGGCATTATTTTGTCCTTTTTATGGTTGAGTAACATTCCATTGTGTATATATACCACATCTTTTTTTTTATTATATTATGATTTTTACTTTTTCAATTATAGCTGATTTACAGTGTTCTGTCAATTTTCTACTGCACTGCAAGGTGACCCAGTCACACATACATATATACATTCTGTTTTCTCACATTATCATGCTCCATCATAAGTGACTAGACATAGTTCCCAGTGCTATACTGCAGGATCCCATTGCTTATCCATTCCAAAGGCAATAGTTTGCATCTATTAACCCCAAAATTCCCAGTCCTTCCCATTCCCTTCTGCTCCCCCTTGCCAACCACAAGTCTGTTCTCCATATCCATGATTTTCTTTTCTGTGGAAGGGTTCATTTGTGCCATATATTAGATTCCAGATATAAGTGATATCAGATGGCATTTGTCTTTCTCTTTCTGACTTACTTCAGCCAGTATGAGAGTCTCTAGTTCTGTCCATGTTGCTGCAAATGGCATTATTTTGTTCTTTTTCATAGCTGAGCAGTATTCCATTGTGTATATATACTACTTCTTCCTAATCCAATCATCTGTCAATAGATATTTCAGTTGATTCCATGTCTTGGCTATTGTGAATAGGGCTGCAATGAACATGTGGGTGCATGTGTCTTTTTCAAGGAAATTTTTGTCTGGATATATGCCCAGGAGTGGGATTTCTGGGTCATATGGTAGTTCTATGTATGGCTTTCTAAGTTACCTCCATATTGCTTTCCATAGTGGTTGTTCCAGCTTACATTCCCACCAACAGTGCAGGAGGGTTCCCTTTTCTCCACACCCTGTACAGCATTTGTTATTTGTGGACTTATTAATAATGAATATTCTGGGAGTTCCTGTCATGGCTCAGTGGTTAACAAATCTGACTAGAATCATGAGGTTGTAGGTTTGACCCCTGGCCTTGCTCAGTGGGTTAAGGATCCAGTGTTTCTGTGAGCTGTGGTGTAGGTTGTAGACGTGGCTCGGATCCCACATTGCTTTGGCTCTGGTGTAGGCTGATGGCTCCAGCTCTGATTGGACCCCTGGCCTGGGAACCTCCATATGCCATGGGTGTGGCCCTAGAAAAGGCAAGAAGACAAAAAAATATGGATATTCTGACTGGTATGAAGTGGTACCTTATAGTAGTTTTGATTTTCATTTCTCGAATAATCAGTGATGTTGAGCATTTTTTTCACGAGCTTTTTGGCCATCTGTATATCTTCTTTGGAGAAATGTCTATTCAGGTCTTTTGCCCATTTTTTAAATTGGGTGGTTGGGTTTTTTTTTTTGCTGTTGAGTTGTATAAGTTGTTTTTGCATTTTAGAGATTAAGCCCTTGTCAGTTGTATCATTTGAGATAAATTTCTCCAATTCTGTAAGTTGTCTTTTTGTTTTTTTTATGGTTTCCTTTGCTGTGCAAAAGCTTGTCAGTTTGATTAGGTCCCATTGGTTTATTTTTGCTTTTATTTCTGTTGCTTTGGGAGACTGACCTGAGAAAACATTTGTAAGGTTGATATCAGAGAATGTTTTGCCTATGTTCTCTTCCAAGGGTTTGATGGTGTCTTGTCTTATAATTAAGTCTTTCAGCCATTTTGAGTTTATTTTTGTGCATGGTATGAGGGTGTGTTCTAGTTTATTGATTTGCATGCAGCTGTCCAAGTTTCTCAACAATAATTATTGAAAACACTGTGTTTTTCCCCTTTTATGTTCCTGCCTCCTTTGTCAAAGATTAATTGACCATAGGTGTCTGGGTTTATTTCTGGGTTCTCTATTCTGTTCCATTGGTCTGTCTGTCTGTTTTGGTACCAGTACCACACTATCTTGATGACTATGGCTTTGTAATATTGCCTGAAGTCTGGGAGAGTTATGCCTCCTGCTTGGTGTTTGCTCCTCAGAATTGCTTTGGCACTTCTGGGTCTTTTGTTCTTCCATATAAACTTTTGGATTATTTGTTCTAGTTCTGTGAAAAATGTCATGGGTAATTTGATAGGGATTACATTGAATCTGTACATTGCTTTGGGTAGTATGGCCATTTTTACAATATTAATTTTTCCAACCCAGGAGCATGGAATATCTTTTCATTTCTTTACATCTTTAATTTCATTGGCTAATTTTTTATAGTTTTCAGCATATAAGTCTTTCACCTCCTTGGTCAGGTTTAATCCTAGATATTTGATTTTTTGGGGTGCAATTTTAAAATGTAAACTGTAATCCTTTTCTAATATTTCATTGTTAGTATACAGACATGTGACTGATTTCTGAATGGTAATCTTATATCCTGCTACTTTGCTGAATTTGTTGATCAGTTCGAGTAGTTTTTGGGTTGAGTCCTTAGGGTTTTGTATATATAGTGTCAGGTCATCTGCATACAGTGACAGTTTTATTCTTCTCTTCCAATTTGGATGCCTTTTATTTCTTTTGTTTGTCTGATTGCTGTGGCTAGGTCTTCCAATACTATGTTGAATAACAGTGGTGAGAATGGTCATCCTTGTCTTGTTCCACATTTTAGTGGGAAGATTTCAGCTTTTCTCCATTGAGTATTATATTTGCTGTGGGTTTGTCATAAATGGCTTTGATTACATTAAGGTATGTTCCCTCTATACCCACTTTGGTAAGAATTTTTATCATGAATGGATGTTGGACTTTGTCAAATGCTTTTTCTGCATCTATTGAGATGATCATGTGGTTTTTTACTTTTGTTAATGTGGTGTTTGACACTGCTTGACCTGCGTATGTTGAGCCATCCTTGTGAAACTGGGATAAATCCCACCTGGTCGTGGTGCATGATCTTTTTTTTAAATGTTGTTGGATTCAGTTGGCTGAAATTTTGTTGAGAATTTTTGCATATATATTCCTCAAAGATATTGGCCTACAGTTTTCTTTTTGATGATATCTTTGGTTTTGGAATTAGGGTGATGGTGGCTTCATAGAATATCTTTGGGAGTGTTCCTTCTTCAACTTTTTGGAAAAGTTTGAGGAGGATGGGTATAATTTCCTCTTTGTATGTTTGGTAGAATTCACCTGTGAAACCCTCTGGTCCTAGACTTTTATTTGTAGGGAGGGTTTTTATGACATATTCAATTTCATTTCTGGTAATTGGTCTGTTCAGTTGATCTATTTTGTCTTGATTCATTTTTGGCAGGCTGTGAGTCTATATAAAGTTGTGCATTTCTTCTAGGTTGTCAAATTTGTTGGCATACAATTGTTCATAGTATTCACTCACGATGTTTTGTTTTTCCTTTGTATCCATTGAGACTTCTTTTTCATTTCTGATTTTGTTTATTTGGGATTTTTCTCTCCTTTTCTTGGTGAGTCTAGCCAGAGGCTTGTCAATTTTGTTTACCTTTTAAAAGAACTAGCTCTTGGTTTTATTGATTTTTTTCTATTGTTTTTTAATATCTATTTTATTGATTTCCTCTCTGAGCTTTATGATTTCTTTCCTTCTGCTGACTTTAGGTTTTGCTTATTCTTCTTTTTCTAATTCATTTAGGTGGTGGTTTAAGTTGTCAATTTGAGATCTCTCTTCTTTTTTGAGGAAGGCCTACAGTGCTATGATCTTCCCTCTGAGCATTGCTTTTGTGGCATGCCATAGATTTTGAGTGGTTTTGTCTTCATTATCATTTATTTTGAGGTGTTTTTCAATTTCCCTTCTGATTTCCTCATTGACTTTTTTTTTTTTTTTAGTATCATGTTGCTTAGTATCTATGTAGTCAGTTTTTTTCTCGTTTCTTTTCCTGTGGTTGATTTCTAGTTTCATGCCATTTTGGTCAGAGAAGATACTTGAAATAACTTCTATACTCTTAAATTTGTCGAGGTTAGCTTTGGGTCCCAGTATGTGATTGATCCTTGAGAATGTTCCATGTGCACTTGAGAAGAATGTGTATTCTGATTTTTTTTTTGGTGTAATGTCTTGAAAATTTCGATTAAGTCTAACTTTTTTATTGTGTCATTTAGGATCTCTGCTGCCTTATAGATTTTCTGTCCAGAGGATCTGTCCGTTGATGTGAATGGGGTGTTAAGTTCTCCTAGTATGTTGTAGTCCCATCAGTTTCTCCTTTTACGTCTGTTAGTATTTGTTGTAGGTATCTGTGTTCTCCTATATTAGGGCCATATATATTGATGATTATAATATCCTGTTCTTGAATGGATCCTTTAACCATTAAATTGTGTGCTGCTTTGTCTTTCTTTATGGTCTTTGATTTAAAGTCTATTTTGTCTGATATGAGCATTGCAACTCCTGCTTTCCTGTCTTGTCCATTGGTATGAAATACCTTTTTCCATCCTCTCACTTTCAATCTATATGTGTCCTTTGCCCTAAGGTGAGTTTCTTGTAGGCAGCAGATTGAAGGTTTTTCCTTTTTATTCAATCTGCCACTCTGTGTCTTTTGGTTGGAGCATTCATTCCAGTGACATATAAGGTGATTATTGATAGATGTTTATTCATCACCATTTTAAACCTTGTTTTCCAGTTGATTCTATGTTTCTCTTTTCTTCTTTTTTTGGTTGGATGGTTTCCATTTATTTTATTCTTGAGTACTTTTCTTTTTAGTTTTTGCGAGTGTAATGTTTGGTTTTCATGATTTTGAATGATCTTTACTATCATCAGTCTTTTTCATGGAGGTTGGTAACCTCCAGATCACTCAGCCATTTTCCTGTTTTTTTTTTTTTGTTCTTCTTCCCTTATCTGAGTCATCATTCTCTCCCTTTTTATTTTGTATAGATTTATGGCATGGTCTCCTTTTTGCAGACAATATGGTTGTAGCTTCTCTTGTTTCTGATGTCTGCCCTTCTTCTGGCTGAAGTTGGTTTGGGGGCTTTCTGCAGGATTCCTGATGGGAGGGACTGATGCCTGCCCACTTGTAGGTGGAGCTGATTCTTATCCCTCTAGTGGGTGGAGCTTTGTCTCTGGGTGAGATAGAGGTAGCTGTGTGCCTGGAGGATCTTTATGCAGCCTGTTTGCTGATGGTTGGTGCTGTGGTTCCATCGGATTTATTGTTTGTCTTGGTGCTTCTAAGCAATGATTTTATCTTGGTTTAGTCTTGGAAGATTGTACTTTTCTAAGAATTTGTCCATTTCTTCTAGGTTTTCCATTTTATTGGTGAATAGTTGCATATAGTAGCCTCTTATGATCCTTTGTATTTCTGTGGTGTCCGTTGTTCCTTCTCCTTTTTCATTTATAATGTTACTGAGTTGAGTCCTCTCTCTTTTTCTCTTGATAAGTCTGGCTAGGGGTTTATCAATTTTGTTTATCTTTTCAAAGAACCAGCTTTTCGTTTCTATTTCATTGATTTCTTCTCTGATCTTTGTGATTTCTTTCCTTCTACTAACTTAGGTCTTGTCTGTTCTCTCTCTAGCTGCTTTAGATGTAAAGTTAGCTTTTTTATTTGAGCTTTTTCTTGTTTCTTGAGGTGGGCTTGTATTGCTATAAACTTTCCTCTTAGAATGGCTTTTGCTGCATCCCATAGGTTTTGGAGTGTCCTATCTTCGTTGTCATTTGCTGCTAGGTATTTTTTAATTTTCTCTTTGATTTCTTCAGTGATCCATTGGTTGTTTAGTAGAATGATGTTTAGTCTCCATGTGTTTGTGTTTTTTGCAGTTTTTTTCTTGTTAATTTCCAATTGTATAGTGTTGTGGTCGGAAAATATGCTT
Organism: Phacochoerus africanus; assembly: GCF_016906955.1. Taxonomy (NCBI): domain Eukaryota; kingdom Metazoa; phylum Chordata; class Mammalia; order Artiodactyla; family Suidae; genus Phacochoerus; species Phacochoerus africanus. Next base: position 198,040,844 of record NC_062545.1, on the reverse strand, counting down.
GATATGATTTCAATTTTCTTAACGTTACCGAGGTTTGATTTGTATCCCAGGATGTTATCAATCTTAGAGAATGTTCCAAGTACACTTGAGAAGAATGTGTATTCTGTTGCTTTTGGACGGAATATCCTATAAATATCTATTAAGTCCATCTGGTTTAATGCATCATTCAGGGCCTGTGTTTCCTTATTGATTTTCTGTCTGGATGATCTGTTCATTGCTGTAAGTGGGATGTTAAAGTCCCCCACTATGACTGCGTTATTGTTGATTTGTCCTTTTAAGGTTGTTAGCAGTTGCCTTATGCATTGTGGTGAACCTATGTTGGGTGTGTAGATATTTGAAATTGTTATACCTTCTTCTTGGATTGATCCTTTGATCATTCCACAGTGACCTTCCTTGTCCCTTAAAATATTCTTCATTTTAGGTCTATTTTGTCTGATATGAGTGTTGCTACTCCAGCTTTCTTATGATTCCCATTTGTGTGGAATATTTTCTTCCATCCTCTCACTTTCAATTTGCATGTATCCCTGGAAGAGAAATGGGTCTCTTGAAGACGGCACGTATGTGCGTCTTGTTTTTGTATCCATTAATCCAGTCTTTGTCTTTTGGTTGGGGCGTTTAGTCCATTAACATTTAAGGTAATTATTGATATGTATGTTCTTATTGCCATTTTGTTAATTGCTTTGGATTTGTTTTTTGTTGCTCTTTTTTCTTCCCTTCTTCTCTTGTTCTCTCCTCTTCTGGTTTGATGACTTCTTTAGTGTTATATTTGGGTTGTTTTTTCTTATTTGTTTGTGTTTCAATTGTAGATTTTTGCTTTGCAGTTATTCTGAAGTTTTGATATAAAAGTCTATATGTATATATATGAGATTGTTTTAAGTTGTTGGTCTCTTAATTGCAAGTGCATCTCCAGTGTCTTGCATTTGTACCCTCCTCTCCTCATGATTTCTGATTTTGGTGGTATAATTGTGCATGATGATTTCATATCTTTAGTGTGTATATACCTTTACTGGTGAGCCTTGTCATTTGTGGTATTTTTGTTTCTGGCTGTGGCCTTTTCTTTTCTGCCTGGAGAAGTTCCTTTAGTATTTGTTGTAAAGCTGGCTTAGCATTGCTAAATTCTCGTAGCGTTTGCTTATCTGTGAGGGTTTTGATTTCTCCTTCAAATCTGAGTGAGAGCCTTGCTGGGTAAAGTAATCTTGGTTGGAAGTGTTTCCCTTTCATCATGTTGAGTATATCATGCCACTCCCTTCTGGCCTGCAGAGTTTCTGCTGAAAAATCTGCTGATAACCGTATCAGGGTTCCCTTGTTTATCATTTGTTTCTTTTCCCTAGCTGTTTCCAAGATTTTCTCTTTGTCTTTAATTTTGGTCAGTTTGATGAATATGTGTCTCAGGGTATCCTCCTTGGGTTTATTTTATGTGGTACTCGTTGTGCTTCCTGGGTTTGAGTGAGTGGTTCCTTTCCCATGTTAGGGAAGCTTTTGGCCATTATCTCTTGGAATATTTCTTCTGTCCCTTTCTTTCTCTGTTCTCCTTCTGGCACCCTTATAACACGGATGTTGGTGTGTTTAAAGTTGTCCCAGAGTTCTCTGAGACTCTCTTCATTTGTTTTCAGTCTTCTTTCTCTTTTCTGTTCTGCATCCTTGATTTCCACTAATCTATCCTCTGCCTCGCTTATTTGTTCTTCTGCCTCCTGTACTCTGCTGTTGGCTGCTTCTAGTGAGTTTCTTATTTCAGTTATTGTATTTTGCACCTCTGCTTCCTTAAGTTTTATATCTTGTATCTTTTTTTCTCAGGGTTTCCTGTAAATTATCCATCTTTGCCTCCAGTTCATTTCCAATGTCCTGCATCACCTTCAGCATCAACAGTCTAAAGTCTTTTTCCTGGAGGCTGAGAATCTCCTGATCACTTAGCTGTTTTTCTGTTTTTTTTTCTTTTTCCCTCATCGGATTTATAGTTCTATGTCTTTTTATTTTTATAGGTTTTTGGTGTGGTGACCATTTTACAGATAATAGAGTTATAGCCTCTCTTATTTCTGGCATCTGCCCGCCTTGTGGCTGAAGTTGGTTCAGGGGGCTTGGTGTAGGCTTCCTAATGGGAGGGACTGGTGCCTGCCTGCTGGTAGGTGGAGTTGATTCCTATCCCTCTGGTGGGTTGGGGTTTATCTCTAGGTGAGATTATATGTGGCTGTGTGCCTGGGGGTCCTTAGGCAGCCTGTTTGGGGTTTGTCTCTAGGTGAGATTATATGTGGCTGTGTGCCTGGGGGTCCACAGGCAGGCTGTGATCCCACCTGGATGTTGTTTGTCCTGGGGCCTCTCAATGCTGATGGGTGGGTCCAGATTTTCCCAAAATGGCCATCTCCAGAGAAATGCATACTGATGAAGATTCCTAAGACCTTTGCTTCCAACGCCCTTCCTGCTTTAACATTAACCACCTGCTTTCTCAGGATGTCTTCCAAGCACTGCAGTCAGGTCTGACCCAGTTTCCTATGGAGACTTTGCTTTGCCCTGGACCCTGTGCATTTGTAAGTCTATGTGTGCCCTTTATGAATTGGGTGTCCATTTCCCCCAGTCCAGTGGAGCTCCTGCGCACAAGCCCCACTGGCCATCAATGCCAGATGCTCTGGGGGCTCTTTCTCCCAATGCCAGATCCCCATGAATGGTGGTTTTATGTCGGGCTCAGAACTCTCACTCCTGTACATGACTCTCTGTGATAGAGTTACTTTGCAGTCTGTGGGGCTTCCCACCCAGGACATAATCACCCCTCCTTCCTCTTGATGTGGCCTCCTCTTTGTCTTCTGGAGTAGGATATCTTTTTAAAAGTTTCCAGTCCATTTGGTTGAAGATTGCTCAGCATTTGGTTGTAATTTCATTGTTTTTATGAGAGAAGTTGAGCTCTAGTCATTTTATTCTGCCATCTTAATCCTGTCTCCCATTTGGTTCTTATTTATACATTTTATTTCTTTGCAGAGACTTTCTATGTTTCCATTGATTTCAAGTTTTGCCTCTATTTTGGGGGAAGGTTTTTATAATTTCCCCTAAAATTATAAAATTGTTTTTTATACTTATAGTATCTTTATCATCTCATTGATGGCATATGTTGTTTTTATTTTTCCATGAGTCAATATTTTCCTGGTTATTTATCTGCCATGTAAATTTTGATTGTATCCAGGACCTTTTGAATATTATGTGATGAGATTCTTGGTTTTCTTTTGGTCCCATGGAAAATATTTGTTTTTTTTTCAGGATTCACCTGACCCAGTTGATTTTATACAAATCTCCTGTATCATGTAATTTTAATGGTTGTTCTCTTTTCAAATTATTTGCCATGCTTTTCTTATCTGTCCCATGTGGCTGCCACCAAGTGATCAGTCTTGGACTCAGGAAGTATTTTATCAATTAGTTCACTTCTTAAAGTCATTGCGTGGCCTTTAAGGATGAGCTCCACACATGCACTGTTCAGGAGTGACCTCAGGAATTAACATAATTTTATGGGTTCCTTTTTCTGATTACTTTTCTCTCTTTAATCTCTCTGGTATAATTTCTGCCTGGCACAATCTCTGAGTATCCTGAGAAGAAATCTAGGGCTTTATTTACCATGTTCTACCACATATTTCCCTTCAGAAAATGGAGAAAGAAAAAAGACAATGGAATAATTTCGGGTGTGGCTCAGGGGAAACTAATCTGACTAGTATCCGTGACTATGAGGTTTTGATCCCTGGCCTCAATAAGTGGTTTAAGGATCCACTGTTGCTGCAAGATGCAGTGTAGGTTGTAGATGTGGCACATATCTGGCATGGCTGTGGATGTGGCTGACAGCTGTAGCTTTGATTCAACCCCAGCCCTACTTCCATATGCTGCAGGTGGGGCCCTAGAAAAAGATAAAAGACAATGGAATTTACTACACTCCCTCAGGGCCATTGTTGTTCTGATCAAATCAGACATTTCTCTGCATTTTTGATCCCTGCATTCCTCTGCTTCTGCCATTGTCAATTTTGCCACTCCCATGGGCTTGTCTTGGGAATGCAGGGTGGTAAAATGAAGACAAGAAACTGCAGAGAGCTCACCTACTCTCTGAGAATTAGGAAACCCTTTCCCTATTCTTCCAGACAGAACTAGAAGGCTTCTTTAGGAGATGTTTCTATCTAGGCCAGTGGTCCCTTTTAGGATTTGGATTGCTTTGGACCCTGAAGGGGAAATTAGCAAACTCCTTGTCAGTTCATTAGCATTTCAAATTTTGGTGTTCTGTTCCAGTCTACCTGCAACTATTGTTTTTTTTTTTTTTTTTCTTTAAAGACTTTATTTTTCAAAACAGCTCAGGTTAACAACAAAATGTAGAGGAAAGTACAGAGATTTCCTATATATTGTCAGCCTCCATACATGCACAGCTTCCTCCATTATCAATGTCACTTACCAAAGTGGTGCATTTGTTACAATTTATAAAATATATTGACAAAATAATTGGGAATCATAATTTCCAAAGTTCATAATTTACCTTAGTGTTTACTCCTAATGTGTACATTCTATGCATTTCAACAAATTTGTGTGACATATAGCCATCATTATGGAAGTGTACAGAATATTTTCATTCTTAAATATCCACTGCCCTCCACCTGTTCATCCCATACCCCACCCCAACTCTTGACAAACACTAATGTTTTCTTTTCTTTTTTCTTTTCTTTTTTTTTTGTCTTTTCAGTTCCGCACCTGTGGCACGTGGATGTTCCCAGGTTAGGGGTCTAAATGGAGCTGTTGCTGCTGGCCTACACCAGAGCCACAGCAATGCCATATTCGAGCCATGTCTGTGACCTACACCACAGCTCATGGCAATGATGGATCATTAACTCACTGAGCAAGGCCAGGGATTGAACCTGCAACCTCATGGCTCCTAGTTGGATTCATTTCTGCTGTGCCATGATGGGAACACCACAAACACTGTGTTTTTCTACCGTCTTCATAGATTTGCCTTTTTCAGAATGTCATAGACATTTGATCCTTGAACAACATGAGTTTGATTGGGTCCACTTACATGCAGATTTTTTTTCCAGTAGTTAATATTACCATACTACATGATCTGCAGTTGGTTGAATCCACAGATAGGGAGGATGAATATGGTGGGATGAATATGGTGGGAGGGCCATAAGTTATATGCAGATTTTCAACTATGTGGAGAGTTGCTGCTCCTAACCCCTGTGCTGTTTAAGGGCCATACAGCATACAGTTCAGATTAGCTTCTTTTATCGAGTAATATGCATTTGAGTTTCCTCCTTGTCTTTTCGTGACTTGATAGCTCATGTCTTTTTAGCACTGAATAATATTCCAGCACAGATATACCAAAGATTATTTCTCCATTCACTTACCAAATTACATTTTGATTCCTTCCAAGTTTTGGCATTTTTAAATCTGCTGTAAATATCATTGTGCATGTTTTGTGTGGACACAAGTTTCAGCCCCACTGGGTAAGTACTAAGGAGTGTGATTACTGGATTGTATTGTAAGAGTATATTTGTTGTTGTTGTTGTTGTTTAAGAAACCAACAAAATGTATTGCAAAGTAGCTGTATCATTTTGTATTCTCCTCAGCAATGTGTGAGAGTTCCAGTTTCTCCATATTCTTGTCTGAATTTGGTGGTGTTAGTGTCTGGATTTTGGCCCTTCTAATAGGGTGTAGTGGTATGTTGTTTTAATTTTTGTTTCCTAATACATAATGCTTATTTGCCTTCTGAACATCTTTTTTGATGAAATATATGTTAAGGTCTTTAGAGTGCTTTTCTTATTGTTGAGTTTTGAGAGTTTTTTGTACATTTTGGATAATCATCCTTTATCAGATGAATATTTTGCAAATGTTTTTTCCTACTCTGTGGCTTGTGTTCTCATTCTCTTTCTTTATTTTCATTTATAGAACAAAAGTTTTTAATTTGAATGAGATAAACTTATCATTTACTTCTTTTTGGATAATGTCTTTAGTGTTATATATAAAATTAATTTCTATACCAAAAGTCATCTAGGTTTTCTCTTATGTCATCTTCACGGAATTTTATAGCTTTGTGTATTTTGAAGTTCATTATCCATTTTGAGTTAATTTTTGTGAGAGGTTTAAAGCCTGTTAAAGTTTCATTTTTTTGAATGTTGATGTCCAATTGTTTCAAGACCATCTTTGCACCATTGTATTGCCTTTGCTACTTTGTCAAAGATCAGTTGAATTTATTTATGGAGGTTTATTTTGGGGCTCTATATTCTGTTTCACTGACCTGTCTGTTCTTTTGCCAATACCACACTGTCTTGATTATAGTATGTCTGCAGTAAGTTTTGAAGTCAGGTAGCATCAGTCCTCCAAATTTTTCTCCTTCAATATTGTGTTGGTTATTTGGTCTTTTACCTTTCCATGTGAACTTTACAAGCAGTTTGTTGATACTCACAAAATAACTTTCTAGGATTTTAAGATACCCACTTTTTACACTCCTCAAATAGCTGCTTTATACATTTTGTAGAGGTTTTTAGCACCAGTTAAAAGAAGAGACAAAGTAAACATACTCTATCACCCTCAGAATTACCTTTCCATGCTTATATTTCAGTCATACAAAAAAAATGGAAATAATATAAAAACAAATGTTTATTCACCTATTATGTGAAGATAGAAGATATTATGAATATTGATATCATCACACTTAATTGCTGTACCTAAATGTTTATGATGACCTACTGTACTGTTGAAAATGAGACCTTATCCAAAAGTCTTTCTCTATTTTTTAAAAAAAAACTTCATTGAGCTATACCACATGCCATTACAACTTAAATTATTCAGTGGTTTTTTGGATATTCTCAGATGCAAGTTACCATCACCAGAATACTTTTTAGAATATTTTCATCATCCTAAAAGAAACCTTGTGACCTTTAGCTACATTCTCTATCTCAATGTCTTCCCCAGAGCCTTAAGAAACCACTCATCTAATTTTTGTCTTTAAGAACTAGCCCATTCTGAACTTTCACATGAATGGACTCATATAACATCTGGTCTTTTGTGACTGACTTCTTTCACTTAGCATAATGTTTTCATGATTTATGCAAGTTCTAGCATGTCTCAATACTTCATACATTTTTATGGCTGAATAATATTCCATTCCGTGAAATGCCACATTTTCCTTACCCATTCTTTTTTTTTTATGAAGAATTTATTTACATGTATAACTGAATCACTTTTATGTACAGAAAAAATCAACTATACTTCAATAAAGAAAATAAAAAATAAATCACAGGAAAAAAACACAAAGCATGGCTTTTTTAGACAGATACCAAATATGTATACACATAATATGATCTCAATTATATGCAAGGATAGGGACTAGAAGGCAAAAAGGAAAAGTGGTCACACCACCCACACTGGGTGGGTTGAATTATAGGTGATTTTTTTTCCTGCTCTTTCTATTTTTAAATTTTTTATTACTCAATGAACTTATTACATTTATAGTTGTACAATGATCATCACAATCCAATTTTATAGGATTTCCATCCCACACCCCCAGAGCATCTGCCCCCCCCCCCCAAAGCTGTCTCCTTTGGAAATCATAAGTTTTTCAAAGTCTGTGAGTCAGTATCTGTTCTGCAAAGAAGTTCATTGTGTTCTTTTTTTCTAGATTCCACATGTCAGTGATAGCATTTAATGCTGGTGTCTTGTCTGACTGACTTCTCTTAGCATGATAATTTCTAGGTCCATCCATGTTGCTAAAAATGCTGGTATTTTGTTCCTTTTAATGGCTAACTCATTCTTCATTTGATGGACATTTGGGTTGTTTCTACCTTTTTTCTATTTTCATGAATAATGCTGCTGTAAACATTTCTGTATATGTTTTTGTGAACACACACACACACACACACACACACACACACACATTCATTATATTCATTTCTCTTGGGTATATACCTAGGATTGAAATTGCTTAATTATATGGTGACTTTATGTTTGGGAAACTACCTGACCGTTTTCCAAAGAATCTCTCTCATTTTACATTTCCACCAGCAGTGAATTAGGATTCTGATTTCATCACATCCTCACCAACACTTAAATGAGTTTTTAATTTTAGCCATCATGGTAGGTGTGAAGTATTAAATACATCATTGTGGTTTTTATCTGCATTTCCCTGATGACTAATGATGTCAAGTATATTTTCATGTGTTTATTGGCAATTTGAATATATTTCTTGAAGAGATAGCTGTTCAGATGATTTTCCCATTTTAAAATTGGATTATTATTTATTATTGTGAGATTTTATTTATATAGTCTAGACACAAGTCTCTTTTCAGATATATGATTTGCAGATATTTCCTCCCACCCTGTGGATTGTTTTTTCACTTTTTGATGCTGTCCTTTGTAGCATAAAGTTTGAAATTTTGATAAAGTAAAATTTAAGAATCCTTTGCTAAGTCCAAGGTCATATATATTTATCCATATGGTTTCTTTTAAGGATTTTATAGTTTTAATTCTTATACTTAGGTCTTTGATTCATTCGAGTTAGCTTTTATATATGGCTTGAGATAACAGTCCAATGTCATTCTTTTGCAGGTAGAAATCTAAATGTCCCAGCACCATATGTTAAAGAGACTATTTACTCTCCATTGAAAGGTGATAGAAGCCCTGTAGAAAATCAGTTAACCATAGATGTATAGGTTTATTTTTAGACTCTCAATTCCATTCCATTGACTTCTTCTCTCTCTGCATCTCCTATTTCTGAGAGTTTACCTGGATTTTGACTCACATGTACTTATGGAAAAAGGTTCTTTTTGCTAAGGTACTCTTGCCTCTTTGTTCTGCTGTCCTACTGTGTCCTTGGCTGCAGCATACCCCACTAGGATGGCAGCTCCTTTGAGCATAGCTGTCTATCAGTGACTGTGATCCTAATATGGCCCTCTCATTGTAAAATTTATAATTGCTACCCTATTCAGCCCCAATCTCAAGTTCTTACTGAGCTTTTTTTTTTTTTTTTCATTTTTCTTCAAGATAATTCCAGAGTGGATATCCACTACTAATATTTTAATTACTGCTTTATGGAGAAGAGACAAACTCTAAATGCAGGGTGTGGCCTGCTTCTGTAGCCCTGTTAAATCAGTCACTAAACAGCCTGATGTTGTTTCATTCCTATTGTACATAACTTTCTAAGGAATACATTTTCTGTCTTTTGTAAATTTTTTTTTGTCCTTTTGTCTTTTTAGGACCACACCCACAGCATATGGAGGTTCCCAGGCTAGGGGTTTAATCAGAGCTGTAGCTGTTGGCCTATGCCAGAGCCACAGCAATGCCAGATCTGAGCTGTGTCTGTGACCTACACCACAGCTCATGGCAATGCCAGATCCATAACCCACTGAGCGAGGCCAGGGATCGAACCTACAACCTCATGGTTCCTAGTCAGATTCATTTCTGCTGCGCTATGACTGGAACTCCCTTTTGTAAATATTTTTAATTTGTAAAACTATCCTTTCATAAAAGGCATCTAGAATGGTGGCTTAGAGGAGTCTAGAGTTATCTTCAAATTTAAAAGGACACTTTTCAGAGTTACCAATATTGCTCAGCCAAAATGTAACCAGCTAGTCCCCATGAAGATGCATGTTTGATCCCTGGCCCTGCTCAATGGGTTAAAGATCCTGTATTGCTGCAAGCTGTGGTGTACATTGCAGATGCAGCTCGGATCTGGTGCTGTGGCTGTGGTGTAGGCTGGCAGCTATAAGTGAAGATAAGATTTTAGGCAAAATACTCCCAATTGGCTTAGAAATCATGATTTTGGATATTTCATGAAGAACTAGATGAACTTAGCAAAGTACTTTTAAGTTCAGTAAATATTTGTTGAATAGATGAAAAACAATAAAAAATTATTTTATATGTCATGGATGAGCATAGAATAAGTCACAATTTCACATTTAAGTCTGATAACTGTGTTTTGTGGTTTCTTATCTTGTAACCTACCCCCAGATTCCTAGTTTTGGAATTGTCTATAGCAGAATGAACCAGGAAATGGTGTACTGCATTTTTGAGATTTTATTAGAAGGTTTTCCTTTTATTAATTATTAAGAACTTTTTGGAGATAGAAGTCAGTTTCTTGGTAAATTAAACATTTTGTAATCTGCCTTGGGACACTTCCTTTATAGTACATTTTCAGTGAACTATTTGAACTAATCAGTATCAGTAACTTAGGAGAATAAAAAAAGATCATCTTTAAAATGTGTTTACGTAAATGAACTGTGGTGAAATTTATAGGAGTGAATGGAATTATTTCTATATAATTGGGTAATTTATTTATTAAGAGATTGCCATAGGGACTTCAAATGATTCTCAGAACATTTTAGGTATTAAAATTCTAAAATTCTGAAGTTCTGTGCAACTCTTTCGGGCATTTTCTAATTTTAACAAATGCGTTAATATACATGCATAATTTACACACATACAGGCGGGGTGAATAGAGAATTTTTATTATTCTGAGCAATTTACTCTCTAATCTTACAGTTATACACAAAATTCAATATAAAAAGCATGGAATGGTTCAAAATTTGTGCCTTACCATCTTCCAATAAAATGTAAAGTGTTGTAAAAATTTTTTTTCTTTTTAGGGCTACACCCATGGCATGTGGAATTTCCCAGGCTAAGGGTCGAATCACAACTACAACTGCCAGCCTATGCCACAGCCACAGCAACAGAGGATCTGAGCCAAGTCTGCAACCTACACCACAGCTCATGGCAGTGCCAGATCCTTAACCCACTAAAGGAGGCCATGGATCGAACACGCAACCTCATGGTTCCTAGTCGGTTTCGCTTCTGCTGGCTACAATGGGAACTCCTAAAATTTTGTTAAAATGGGTAGAAAAGGGATACTTCTTTTTTCGTTTGGTCAATAACTCCAACCTTCTGGAAAAGCCAATTGATTTAAAATCTAAATTTAGTTTTCCATTCAGTACAAAGATTTATGAGTTTGACGGTCAGCAAAATATATGCTCTCTCCCCTGCTGCCTTTACAAGCTGCATCTGCTTTTGGATACCATGAAAGCAACAACATAAAAACACAATTTTATCAAGCCTTTAAAATTGGATGATATAGATAAGTAAATATGTAGTTTACGGATAATGATAATTATCTAGAGTCATGTGAAGACCTTCTAATGCTTTTTCTTTCCAGAGCTTAGTGTTTTGTAGGGAATCTAATAGAAAAAATAGGCTTAAAGGGGAAAAGGAGAGGTGGGTAAGGGAAAAATGGATTCAATGCCTTTTTTTTTTTTTTTTGTGAGTGCCAGAACAGAAACAAATTAACTTTTCTTTAGTAAATACCCCTAAACAAAATAAAGTGGCCACCCATTTAGTTTTCCTACAGAAGGACCAAAAATGCAGGTTGGATCAATGAAAAGAGCATAAATTTAGAGGCAGCCAAAATATGCTTGAATCCCAGGTGAGCCATTAAACACGAGCAACCTGTGGGTAGGTCTGTAGCCACTTTGAGCCTGTTTCCGTGCATGTAAACTGAGGGTGAACTCATCATCTTACCCAAATTTGCTCAAATAGACCCCATCTGGGATACTAGCATCACCATTTGCCTCAGAGGCAAAGACTTCTCTGCTCTTCTTCCTTGTGTCCAGTTAGGCACCAGGAACTCTTGGCTCTCATTGCTCATGTCTTCATTCCTCCAGTCATCTGGCGCTTGGACTCCGAAATAGGCGCCTCCTGGTTACACAATCTCAGGCAGCTTAGATATAGCTGTCTCAGAGAAGCCTGCTGTGATTTCTCCAGATAGTTTGCACTTCGCTCTATGTCTGCAACTTTCATGAGCATCTCTTATAGACCACTTTGTACTCCTCATTAAGGTCTAGGTCACTTCATAATCACCTTGGCAACCTGGGTCTTAGCTCAGTGCCTGGAACACAGTCAGAACCCAGTGAATGTTTGCTGAATAAGTGAATGAAAAAATGACATTCATTTTGCATAGTTGTAAATGTAATTTATGGCAAAAGGCAGGCATTAAATGTTATTTATTATTAAGCAGAATTTTATTCTCCAAAGGCATTTGTAAATGCTCAGCATGTTTTCATGTGGCTTGATGTTAATTATTAAAGGTGATCTATTAATCCAGTTATCAGTGCCACTGATTAGTAAATCAACTTTCAAAACTGGAATTCTCAAAGTAATTGCTTTCTGCATCATGGCAAGTGCCAAATAATTTGCAAGGGGTCTTTCATCCTTTGTTAGAGTGAACACAGGAAAAATCTACCCTCTGGAAGTGTTCTAAACTTGGAATTTTCCATTTTTTCCCTTATATTGCCTGGAGTAGAGAAAATTCTTAGTGGACACAATGTATTTATGGGCCTACTTGGTAAGTAGTCTTATTTGTATTCTCTTGGGACTCTCAGGCTGCATGAAATTTTACTCAGAACAAATCCAAATCTTCATTAAAATTAAGAAAAACTCCAAGTTAAGGAAGAATGGGCTTAAAGTTGTTATATGGCAAATTCTTGCTGTTGTGATGGCAGTGGTGGTGGTGAGAAATCCTTGATAATGGGTAGCATCAGCTCTTTTGCAGAACATACATCAAGATAGACAGGCCCTTAAATTAAGAAGACCTAGAGCTGCAGAGGTGTGTCACTGGAAGTGCTGAACTTTAGCAATTATAGACAAAAGGAAGAATAGTTTGTATAATTTGGTATAACAATTTTGATCCAAGGAAGAATTCTTTCCAACTCAGATCAGAATGGGGAGGCAGAAATGAAAGGGACTTGGACAATGAAAGTAAGACCAGGATGAAGAAAAAGGGAGGATTCAGATGGGTCTGGGTAGGGAAAGTTTTCTGAGTCATAGTTAATGAGGGGTTTTACCAGTTCCCTGGTAAAGAAGAGCCCAGGTTAATTTCACAACAACCATTAGATATGATTGTGTGTGTAAGAATAAACAAATTCATTGAAAAATGCATGTGGTACATTTTATAGAGAAGAATTTGTTATTTGTAGGAACTTTTTTTGTTGTTCTAAAGCTCAGGATTATGGGTATTCATTCCAGGATCATTAACTTCAATTTAATAGATCAATTGACATATGCAGCCAATATTTGGATAGTCAGAGAGGAGGGACTTACAGTCTGCTGCCCTTGTTCGAAGTACCAGTCGTAAGAGCCCCAGCCAGAAGGTTAGACCCCTTCTGCCCCTTTACTTTGTAAATGTAAACTAGTGGGAGGGATGTGATGCTGATGTGAGTTTAGAGATTTCAATAATCTGAAATGTGGACCACTAATCTCAGTTGTTTCTCTTCCCTGAATATTACTAAGCATTTGACATTCCCATGTATATATTCCCCTTACCCAAGTTAGAAGACATCTGAACAGTTCAGAAAGAGTGTTTTTGTAACTCTGATTTGTCCAGAAACACCTTTTTTTTTTTTTTTAAGGTGGTTGGAGAACATTGGAAAACTTTGGAACCAATGCACTTTTTTCCCTCTTGCAGTACCTGCTGTGTAGATGGCATACTTCTTTGATGCGGGTGACCTTCCCTGACTGTAAAGGCTCTCTGGTACTAAGGCAAAGATGAAGGGCAGAGTAGGAGATTGGAATGAAACCCGTGACTCCAGGATGTTCTGTGGACCAGGTTCCTTTGACAACACATTTTCCTCACTTGATTTTGTTTTCCTATCATTTGTCTCTGGCTTCTGAAAGAAGAGAAGAACAAAGCAATTTCTTTAACACAAAGTCTCTGCTGCAGGTTCATCACTATCTTTTGGAATGATAGATACTGAGAGAGCCAAGGGATGATTTTAAGCAAAAGGTCAATTTTTAACATATTATTATCAGAGCCCATCATTTTAAATTAATGTAGAGTATTATAATTGTACACTTTGATTGCATATTCAATGTCCTTAATAATGTTTTGATGAACACCTTTATGTATAAAGCTTTTTCTTTCTTTAAGACAGCTTTTCAAGACAGTCCCAGAATTAGAATTATTGGATGACAGAGTATGAAAATGTTAATGCTGTTGAGTAATTCTGGCAAAGCACTTTCTAAATGGTAGAATCCATTCTATCAGCACATTGACCAGCAGTGGATAAACTTGCCTAGTGAACCATAATCTTTCCATATTAAGGATTCTGTTAAAAAATATTTATACGTTAATTGGTGAGCCAGAATGTTTTGTGTTTATGGAGATTTTATTCTTTTGCCTTTAGTCTTTATTTAATGTTTATTAAAGGTATATATATTTTCCAGTCATAAAAGAAAACATTTAAAAAGATTCTCATCTCCAAACTTAAAGGCAGACTAAAGGAGGTTAAATAAATGCAAATAAATAAAACTGGTGGGTGTGAAATAGTTACCTTAGTGAAAGTGAGTCTGAAAAAGAAATGAGGGATGGATACCTTAGAAAGTAGCAAGGTACTTCTACTAAAAAAAAAAAAAAGGAAATAAGCTTACAACTATCGCTAGAAAAACTGTAAGTTCTTTTTTTCTAATGGTAGTTATTCAGCATTATAATGTAAATGTTTTTTCAGTACAATTCTTATGAAATCCTCAGGCTCATTTATGTCCTCATCTCTAGCCAGACTGTATTTATTATTCCAGGTAGATTTGAAGTTCCTTTTTTAGAAGATTTCCACCAGGAAAGAAATTAGCCTCCCCAGGGTGACCCACTCCTACACTTTATTAGTGACCTGAAGTTTTTCCAGCAAGAATGTATATCCAAATTAAATTTTCTGGGTTTAATGGAGATGAGAGGCATCTGTGTAATAGGGATGCTTCACGTCTTTGACTAGCACTTTTAGTTTATCTTTTTACCTTCTGAAAATTAAATCACTGCCGCTCTCTTATAATCTTTCCTCTAAGGGTCTAAATGTTTTCCCTTAGTACCCTCATATTTGCCTTTGGATTCTTGAAATGCTTTCACTGAATGTGAAGTGTTGGGAACTGAGTCTGTTACATGTTCTGCATTGCTACTCCCAATGTTATTCAATACCAGAGTGTGTTCTTCTCTCATACACATGCTGTATGTGTGTCAGAAATACTGCCAGTGTGGATTAAAAGACATAGAGGAAGGAATGAAAGGAGTCAGACTCTGAAAGTTCTACATGCAGGAGATAAGCTTAAACATCATCAATTGCAAATGCCTTCTATCCTTCATGAAAAAGAAAGGATGACCCAGACAGTGAAGCTGCCTGAGCCTCCTGCCCAGAAGATGGAATCTAGGGCCCAGAAGGCAGAACTGAGCATCACAGAGGGTCATTCCCAGGCCTTGAATCTTAATGAATGTTTTTCCTGTTGGATCTCAATATTGCTTGGAACCAAGAATTCTTTTCTTTGTTTCACCCCCTACCCCTACTTTTGAATAGAAATGACTATAACTCTTACCCTGCATCTTTCCTACCATTGTATTTTAGGATCACACAAGTTGTTTTTTATTTTCACAGGTCCACAGATAGGAAAATCCTACCTCAAATGAATTCTACTGAGAGTTATGACCCAAACATGATTTAAAAAATGAGATTTAGGACTTCTTTGTTGATGATATTTCAATGAGATTTTGAAATGGCATTGATGCTGTAATGCCCTGAGATTTTTAGAGATGTTGGGATTGAGTGAATGTACTTTGATAAGAGATGGATGTGCATCTTTGGGGGCCAGAAGGTAGTAGGCTGAGCAGTGGCCTCCAAAGTTGTCCAAGTCTCAATCCCCAGAATACGTGAATATGTTTCCTTATATGGCAGAAGGGACTTTGCAGATATGGATAAATTAAGAGTCTTGGAATGAGATTTTCATGAATTATTTGGACTAGAAAACCAAAATGGTCCTTATAAGGGAGAAGATGAAGATGTAAGGATGCAAGAAGGTCAAATATAATGTAAGAAGTAAGACGGTCAGATGGCCAGATGTAAGAAGTTCAAATAGAAGAGGAGATTTTGCTGGCTTTGATGATGAAGAAGCCACAAGCCAAGGGATGTCAGTGGCCTCTAGTAGCTAGAAAAGTCAAGGAAACAGAGTCTCCTCTAGAGTTTCCATAAGAAACACAACCCTGTTGTTCCATTTTAGATTTCTAACCTCCAGAATAATAAGATAATGTATTTGTGGTGTTTTGTGTCATTAAGCTTGTGGTGATTTGTTATAGCAGCAATAGGAAACTAATCAACTTAGTGTTTGTTCTGTGTTTTACCTGGCTTCTAGCAAGAACTAGTTTTGTTAGATACCCATTGTGGGTCAGAAGCCTTACATACATTAGCACATTTGATTCTTTCAACAACCTTGTAAAGTAGTAACTATTTTACAGGTACGAAAAATGAAGTTCAGAGCTGTAGTAGCAGAATTTAATTTGAATCTAGGACTGTGGGACTGGAAAATACAAGTTGTTTGTATGTTTCTCTCTCTTTCCTCCTCCAACAACAATTGCTCCTTCTTCTTTCATTACTATTGTTGCTATTATTATTACTACTACCACCACCACCACCACCACCGTCACCACAGTATTGTCAATGAAGAATCTATTTCTGGGCCCACGTAGACTCCTCAATGAGTTGGATATCTCCTTTCCCTCTGTCCATATGTACAAAAACGATTCTTCTTATAGAATAATTATATTTATTCTTATCCAAAGGACATTCCACTTTAAACTAATGAGCTTCTCAATAAATTTTCCACCATAGTGAAAATGCATATTCAAAAGACTATATACATGGATCAAATATGTATTCTTCAATGCCAAAATGTTCTGGCCTGCTCTACAAGCAA
Source organism: Phacochoerus africanus (assembly GCF_016906955.1). Classification (NCBI taxonomy): domain Eukaryota; kingdom Metazoa; phylum Chordata; class Mammalia; order Artiodactyla; family Suidae; genus Phacochoerus; species Phacochoerus africanus. The sequence continues at coordinate 198,024,122 of NC_062545.1, read as the reverse complement.
AGAAAAGGATCCAAGTATTATAAATTTCAACAAATGAGCCAAAACAATTAGTTTCCTTAGACAATTAAGTGAGATAACAATCCAAAATGCTCCACAATCGAGTTGGTAAAAAGCAAAATTCACTGTCTTCATTAGCAGCTTGCTTGCAGATTTTTGTTTGAACTAATGAATATCCTGATACCTCAGGGGAAAAACAACCCCAGTGCTGCAGGCTTAGAGCACTGCTAACCAAAGAGCTGGTGTTTAATTGGGGATGGCCAGCTGCACATATTGCTTCTCATTTTCAACCTGTGGTAACTCCACCACCCTCTCCTTGCCCCTCAACCCTCAACTAAAATCCCCTAAGTGCTGTGTTGGGAGAACATCATGCAGAGAGCTTCCAGCAGAACAGAGGTGTTACCTGTTCATGTATCTTCCAGGTGACAAACAAAGACCATCTGGCAGGGCAGCTGGGGGCCGTCATCTGCAAGGTGGTTGGGGGCCAGGAAAAACTTCTTGGACACCAAGGGGAAGGGCAATGAGAACTGGTAAATTGCATTCTGTACATTTCACCAAGACAGATTTGCTGTGAACTCATTGTCATTTTTCAAAGGCAAGCAGCTTTCACCTTCTTTCTTGTTCTTTTCAATGTATCAGTTAATTATGAAAAGCACTGAGCACAGAACTTAGGAATTAAGGGCTCAGTCAATACTCCTTACTATTATGTTTTGCTGTGCTGTTGTCACAACAAAACTGTTCACTTGACACATAGTCACAGGACTTCACAGAGTCAAATTGCATGGCTGGATTGCGAGCTTCTGTGGGAGGTCCTGAGACTGGGTAGTTCATGAATCGCTTGGTCTTTATGCTTTTTGGGTGACTTAGATAACATATTGTGTTTGGAACAACATGCACTAGAAATAATAATAATAAGAGCTCTCTGAGGTGACATTCCAATGAAAGAAGGAGGTGAATGCATCTGTCAGGTATGTTTACATTTACTCCGAGCCTTGACCTCCAGGTTACATCACCAGGACAGCACCTTTGAGGACAAGGATAAGTTCTTTTGCTTCCCTGGAAAGTTAACTTTTTCATCCCAAGCAGGTGATTAAAAGAACCACTGCAGGCCTGGAGTTGTGGGGCTAATTAGGGAGTTAATGTTTTCTTTCCTAATGGAAACAGTCTAGATAAACGCTAGTGATGGGACTTCCTTCAACCTTTACCTTCCGCAAACTGTAGACTTTGACATGAATTGTGTGTGTTATTTGTAAAAGACAAGTAGTGCTATGGTTTTTTTTTTCCCTTGTTTTTTGTAAGTTTTGAATTTGATGTTCTGAAATTAGAACGTACCTATTAAGGATTTGTTTAAAAAACAAACAAACAGAAAAGCACTGGAACTGGGTAGGTATAACCTGTAACCACAGCCCCCACTTTGGGGTGCATGAGAACTATGGTGAGTGGTGACGGGGATCATTGTCTATGCATAGAGGTGTCGGTTAAAATTGAAGTTTCCTAGGATCCACTCCAGAAAGTCTGATTTTATGTCTTGGGTGGGGCACAAGGAATTTCCCTTTAATATGCAGATTCAGAAGGAGACAGCGGGCTGGTGGGCAAGGAAGATGAGGGAATGTATATATATGTGTGACTGGGTCACTATGCTGTACAGCAGAAATTGACACAACACTGTAAATCAATTATACTCTAGTAAAAATTTTTAAAAATACAAAAAAATGGCTCAGTTTTCATGGGTAGAGTTTGTTACTAGGAAAAAAGTCTGTATAAAATCTTGGTACCTGAAGAGAAATCTTAATGTGATGTTGAACAAGAGCCCCTTCACCCCCTTTGTCAAGTGCAGCTCTTAGAAGACCCTATTGCTCAATGGGTATCACAGACTCAGGGTTCAATTCCCAGGCCTGCCATTTACTAATTTTGTGGCTTGGGCCCAGTGCCTCAGTTTCATTATCTGCAAAGTGAGTATACTAATAGCAAATACTTCAGTGTTGTTATGGATTAGTAATTTCTAACGATGATACTTAGATGAATATATATATGTAAGCTACTGTTTTTAAGCACTTTGCATATATCAGCTCATTTAATATTCTCAAAACCCTATTAACTACATAATGTCGTTCTGCTCATTGGATGAATGAGGTTAACAATTGCTCAAAGCCACGTGGTTAGAGAGAGGCAAGGTTGGGCTCAGCTGTAGGCTCTCTTGCTCTCCAGCCTCTCTAATAAATCTCTAGCTCCTCTTCCTCCTTCCTTTCTCCTCCTATCTTGTAGATCCAGAGGAGTCTAGCTGAACTTCTGTTAAGCAAAAATGTAATTTTGTTAACTGAGAAAAGTGTATTCTGGATGCATACCTGCTTGCATGGGTCCAGGAGATGCTTTAGGAGAGAAAAAGCTACATTGTGTCTCTTAACCAGGTAGCTTTCAGTTGGGCTCTTTGCCTTTCTAAGTACTCCAAAGAGTCAGTTGCCAAAGACAAAGGCACAGATTGATTGAAGCTTAGCTGAACCATTTCTCTCAGTCTTCCTGGGCTTAGCTTTTCCAGGTGGAAGGGGCTGGGCCCACCTTACCCTGGCAGGGAAGAGGATAAGTTCTTGCTGGCCTTGCTAGGATTTGCTAGGACAGTCCTTCCTGGAGTATCTGGTGGGAGCCCTGGAGCTGAGTGGGGTAAGGCCAAGGGCCACATTGTAATAACTGTGGTAGCTACTAATGATCAAAGGTACCAGCCAGGTCTTCGCTCAGCACTTTCCAGCACATTTAATGGTGTCAGTAACCCCACGCTTATTTTTAGGACCAGCTTCCCTGCTGGGCCACCGTTTACCTGTGATCCTGTGTGTTTGGGAAAAGGCTGACTGTTGAAGCCTTGTGCCAAATTGTCAAAAAGCTGCCCTCTAGCTTCTTCCCTCTGGTTTCCGACCAGGCTGTGGCTTCATGATGCTTGCCTGGCTCTTGCCCTGGCCCACTCCCATGGCAGCGCTTATACCCTGCTGAGCTTCTCTGGAATGACTGTTTGAAGGAGTGAAACTCAGCTTCCTGCGCTTTTTTTTTTCCTTTTTTTTGCTTGCCTGCTTTTCTGTCACCAGATTGCTCTGGGAGCAGTGATGCTCTTAATTAAGCTGAGATCTGAGGTGCTTAAAATGCACAATTCACAGGCAAGCTGGCTGATGCCTGAGACAGGCAAAGTATGTTCCTCACTCTTAGAAGCGTAACAGCATAATGACATAAAGGCTCCTTTCTTTTTCTTTTTTTTTGGTCTTTTTGTCTTTTTAGGGCTGCACCCGCAGCATATGGAGGTTCCCAGGCTAGGGGTCAAATTGGAACTATAGCCGTGGCCTATGCCACAGCCACAGCAATGCTGGATCAGAGCTGTGTCTGTGACTTACACCACAGCTCATGGCAACACTGGATCCTTAACCCACTGAGCAAGGCCAGGGATCGAACCCGAATACTCATGGTTGCTGGTTGGGTTCGTTAACCACTGAGCCATGATGAGAACTCTGCTCCTTTCTTTCAGTGGAGGCAGCTCACGGGACAAAAGAATGAGGCCCCATTTCAGGTGAAGGTGGCTTCTAAGGGGCTTGACTCCTCTACATTGCCCTCATGCCAGCTGGGAGCTCAGGGGCTGCATTAAGCAACAAGGAGGAACCATGGATGGCCAGTCTACCAGCGGAGGGCTCCTGAGAAGGTAAATCTTTGAGTTCACACAGAAAACTCCAAGCAGAATGATTTGGGTTTTTCAAAAGGAAGCCAGACAAAGAGCTTAGATGTGGACCCAGAGATCACAAGCAAATAGGAAATTTGCATCCAGTTCTGAGGAAACCTAGTAGTTGGACTTAAATGATATTTAGTACTTTAACCCACTCCCATTGCTCAACACATAGGTACTTCCAACTTCCCTTCGGCCTCTCATTTTCCAACATGCAACAAAAGAACATGACCTTCTCAGAGGTGGTGCCATCCCTTAGCTCTTTCCAGCTAAGTCCCCACTCCAGCCCGCCTCTCAACTGAACAGGTATCCAGAGCATGCATGTCACCCCTGTTCCCTTTCCTTGCTCATTGAGGATGCTGCTTGTCTACTTTCTCATCCATCTGCTTCTTGAGCCTCTGGAGCTACTTAAATAAACTCATCCATGCCCATGAACATGGACTAGACCACGGGGCCTCTCTTTGTTGGTCTTCCTGGGACAATGACCCCTCTGTTGTGAGACAAGAGCAGAGACTCTGAGTAGAGTGCAGGGTCTCTGAGAGGAAAGAACAGGAGTTGTAGATGTGGTGCGGGTGAGCTCCAGTTACCCTTCAGCTCTCAGTTTTGTTACTGCTCACATCCAATTAAACTGGACTTGGCATGGCCTCAGCTTAGATAGCAGGTGTTTTTGTGCCTACCACAATCACAGTACTTCTGGCAGGTGGACCAATGATTTAAAAAAGGCACCCACTCAGGCAGCCCAGTTGGAAAATGCACCCCTTCTAGAGCTGGCTCTGTTCTGCCCACCTGCTTGGCTTGCAGAAAGAAGTGAGTTCTTCCTCAATCCCACCTGGACTGGGTGTCCTTGCCTAGGGCACAACTTGTGCAACAGTTTAGGGAAGCCCTGGCTCTTGGCCCAAGAACATAAGGAAGAACTTAGAATTTTTTTCTTTTTTTTTGTAGAGTAAAACAGTGTACTTTATTAATACATTAAACAAACAAGATCTAACAGCAAGTCAAATAAATAACTACTATAATTTAAAATAGTGACAAGTGGAAATATTTCAAGATATCTGCAACAAATGTAATATCATATAAATTTGATTTCTATGGGTGACATATCTTGCTAATTCTACTATGGCTTGCTGTTTGCATTCCTACTGAACAAAATGCTTTCAGGCAAAGGTTAAATTTAAAAAAAAAAAATTTCCCCACACAAGTTCAGGGGCCCCCTAGCCCCAGAACAAGAATCCTGACTTATTATAAAGAGGTATTTCAGGGCATGAGGTTTTCTATACTTTATTCTTTCAAATTATATACTATGACATCGTGCTATGAAACTGTTTTGCATGATTACTTTTAGCAATTTTTTAATTTTTTTATTTAAAAATAGGGCGTAAACTTTTATTTAAATCAAAGGATTAAAAAAGAGAAAAATTCTTATGTCCACACTAGACCCAAGGTCCAGCTCTATCTAGTACCTTCAGTCTTTTCCCCCAGGAGCAAATATGTTACAGAGCTATAGCCACTGGCCTACGCCAGAGCCACAGCAACGCAGGATCCAAGCCGTGTCTGCAACCTACAACACAGCTCACGGCAGCACTGGATCCTTAACCCACAGAGCAAGGCCAGTGGATTGAACCCACAACCTCATGGTTCCTAGTTGGATTCATTAACCACTGAGCCATGACAGGAACTCTGGGAATGTGTGGTTCTATCCTGTTTATTGTTACAAATGGTATCATTTTATGAACACTATAACAGAGGTTACATTTTATACTCAACAGCATATCTTTGACATAGTTCTCTACTCAACAGCATATCTTTGACATAGTTCTCTGTTAGAATGTATAGTTACTGCTTTTCTTTTCATGACTATATAGTAATTCATCTATAGAGTATCCTATTTTATTGAACAATTTTCCAGTTGATTAACCTTAGGTTATTTTTGGTTTTTACTACTAAAAACAATGTTGCAATAAGTGCATTTATGTGTCCACAAATTCAGGATAAATTCTTAGAAATGGAATCACTTAAGCAAGAAATATTTGCTTTTTAAATTTTATTTATTTATTTACTTATTTATTTATTTTTGGCCTTTTAGGGCCGCACCCATGTCATGTGGAGGTTCCCAGGCTAGGGGTTGAGTCAGAGTTATAGGAAGAACTTAGAACTTTAATTCATTTTTTTTACTTTTCCTTGCACTCTTTGTGTCCAGGATCAGCTTTGCCTCATTTTCAGCTAAATCGAAAGTTTCTTACACGTCTATGTGCTGGAGCCCAAACTCATACTTGGTCATTTTGAAAGTTCTGGTTACTGGGTAACTTTCGCCCTCTAGTTAGAAGGTTAGAATGTGGCAAGGTTTCATACTTATTGTTTCTGGATGTTTAAAATTTATTGTCTCCAGACCTTGATGGCGTGAATAGGAGGAGTTAAACCATCAACAGCATCTCAGTGAACTACTCAGGCTATCTGTGAAACATTTCTGGTCAGGGTGTGCAGGGAGCAGCAAGTGGCTTGTCTTTCTGTGCGGTCAGAATAGAACACTGAGTCGCCCACCACTTCTGAGTAATTTCAGGCCAGCGTTCTGTTCAGTTGTGTGCTGATGATCAGCCTGATGCCACAGCACTTCTCCTCCTCCTGGCTATTTGATTAATCTGAAGGTGTCATGGGTGCTGGCCTGGTAGCCAATGGCCCCACTCACTCAGATAATTATTTGGAAATAAACAGTAACTGGTAAAGCAGTCCTTCTCTCTCCCACTAAAAATGCTTCCTGAGTAGAAATGGCTTATTATTTCCAGTGCCCTGGGTGCCCCCACAGCTCTGCCCTGTCCTGATTATGCAGCCAGCCTGGAAAAACTGGGAAAAATATAATGTGTGCACTGTGTGTGTGAGGTTTTTCCTCTCCTAGGACTGCCACCAGTCTGGGACCTTTTCTTACCTCTATCTCTGGGTGAACAAGGCTCTGACAGGGAATATTGGGTAAACCACACGCAAGCTGATAAGGACCTAAGGTTTACTTTCTTACAGGGTGCTGACATTTGAAAACAGGAACTTGCCCCAAATAAAGGAGGTTATAATCACTGAAGAAGAGATGGTGTCTTTTGGCATTTTCCAACATCAGAGTGCGTCCATTCTCTAGGCCAGGCTTCATTTTCAGTACTTAATATAACCTTCGAGGTAGAAATTTCAGGAGGGCCAGAGCCCTACAGGCAAGTCTGTACCTAATGACATCTTACTCTCTGTTGAGAGAGTGCACACCATTCATACAGTTCCATTTGTCCTTTAGTTCTCTGCCACCTTCTGTGCATTCTCTTCCTTTTCATATTTGAGCAGATATTGCTCCTCTAAATGCTGGGAGTTGGGGGGGAGTGGAGAGAGGGAGGGTTTTCCCACAGTCACCCCTGCTTCTATGTTCTGGGTCTTTCTGTGCAACCCCTGGCAGGGGTGCGATTGTCAACGAGAACAGTGTGTTGGTCTTTTCAGTAGCTTTAACTGCAGACATCCTTTTTCTTGAGCACATTAAACAGTGGGCTGGTACAGGATTGAACTGGGATTTCTCACAGAAAATTTGCAAGTACCACATCTACCTTTTACCTTTTGCAGTGATGTGAGATTTGTCTTTCTGAAGCGAATGGGTGAACCATGTCTAATGAGATTTCCTTGGGCTTCAGAACACTAGTTAACAGCTCCTATTTCTTATTTCTGGTTTTCTTCCCCCAATAGCAATAATTCACCAAATATTTTAATTGTGTAGGAGAGGTTATAGAAAAACACATTCAACTAAATATCTTCTAAAAAGTAGAGTCTCTTTGATATGAATAGGTGTCTCTGCCAAACATTCTTCACTCAATTATATACATATGTATCTTTATCAGATTGAAAGTCTAAAATTTTCCAGGTCACGTACTACAAGCTGAGGTTATAAGGATGGAGACAATGAAATTTCTTCTCCTAGGGACCTTGCTCTACAGTGCAAAATACAGAATTCTATAAATCTGGGTTTCAGGTAAGTGGGGATAATAATAAAACTGCACATAGATTTGTTGTGAGGATTAAGTGAGATAACATGCAAAGCCATTGTGACACTGTGTGATACATAGTAAGTGCTGTACAAATGTGCCAACAATATAAATAGAAGACATTAGTGCATGATAAGTACATGTTATTAGAATGTGTATGGAAACATGGGTGTACATAAAACACTCCAGAAAGCTGGAGTAAGAAGATTTTGATGGGGAGAGAGTAAAGGTTGGGAAATGCTTCACTGAGGAGTTGAGAATTGACCTGGATCTTGAATGACAAGTAAGCGAAAGGTAGGTATGCAGAGAAATAGGAAAGGACACTTCCAGAAGTGGGAACAGCACATACTATCTGCTACCCAAAGAGCCCTGCCTAGAACTCTGTCTAGAAACCTTTCCGGATACCAGCTCACTCCACTCGGACTGCAGTCAGGCCCTCTCCTCTGCAATGCTTTATTATATGCCTCTTTTTGAACAGTATCTTGTCATTTTGCAACTATTTTCCTCTAATGTTCAACATGTATATGGTCTCTGCCCTCAGAAACTTCTAGAAAAATCACACACTCTCTCTGGCACCAGTAGGTTCCCAGAGCACACTTTCTGGCCCATTATAGTTCAGAACTACCATTGAAAGAATTTATGTACATATAAATAAATTAATCCTTTTCATCCCCAGGTTTTGGTACCTAAGGAATTGTCTTTGTGAGAAAAGGACAACAAAGAGATACTTTCTGTGTTCACTCCTTTTTAGATTTCTGTTTGTATATTCAGAAAAGAGTTGATATTTATTAAAAGCTCACAGCACCTCAAAAGAGAAAGGATCTTTGAATAACAATTGGTCATGGTTTATAAGGACTGTCATTAAGGGTCTGTCTGTTCCTTTAACTGAATAATTATACATTGCAGCTGTTTGAGGTCTCTACATATTTTCTTTGCTTCTGTATATTCCAACACTGGGTTCACAATATATTTTGAATGTAAGAGACTTTCTGAAGTAAGATTGGAGGATTGGGTGTGGGGAGGTGGGGGTCAGTACAAACAGGATCACAAAGCTGCTTGGCAATTTTTGATCCCAGAAATATTGTGTTAGAGAAGAAAATCAGCCTGGCAACTGTTTTTTAAAACAATTCAAGGTTTCTCATTTGCCCTATTGTGGTGAATATTTTTATTCAGGACTACCTCAGTTATAGCAGAAAACTTCCATCTTTAAGATCATAAAGAAAGAGTGGTGGTCACGTGACGAGATGTGTCTTTTCTAAAGACTATGACAGAGATGAGGGGGGTCAACATTGGCAGCAAGTCACAATCTCAGTAATTCGCCCAGCAAGTTATAAGGATGGTGAGGATGAAGAGAAGGAAATGCACATGAGATCTGATTCTTTTGAGATAGAATTGGCAGGATTCAGGGACTGAGTAGGGGATGGAGAAGGGCAAGGCTGTGAGGGCCCTAAGATTTCTGGCTTTGGTGATGAACGATGTGGTATTGTTCATGACAAGAGGATGAGAGGTGGAAGAATGGTTGGAATGAGAGAGGATTTCCAATTTGGATGTGTTGTGTTTGATATACCTATGGGATGTGTGTGGAGAATAAACTGACTCAATTAGAGAAGAGCTGAAAACAGAAAGGAGGGGGCAGCACATTAGTCCTATGGATGCCTTCATGCTAGATTGCTTAGGGACAGAAAGGAGAGAGTGAGACTTGGGCAATTGATTTGTGTATAACTTCATATGACCTTTTGGACACTTACAAGATCATTATAGATGCATTGGCAAAGAAGGGGAAAAAAGTCTTTTGTTAGGCTATTTATTTTGAGTTTGTGTTCATAATGCGTGGTCTGCAATGGTGCATGATATCTCAAGATCCCTTGCACACAATGATTCTGTGAACAAAGGGAGGTATTTTTAAGTGAAGCTTTATTTTACAATTACAACTGTAGGACAGCAGAAAGCTCTGGCTTTGAGCTGAGATAGCACTTTACCTCCCCTCCAGTTTAAGCTTTCATTGAATTTGGAAATCATATCTTCCTTTATCTGGGTCAAGGACTTGAGAAGAAAAGACTAAGTGAGTTCAGTGCAAAACAGCATGTTCAGATGTTTGCATTAATCCCCTTAAACCACTCACCCAGAGAGGGGAAGAAAAGACAAGAATAAAGATATTTCTTAACAGATGGTTATATGATTTTTTTTTCTATTTACTTTAAACTTGGTTACCATAATAATTTTGAAACCAAATCATGCCTCTTTGGTAAGTGGATAACTGTGTTAAGTGCTTTTGATGTTATAGATATTAAATTCCCTCCCCCACCCGCATCTAAGATCTTTGTAGAAAGTATTGAATAGTCTTATGATTTCAGTTTCTTTTGGTAGTTTGAAACCTGGTAAATGTACCATAAGTACAATCCTTTAATAATACATAAACCAAATGATAGGACTGTTGATTAATAAATGATAATTCTATTTTTTTACAAAAAAAATCTTAAAACTCTAACAGATAAATCAGCATAGAACATTCATTTTCAGAAAAAAATGCAAATTAAAATATAGAAAATTTCTTTCATATCAGTAGTCAGGGACCTAAACAAAATTTAAGGGACATTTAAAACCTCATTTGATTACATTTTTTTCATAAATAAAAATTAGTGTTAGAAAGTATGCAGTGACATTTTTTTTTTCACCATTATACTCTAGTGGCAATAGAAGTTGGAACAGTTTTTATTTTTTCTTTTTATGGCCATTCCTGCAGTATATGGAAGTTCTCAGGGTAGGGGACAAATTGGAGCTGCAGCTTCAGGCCTACACCACAGCCACAACAACAGAGGATCTAAGTCACAAATGCAATACACGTTGCAGCTTGTAGCTAGTGAGTCCAGGGATCGAAACTGCATCCTCACAAAGTCAGGCGGGTCCTTAAGCTGTTTAGCCACCACTGGGAACTCCAGCACACTGGTTTTATAACTAACAAAACAACGTAATATATTCGTAGTTCCCACTGTGGCACAGTGGGTTAAGAATATGACTTCAAGAAGCTTGGGTCACTGTGGAAGTGTGGGTTCAATCCCCTAGCTGGCACAGTGGGTTAAGGATCTGGTGGTGCCATAGCTGTGGTGTAGGTTGCAGCTGTGGCTCAGATTCCACCGTGGAAACGTTCATATGCTGATCTTCCACATGCTGCAGGTGCAGCCATTAAAAAAAAATAGAGTCAATAATTTTTCAGAATTCTGGACAAAGTGAATTCTTCAGAGTTAGAAATTCTATCTTAGTTGTCATCATTTCTCCAGTTCTCAGTAAATGTTTGCTGAATTGAACCTAATTTGTGCAAATCTAGTATGTACAAATGAAAAGAATGGGGAATTTAAATGAACTTTTAACTTAATTTTTAACTTTAGTTTTAAAATTCCCCAGTGTAGGAGTTGTGGCTCAGTGGTTTATGAATCCGACTAGGAACCATGAGGTTGCAGGTTCGATCCCTGGCCTTTCTCAGTGGGGTAACGATCTGGCATTATCCTGAGCTGTGGTGTAGGTCGCAGACGCGGCTCAGATCCCGCGTTGCTGTGGCTGTGGTGTAGGCTGGCAGCTACAGCTCTGATTCGACCCCTAGCCTGGGAACCTCCATATGCCGCGGGAGTGGCCCAAGAAATGGCAAAAAGACAAAAATAAATAAATAAATTAATTAATTAAATAAAATTCCCCAGTGTCACTTTTCATACCACATATAACACAAAATTGTAAAAGACAGACCTCATTTTCTAAAGATAGATGAATTTGGAAGAAGAATTGCATTCCATGATACAGTCATAAAATATATTTTAGGGGAAGTATATTATTTGTTTATATATTATACTTTATAAAGTTCAGGTAAAAAAATCCTATGTTTTGGACATGATGTTATAATCTTATGAATATTACTATTCTAATAATCCAGAAAAAAGTATAAATTCATAAAGTTAAAAAGGCAATGTGTTCATTATGTGTTAGGTATTATGGTAGCAACAGACATAGATCTCATATGTTCCAAGTATAACCTAATCTCCACTTAGTGAACTCTTTTTGTTGTTGTTTTGTTAAGAAAATGATTGCTAACATGAACTTTGCAGTGGTGATACTTTGTGTTTTAGTTTATTCTAGTTCTGACCTTAATTGCTTCCCCTTCATTCAAAATAATAGCTCAGCTGATGCAAGGTAAATTTTGAATTCTTCTCTCCTTCCCTTCTCCACCTTATTTTTCTCTGTCTTTCTTGTGTATGTGTGGAAGAAAACATTTTATATCCTGACAGATATTATAATTATTAATACATGGTAAAAATATGAATCTACACATGTTCTACCTCCAGAACATGAGTGGAGATGCTCTTCTGCTTCTGTACACAAGAGTATCTTTCTCCCAGACCCTCAGGCTTCAGAACACTTCTAGCTGGTAGGGCTCATAGCATGCTAAAAGGATATAGATGTTGAAAGCAGACAGATACCCATTGACACTCTGCTTCTGAAATAAATCAGCCATGTAACTTTAGACAACTTCTCCCTTATTTTAAAATGGGATGCCATTTAATAATGATTGGGAGGGAACTAAAAGGGTAATTCTTCAATTCTACTGCAAATGGAAGAGGTCAAAGCACTCATTGAGATATCTGTGTATTAACTTTATACTTGGATATGACAAGGATGTGCTGATAGAGCTATGGATTTCTGAGCTCAGTTAACTCTCCTGCCTGATTAGAAAATCAGATTTCTGAACATATCGGTCTGGGTTTACAAATTACCCACCCATGCCAAAACTCAGGGCTAGGCATAGATTCATGAATATTTTCTGTGTACACCTCTGCTCAGGACTGTTATTGCCTTAGGAAGCTGGTGTCAACTTGCCATGCTACACAGGGAATTAAAAATTCCTTTCTGCAAGAAAATAAATAAATAGATCGATAGATAAAAGGGTGATCCTTGTGAAAGGCCTAGCACTGCACTCAGGCATATAGAAGACAATCATGATCATTTCATTACTTCTTCTTTCTTACATAAAATATGCTTTGTTGGGTGAAGTGCCAATGGCTTCTAAAGCAGCCTGTGCACTTCTATGTCAGTTTGCTTGGGCTGCCATACAAAGTACCACAGACCCGTAGTTCCCATCGTGGCTCAGTGGTTAACGAATCTGACTAGGAACCATGAAGCTGCGGATTCGATTCCTGGCCTTGCTCAGTGGGTTAAGGATATGGCGTTGCCGTGAGCTGTGGTGTAGGTTGCTATGGCTCTGCTATAGGCTGGTGGCTACAGCTCCGATTTGACCCCTAGCCTGGAAACCTCCATATGCCACAGGAGCGGCCCAATAAATGGCAAAAACACCAAAAACAAATAAACAAAAAACCAAGAAAAAAAACCAAAGTACCACAGACTGGATGGCTTAAACCACAGAAATGTATTGATTCACAATTCTGAGGGCTAAATGTCCAAGGTGTCAGAAATGTTTCCTTCTGAGGCCTCTCTCCTTGGCATGTATATGGCTTTCTTCTCCCTGCATCTTCACTTAGTTTTCCCTCTGTCCATTCTCTGTGTCTAAATTGTCCCTTCTCAGAAGGATGCCAGTCATGTGGGATTAGGGCAACTCTAGTCACCTCATTTTAACTTAATACCTCTTTAAAGGCCCTATCTCTTTAAAGGCCCTATGTCCAGAGGTACTGGGGATTTGGATTTCAACATGCTAATTTGGGGAGGGAGGGGCACAATTTAGCCCATACTTTGCCTTCCTCTTCACTTGGATTTTAGGGAAGTATTCAAGGAGAAGCTCTGCTAAGATCTTTGCCAAAACCACACTGATAATACTGCATCATTTGCTATTATCTATATTGTTTCTTTTTATGCATTGTAAACGTTTTGGCAGCAATTGAAAAAACACAGAGAAAAAGAAAATATAGAGTTGTGTGTTTAGTGAAAATGCTATTGAACATGCTATTCATTCTTTTCATGTTTCACTCACACATTGATTGTGTCTGTCCACAAGTATCTACTGAGTACTTACCATGTGCTAGGCATTGCTCTGGACCTTTGGAGATTAACAAATAGCATATGTCTTAGGGAGTTCAGAGCCAATAGGGAGAGGAGGGAGTCAGAGAAAGAATCATAGATAGTTAATTCTGAAACAATGTGGTTCTGTGAGAGGAACATAGGCATAAGATATGGTGTCAAATTTAAATAATGATGTTTTTACTCTAATATTAGACATGCAATTGGAAAATTTCTAATGTAGAGTGAAGCTGAGAGATAAGTGTTCATTTTTGGGAACTACAGTTTAGCCAGTTTACTCTTACCCACATCTTAAAATAGCTCTATCCTAGAATACTAGCTTGCTTATTATAAGACTAAATGTCTGAAGTTTAGCTAATTGGAAAACTGGACTAATCTCCATGCCTAGTAAATTAACTGGTTCCTTCTATTTATAATGCGGTGATTTATATTTAAAAGTTCATCTTAAATTTACAGGTAGCATAACTTTATTTTTTCTATTCATTTATTTTTATTAAAGTATAATCGATTATGTTATGTCAATTTCTACTTTATAGCACAGTGCCCCAATCATATATATATATATACACACACACATTCTTTTTCTCATACTATCTTTCATCATGGTCAGTTTTGATTCCATGAGCTTTAGGTGGGTAGGATATTGAAGGGATCTGGTTGAGAGGTACCAAATGTGTCAGCATGGAGTCTTTAAGGGAGCCTAGGAAAGAGCAGCCCCAAGAAGGACTCAAAAGAGTGAGCTACAGCGGGCTACTATGGGATCATAGATGAGACTGTTGGAGTAACCAGGAGCAAACAGTTGATGGCTGTTTTCCATAGTCAGTGTCATCAGTGGCTACTGTGAAAATGGTGGACACAGATAAGGATTAATTTTTAAATGGAATTTATTTTGGGGGCAATATTATGTTTATAGCCCAATTGAGAGGAAGATACAGTGATTTGCAATATACTCCTTGCCCCCTCCAAACACAACCCCCGCCATTATCAACATTATCATAGTGGTACCTTTGTTACTGTTAATAAACCTACATTGACACATCATTGTTGTCCAGAATACCTCATGTACATTAGTGTCCAGTCTTGGTGTTATACATTCTGTGGGTTGGGACAAATTAATATAACAGTATCTACCATTATAATATATAGATTTGCTTCACTGCTTTACAAGCCCTGTGTGCTCTACCTATTCATTCTTCTCTTCCCACCAACTTACAGCAGTACTAATCTTTCTACAGTCTCCATAGTTTTGCCTTTCCCTGGATGTCATATACTTGGAATCATACACTATGTAGCTTTTTAAGACTGGCTTCTTCAATTAGTAATACACATTTCAATTTCCTCCATATTTTTTAATGTCTTAGTTCATTTCTTTTCACTGCTGAATAACAGTCATTTGTCTGGATGCACCATAGGTTATCCATTTACTCAGTAAAGGATGTCTTAGTTGCTTTCAAAGTTTTGGCAGTTCTGAATAAAACTGCTATAAACATCTGTGTACAGGTTTTTGTGTGTAAATAGTTTTTAGCTCCTTTGTGTGTACGTGGTTTTTAGCTCCTTAAATACCAGGGAGTGGGATTGCTGGATCATATTGTCATATTATGTTCAATTTCATACAAAACTGCTAAACCTTCCTCCAAAGTGGTTGTACCATTTTGCATTTCCACCAATGTTAGATGAGAGTTCCTGTCGCTCCACATCCTCACCAGCATCTAGTGGTGTCCGTGTTCTGTGGATTTTGGCCATTCTAATAGGTGTGTGGTGGTATCTCATTTTTAAACTTTGCATTTCCCTGATGACATAAGGTGTAGAGCATCTTTTTATATGCTTCTTCCTATCAAGATCTGAGTTTTTAAGAGCTGTTTTGCTGTGTCGTGGAAAAGAGACTGCCGGCCACTTCCCCTTAGACCTGAAAAATCTGAGGCATTGTGGATGTTCCTGGAATCAGTAGTTACTTGCAGACACCACAATTATCAGTGAATAACTGTTATCTCAAAAGGCAGCTGTAGCTTGTTCTAGCTGAAAATGTCCTTAGACTCACCTCTTAAATCAATTTATTCCTGAGTGACAGCCAGAGATACCTAGGTTTGCTCTTTTACCTTTCTTGAGGAATCCCAGGTAAGGAAATCAGTTTCTATTTTAGCACAGGATCTGGAAAAAGGGAGGAATATGCTAGGGTAGAGGGGTAAGTTAGGACTGAGGAAGAATCTGTCTGGCTTGCTACACAATTTGATTACTATGGAGTTTTTTTCCTATGGAAAGGTACAAACACTGCTCTTTATTTAACCATAATGTTCTGAAGCTGACTGGCTGTTTGCAAAATATTTTGAACACCTTAAAAAAGTGGTATTATTTCTGTACAAAATATTACTAAATATGCTGTTTGCCAAACAATTCAGAGAAAGGTTCAGCTGACTTTCTTTAGTTGCTGATTTAGATGCTTTTTCTTTAAAGTACAAGTAATGATTCTTTTGCTTAAATGTAGCTCTGGGCCTGGTTACAAATTTTGAGCATGTTTTTGGCTTCTAATACTTTACATCAGTTATTTAGCAATTTGGCATTTTTTGTTGTAGATTTTTTTCCTAATGCAAAATATTATTTCTTAAAAGTTATTCTTGCTAGTAGTAAAATATGATTACTTTGAATAATATTGATACTAGAGGTAAAAGGAAAACAGCTTTGCTGACATCTAAGTAGATGGGTGGGGGGAGCTCATACTGTTTATTTTGATGAATATGAGTTGAATAAAAACAGAAAGCAAAGAGAAGGGGGATTTTCTCTATAGATTCTGGAAATGTTGTGTACCCTATTTTTATCTATATCTGGTAGTGTATTACCCTTAATAGCAGAAATGTACAGGTTCTATTCCGAACTGTAAACTATAGAGCATATATTATCCTATCTCTCCTTTCCCCTACTTTGCCTGTCTCCTTTTTTTCCACACATAACTTTTGAATACAAGTTATGTGCCAGATACACACTGGTATCATTCAGAAAATGCTTGCTGTTTTTATAAGCTACATACAATTACCTGTTTTTAAAACAGGGAAACTCAGATTTCAAGGTTTAATCACTTGGCCAGAGCCAATAGCTACTGAATATTTACTATGTATCACTCTGACAATATTCTAAAGAAATAGATTTCAGATATTGATCTTAAGGAGATTTATAATCTTAATGGAAAGCCGTAAAACGGCATAAATATATCCATAAAGAAATCCAAGTTTGGATAGATAAGTGCAGCAAAAGCAATGGGCTATAAAAACTTCCTGACTCCTCCATTCCAATGATTCTTCAAAGATGAAAATATCTAATCCCTTATTTCAAGGTTCAAGTGGTAGTTTTTAATTATTTCAAGATAAAATGATTTTTATTTGCTAAACACTTAGTTGCACTCAAGATATTTCTGTATGCCTCCTCATTAAATGTCTCTCCATAATAAATGAAGTACATCACTTTATATAATTTACCACTCACCTAAATATGGACAATCCTGTATATCGTGTGAAGCACCCCCAAATCAACATTCTCCCCTTGAAATGTTCACAGTATCCCTCTCCTCTAAATGCTTATATTTCTTTTACACTTGACCTTTAATAATATAATTTTAAAGTGCCTCCAAGTAATGTTAAAGGAATGAAAATATAAAACTCAGAATCATTCATATAGTCATTCAACTAGATATCTATATCTATATAGATGTATACATTCAATGAGAATGCAGTCCTGTGTTTGTGTGGAGGATGATCAAGTCTTTGATTTCAAAGAATTTTAGACTAATTCTGAAAACCAGGACCTACACATTTTAGGAGCTAAGTCTTCAGAATAAAAATAACTGCAGCTTTGAGATCAGCAGTATCTCAAGGAAGGTTGATATATTTGTCAGAAGAGTCATCCACATAGTAGAGAGTAACACAGCTCCAAGCTGTGCAGGACATAGCATGGTGAACTGTCAGTGGGAGGTGAGAATTCCTGTGATCCTCAGAAAATAGCTATTGTAGGAGTTGGTGCAGGGGAGCCAGGAAACCCTTTGGGTAAAGTGAACGTCATTAGCAGAATTGAGCAAAGCTAGCACTTTAGCCAAATGAGGAGAAACCTTTAGCCAGTGGAGGTAAGGAGGGAGACGGTGAAATGTAGGCAAGGGCCAGTCTGAGGAGGGCCGTGAACACCTAAGCAGGGAGCATTGTCTTTATTCTTTCAGTACCAGATAATCTGAGTACAATTATGAACAAGGGAGTGACCAGCCACAAAGAGAAGGATTTTAAAACAAAAATTTTTTTTCCTCGTTAAGAGCAAGTTTCAAATAATAGATACCTTTTCAACTTTTCACTTGTGTTTTAAAAAATGTTGATATAGTGTATTTTCCAGACTGTGGTATCAGAGCCACCACAAACTTTTTATTGCTTTAGAATAGTGCATGTTTTACTCTGCTGTCTGACAGGGTGGTACAATGAGGCTAGGGAGTAAAAGCCAAAGATTCTGATTTCTTCCATCTTTTCTAAGTCAGTCTAAAGTCTGAGCAAGAGACTCATTGGCTCCAAGAAGATGCAGTTATCCACGAGCCTCACCCAATTTAAGGACAAGCCCCAACTTAACATTCTCTGACACTGAAGCTAAGAAAAACCAATATAGGTAGGAAGAGCCATGTGTCCTGGAACTGATCTACCTAAAGATGATTCACAAGTCTGTCAATTCATTAGTTTATTCACTTCATTCATTCATGCATGAGTCTGCTATTTACTTTATGTGTGTGTCATGGCTAGGTTTATTCCTAAGTATAAATGAGGGACTCGTGATTTAGTATTTTTTTTGTTTTGTTTTGTTTTTTGTTTTTTGCTTTTTTAGGGCTGCACCTGCAGCATATGGAAATTCCCAGGCTAGGGGTTTAATTTTTGCTACAGCTACTGGCCCTACACCACAGCCGCAGTAACACAGGGTCCAAGCCCTGTCTGCGACCTACACCACAGCTCATGGCAATGCCAGATCCTTAACCCACTGAGCAAGGCCAGGGATCAAACCTGCATTCTGATGAATCCTAGTTGGGTTCGTTAACTGCTGACCCGCAACGGAAACTCCATGATTTAGTATCTTAGAATGAGTATTTAAAATATAACAGCTAAGTATAGACTCTATCCTTGAGAATTTTTGACCTGCACACCTTGATTATGTAGAGGAGAGGGAGTAGGTGTCCTATGACAGTGGTTTAGGAGAAATATTGAAAAAGGATTGAGGCAGTTCCTCTTGCAGCTCAGCAGTAACGAACCTGACTGGTATCCACAAGGATGAAGTTTTGATCCCTGGCACCCCCTGCTTTAGTGAGTTAAAAGATCTGGGCATTGCTGTGAGCTGCAGTGTAGTTTGTAGATGCAGCTTAGATCTGGCGTGACTGTGGCTGTGGCATAGGCTGACAGCTGCAGCTCTGATTAGATATCTAGCCTGGGAACTTCCATATGCTGCAGGTGTGGCCATAAAAAAAGAAAAAAAAAGATTGATAGAGTGAGATTTTTCCAGTGTGTTTCCAGGGACAGGTGTGCAGGCAGGCTGTCAATATGCCATGGTCTTTCCATATTTGTCTTTGAATCCCTAGAACACAGCCAGGATATGTAGTAGAGGCACGCTGAATGCTTGTTGAACTAGAGTAATATGAAATAGAGTTGAATTAGGCAAGCAAGATTGAAAATTCCTGCTCAGGAGGCCCCCCACACATGTTAACTGCTAGGAGTAATGCACAAAAATTCCTAAATCAGGTTTCTTACTGAGGAATAGAAAGGTTGCCATAGTAATTGGGTGCTGGTGAGCATTTGCTTCCTTTTAGCCTAAAAGCTAAAACATGTAGTGCACATGATTTCTAAAAGGATGGAATTCATGCATAACTAAGTATACTACTAAATAAAAGCTATTTAATTCCAGTACATCTGTCATGCATCATGCATTATTTCTTTGCTTTTGCCCTACTTCCTATATCTCCTCTTGTCCCTCAGAAGTAAGGAAGTTGTGATGATAGCCTCTGTGAGCCTGGCAGGTGGCTGGTATCTCATTCGGCTGGCAGGAGGTGGACATACCTCCCCCATGGGCATGAACAACACTGCTTTGGGAATAGAAAGTGTACCCGGAATTGGTCACTCAAGACTATCGTGACTATTCCCATCTACTTCAAGTTTGGAGGGCAGTTTGAGTAGAGTGTATCATTTGTGAAGCTCTTCTTGACTTTGAGATGAGATATAAGAATGAGAATTTAGAAAGAATGTTTTTGAATTAATGTTTGTGGGAATTATGCTGATAGGAATCACACAGAGACAGCCATGTGTATTCCAGCACGAAGGTGATTTATTGGTAACATCTGTACATAACCTAGCACTAAAATGCCCTAGGGGAAGAGTAGACAGAGATTAGAGATGATGCAGGTAACTTTTAAGCCTTTTATCTCCACAAGTTACTTCCATCTAGACTTTCAGCACAGAAATAATATGTCCCTGGGCAAGAAGGGGCTTCATCTCCTTTACTGTTTACTTTGAATTACTATCCTTTTCCACTTGTATCTCATGGCCTTTTCAATTAATATCTTATAATTCAAAAAGATACATGCACCCATATATTCATAGCAGCACTATTCACAATAGCCAAGACATGGAAACAACCTATATATCCATTGATAGATGAATGGACTAAGAAGATGTCATAGATATACATAGTGGAATACTACTCAGCCATAAAAAGGAATTAAATAACGCCATTTGCAGCAACATGGATGCAACTAGAGATGCTCATACTAAGTGAAGTAAGTCAAAAAGAAAGACAAATACTGTATGTTATCACTTATATGTGGAATCTAAAATATGTCAAAAATGAATAGAAACAGACTCACAGACTTAGAGAACAGACTTCTGGTTGCCAAGGGGAAGGGGAAGATGTGGGATGCTCTAGGTGTTTGGGGTTAGTAGATGCAAACTGTTATATTTAAAATGGATAAGCAAGGAGGTCCTGCTGTACAGCCCTGGGTACTATATCCAATCTCTTGGGATAGAATGTGATAGAAGATAATATAAGAAAAAGAATGTGTGTACACATATACATATACATATATATATGTGTGTGTGTACGACTGGGTTACTTTGGTGTACAGTAGAAATTGACACAACATTGTAAATCAACTATACTTTAATAACAAATTAAAAAGAAAACTACATGTAAGTGTGGTGGTCATCCTATCCACTCCTCCTAGAATAACTGTTAAACAATGAATGCCACAGAAACTCACTTGGTTGTGGTAGATTGTTTAGACACACTACTTAGGGTTGTGGCCTGGAGCAGCTTCTCTTGGTCACTTTTTCTGAAAATTGTAGGAACTTTATTGACTTTAGAATCACAGCATAAATTTAACGTATTGTTTTATAAACTGATTCCCACAGTCCAAGCTTTTTAAGCTGCCCCTCTGCTATAGCAATCTCTAGACTCCAGCCAGAGATGCCAAGAATAAGGAAGAATATGAAGAGAGACTCTTGATCTTGGTTCTTTCTTTTTAAGATAGAGAAACCTATTTGTCTTTAATTTCATCCCTCTAACTTGACAGAGATTGGTAAGGAAGAGTGAAGAAGAAAGCCTGAATGTTGGAGTTGGAATGTGTGAATGGAAAGTCCCCCCAAATAAGTTGATCTGAATTGATTTTAACTTCTCAGAATTGCTATTAGTTTGCTAGTGTTGCTATAATGAAATGGCAGAGACTGGGTGGCTTAAACCAAAA
The DNA here is from genome assembly GCF_016906955.1 of Phacochoerus africanus. Lineage (NCBI taxonomy): Eukaryota > Metazoa > Chordata > Mammalia > Artiodactyla > Suidae > Phacochoerus > Phacochoerus africanus. The sequence goes on along the minus strand of NC_062545.1, from coordinate 198,002,674 downwards.
TTGATTTTCTCACAGTTCTGGAGGCTGGAAGCCACAGATCAAGGTACCAGAGATTCGATTTCTATTGAGGCCTCTCTCCTTGGCTTACAGACAGCTGCCTGCTCCTGGTGTCCTCATGGGGTCACCCCTTGGTAGGTGTTTTCAGGATACACACATGACCTTTTCTCTGTGCTATCATCCCTGGTGTCTCCTCTTCTTCTTAAAAGAACACCAATCATTAGATGAAGGCCCCTTCTTTATGATTTCATTTAACTTTAACGACCTATTTAAAGGTCCTATCTTCAAATACAGTCATGTTCTAAGGTATTGGGGGTTGAGGCTTCAGCATATGAATTTGGAAGGGACATAAATTCATAGCAGTTGGCCATATACAACTTTCCTTGTTCATTGTTTACCATGAACAATGCGATAAACCATTAAAACCAGATATTGAGACTGTCTTATTCTGTTTCTCAAATTAAATAGAACCTTGACTCCTTTTAAATTTACCCTGAACCATAAATATAGAAGCCATAAATAACATCTCATTATTGTTTTATTAAGAACCAGGGAATATTTTTCTCTCACATACCACCCCACTTAATTCTTCATAAGTGTTGTGAAGTTGCAAACTGACCTTCTTTCACACTTCACATAAAACTCTTAGCTATGAAATGGGGCAGCTAAAAACCTTGAATTTGCCATTAGTCCCACAATGCCTAACCTATAAAGTAGACTGGCAAACAAATGAATCCAGGCCTAGAGGGAGTTCATTTATCCCTAAAAAAGAAACAGTGGAAGTATATACATTGTTTCTCTAAGATATTAAAAAAAGCTATTGTCATTAGACAGACTATTAGACATAGATATTGGTGATTTAAGGTAGTAACTGACATTTTTATTCTTTCTATTGAAACTTCTACAGAGTGATGAAGAACATAAGTACAAAGTAAATTTTTCAGTACATTTTTTTTCATAGATTTCTCCTCAGCCTAACACAAGTGGCCTTAACTATCAGACAGTAGTGGTTATACATATTTATGATTCAATGTATTTATTTGTTATCTATTGATTGATATTTCCCAAGGTTAGTTACCTGCATTTATTTTAATTTGTATTTGTATTCTTCACCAAATATCCAAATACTGTTCGTAATTCCAATAATTATTAAAACACTGAGCTGTGATACCTGTTACTGAACACCTGTTTTCTAGAATGCAACTGATAGAAAGTGACAACTCATTATCTTTGCAGACAGCAGAGTCCCTTCATCATTTTTACATAGATGATTCAATGTTCATTGTGAAAACATAATGGAGAGAATGCTAGGTTTATTTCAGTAACTCCAGGAATATTGTCCTTTTGAATTCAAGATTGTAAAGTCCTTACTTCAATATGTATAATAAAATAATTCAAGCAATATATTCTAATTTAATTTTAGCTCAGTATTTGCGATTTGCTATTCATGAAATACATAACTCCAGTTTTTTAAAAAAATCAATGAATTTGATCATATCTTGGAACCTCATTTCATTTTCTCTGAAGTTGTCATGGCAACAGAGAACCAGGGTGCTATGGGAAGATGTGATTTCAGAATGCTGCAGTTACTCTTGTGTGTTGCCCAGAGAGGCAGAATAATGAGGTGACTGCTTTATTCAAAAAATTGCACTTAATATGCATTATGTTATTATAACAGTCATAGAGAACGCAAATGCCAAAAAATGCCTGGCCTTGCTTGCCACTTTTACTTTTTCCTCCTTAAATTCCTGTTCAGTAGCTGGTAGAATTATATTTTATATGAACAATATCTGGTTTAGGGGTATTTATTGGATCTTGAGATTAATATGATGGAAAATATACATTTCAAATAATTGAATTTATTAAATGCTGAAGTAAAGCATTTGAATTAATTACAAACTTACTACATAAAAATGAAGCCAGGTTTGATTACAAGTCCTGTTCCACTGATGATCTGGGAAGCTTAATCCTTACTGTTAGGACGCCTGAACCTACTTGGCAGTGGCTCAAAATTCAGTTATATGATGTCACATCTTTCCCATTCTCTGTGCACATATTCATAATATCCTCTTCCTTGATCCTTTATTTGATTTCCTTTTTCCTTTCTCCCTCCCTCCCTTCCTTCTCTGTCTCCATCCTGCATTTCCTTCCTGCCTGCCTCCTTTCCCCTTCCCTTGTTCATTCCTCAGATGTTTGATCTTGTACATTCACTGTATAGAATTTACCTGCCACTCTGCACTACCCCCAACTCCAGGCAGCTGCTACTCTCTAAATAGGCTCAATTATCTTCCCTCTGTTTGCACCTTCCTCTCCTACCCTCAACCCCTTCCTGCACTGAACTCAAACCCATATGTCTATGTGTCCAGTGGCCACTTGCTTGTTAAAGCTAGGTCTCTGCTCAGATTAAATGGAGTTCTTGTGGAATTTTGTGAAGAGCCTAAATATATGCAGAAGAACTATATGCAAAATTTAGAGTCAGAGGGCAATAGGAAAAATTAAATTCTATGGAAGTAAGCAGAATCACAAAGGTGTTAGTCATTAAAAAATTCAGAATTTGTAGCACTCTGAGCCAATCATATCTAAATTTCTAAATAGGCAAGGAGCTCTGACCATCTGCATTATATTATACACATTTAAGATGTAAGAAAAGAGAAAATATTTTAAAATGTTTTAAATGAAGTTGTACCAGGGCACCAAGAGGTGGACTTATAGATGCATCCTTGTAATATTTATATGTTAGAAATATACCATATTAAGAATTTTTAAAAATTTTATTAATATTGATTTACAATATTAGTTTCAGGTGCACAACATAGTGATTTAATATTTTTATAGCTTATGCTCCATTTAAATTTATTACACAGTATTTGCTAAGTCCCCTAAGCTGTACAAGATATCCTTTTGGCTTATTTATTCTATACATAGTAGTTTGTGCTTCTTAATCCCCTGACTCTACCTCGCCCCTCCCCCTTTCCTCTTCCCTCTGGTAACCACTAGTTGGTTGTCTATATCTGTCTATATCTGTTCATTTTGCTATCTACATTAGTTTGTTTCATGTTTTAGATTCCACATAAAAGTTATAAAGTATTTGTCTGACTTATTTCACTAAGTATAATATTCTAGGTATTCATATTGCTGAAAATGGCATAATTGTATTCTTTTTTATGGCTAAGTAATACTGATTTGTAAATATATATACTACATTTTCTTTATACATTCATCGGTTGATGAACACTGGGTTGCTCCCCTGTCTTAGCTATTGTAAATAGGGCTGCTATGAACATTGGGGTACATGTATCAAGTTGTTGTTTTCATTTTCTTTGAGTATATACCCTGAAGTGGAATTGCTGAATCATATTGTAGTTCTATTTTTAGTTTTTTTGAGGATCTCCATGTTATATTATGGATAGTGGCTGCACCAACTTCTGTTACCACCAACAGTGTACAAGTGTTCCATTTACTTCACATTCTCAATGACATTTGTTATTTGTGGTGTTTTGGGTGATAGCCATTCTGACAGCTATGATGTGATTTCTCATTGCGGTTTTGATTTTTATTTCTTTGATGATTGGTGATATTGAACATCTTTCCATGGGCCATCTCTGTCTTTTTTGGAAAAATGTCTATTCATGTTTTAAAAATTTTTAATCCAGTTTTTGTTGTTGTCATTGATAATATTTAGCAGTCATATCATTTATGTATATTTTATCCCATTCAGTAGGTTGTCTTTTCATTTTGCTGACAATTCCTTTTACTGTACAATAGTTTAATTAGGTCCCATTTGTTTATTGATTTTATTTCCTTTGCCTTAGGAAACATATCAAAAAAATATTGCTATGATTATGTCAAAGGGTCTTCTGCTTATGTTTTCTTGCAGGACTTTTATGTTCTGGCCTTACATTTAGGTCTTTAATCCATTTTGAGTATATTGTTGGTTTTGTTTGTATTGTTTTGTTTTGTTTTTTCTCTTTAGGGCCTTACCTATAGCATATGGAAATTCCCAGGCTAGGGGTCAAATTGGATCTGCAGATGCGAGCCTATGCCATGGCCACAGCAATGTCAGATCCAAGCCAAGTCTATGACCTACACCACAGCTCACAGTAATTCTGGATCCTTAACCCACTGGGCAAGGCCAGGGATTGAACTTGCATCCTCATGGATACTGGTTGGGTTCACAACCTGCTGAGCCACAACAGAACTCCTACTTTTGTATATGGTCTTAGAGCTTGTTCTAATTTCCTTATTTTATATGTAGTCGTTGAGTTTTCCCAGCATCAATTATCGAAGACATTGTCTTTTCCCCATTGCATATTCTTGCCTCCTTTGTTGTAGATTAATTGGGCATTAGTGGCTCGGCTCTAATCCTATTCCATTGATCTATATGTCTGTTTTTATGCCTGTTTTTAGCTTTGTAGTATAGTCTGAAGTCAGGGAGTATATGCCTCTAGCTTATTTCTTCTGTCTCAAGATTGATTTGGCTATTTGGTGTCTTTTGTAGTTCCATATAAATTTGTTATATTCTGTGAAAAATGCCATGGCTAGTGTGATAGGGATTGCATTAAATTTGTAAATTGCTTTCATTGGTATAGATATTTGAACAATAGTAATTCTTCAAATCCACAAACACAAGATATTTTTCTACTTCTTTGTACCAACCAGTTTCTTTCATTTACATCTATAGTTTTCAGAGTATAATTCTTTTTCCTCCTAGGTTAAATTTATTCCTAGATACTTTATTCTTTTTCATGTGATCTTAAATAGAATTGTTTTCTTACTTTCTGATAGCTAACTATTAAGGTATCAGAAAGCATCAAATTTCTGTATATCGTGTCTTGCAATTTTGCTGAATTCATCTATTCTAAGTTTTGGGTGTGTGTGCATGTGTGGCAACTTTAGGGTTTTCTATATGCAGTATCATGTCATCTTCACAGAGTGAGTTTTACTTCTTGCTTTTCAACTGGATGTATTTTAATTCTATTTCTTGTCTGATTGCTGGGCCTAGGACTTCCAGGTCTGTGTTAAATAGAAGTATTGAGAGTGTAATTCTTGTCTTTTTCCTGATTTTAGAGGAAAAGCTTTCAGATTTTCACTATTGAGTGTGAAGTTAGCTGTGTATTTGTCACAAATCGCCTTTATTATTTTTACATATGTTCCCTGTGTACCAACTTTGATGAGAGTTTTTAATCATGAATGGGTTTTGAATTTTGTCAGATAATTTTTTCTGTGTTTATTAAGATGACCATATGATTTTTTTGCCTTCCTTTTGTTAGTTTGTTGTATCACCTTGGTTTGTGGATTTTGAACCATCCTGGCATTCCTGGAATAACTCCCACTTGATCATGGTGAATTAACCTTTTTAAATATAATTGAATTAATTTTTCTAATATTTTATTGAGGATTTTGCATCAATGTACATCGGATAGTAATTTTCTTTTTTTGTGTGTCTTTGTCTGGTTTTGGCATCATTACAATGGTGGCTTTGTAGAATAAATTTGGGAATGTTCCCTCCTCTACAGATTTTTGGAATGGTTTGAGAAGGATAGGTACTAGTTCTTATTTATATGTTTTATTAAAACATCTTGTCATGGACTTCTGTCAACTGGGAGTTTTTTGATTACTAATTCAATTTCACTACTAGTGATTAGTCTGTTCAGTTTATTTCATGATTCAGTCTTGGAAGATTGTATTTTTCTAGAAATATCGATTTCTTTTAGGTTGTCCTGTTTGTTTGCCTGTTTATATAGTATTTTCTTATTTCTCATCCCTGATGCAGGATGTTATTTTTCCTCTTTCATTTTTTAATTTGTCTATTTGAATCATCTCTCCCTTTTTCTTGATAAGCCAGGTTATAGACTTATCAATTTTGTTTATATTTTCAAATAAAAAGAGCTCTTGATTAGGTCCCATTGGTTTATTTTTGTTCTTATTTCGATTGCTTTTGGAGACTGACCTGAGAAAATATTCATGATGTTGATGTCAGAGAGTGTTTTGCCTATGTTCTCTTCTAGGAGTTTGATGGTGTCCTGTCTTATATTTAAGTCTTTGAGCCATTTTGAGTTTATTTTTGTGCATGGTGTGAGGGTGTGTTCTAGTTTCATTGCTTTGCATGCAGCTGTCCAGGTTTCCCAGCAATGCTTGCTGAATAGACTTTCTTTTTCCCATTTTTTGCACAGCAAAGGAAACCAAAAAGAAAACAAAAAGACAACTTACAGAATGGGAGAAAATAGTGTCAAATGATGCAACTGACAAGGGCTTAATCTCTAGAATATATAAGCAACTTATACAACTCAACAGCAAAAAAGCCAATCAATCAATGGAAAAATGGGCAAAAGACCTGAACAGACTGTTCTCCAAGGGAGATATACAGATGGCCAACAAACACATGAAAAAATGCTCAACATCGCTGGTTATAAGAGAAATGCAAATCAACACTACCATGAGTTACCACCTCACACCAGTCAGAATGGTCATCATTAATAAGTCCACAAATAACAAATGCTCAAGGGGGTGTGGAGAAAAGGGAACCCTCCTGCACTGTTGGTGGGAATGTAAACTGGTACAGCCACTATGGAGAACAGTTTGGAGAGACCTTAGAAATCTATACATAGAACTTCCATATGACCCCGCAATCCCACTCTTGGGCATCTATCCGGACAAAACTCTACTTAAAAGAGACACATGCACCTGCATGTTCATTGCAGCACTATTCCCAATAGCCACAACATGGAAACAACCCAAATGTCCATTGACAGAGGATTGGATTGGGAAGAAGTGGTATATATACGCAATGGAATACTCCTCAGCCATAAAAAAAGAATGACATAATGCCATTTGCAGCAACAGGGATGGAACTAGAGAATCTCATACTGAATGAAATGAGTCAGAAAGAGAAAGACAAATACCATCTGATATCACTTATAATGGAATCTAATATCCAGCACAAATGAACATCTCCTCAGAAAAGAAAATCATGGACTTGGAAAATAGACTTGTGGCTGCCTGATGGGAGAGGGAGGGAGTGGGAGGGATTGGAAACTTGGGCTTATCAGACACAACTTAGAATAGATTTACAAGGAGATCCTACTGAGTAGCGTTGAGAATTATGTCTAGATACTCACATTGCAACAGAACAAGGGTGGGGGAAAAAATGTATACATGTAAGGATAACTTGATCCCCTTGCTGTACAGTGGGAAAAAATAAATAAATTAATAAAAAGCTTAAAAAAAAAGAGCTCTTGGTTTCTTCATTATTTTCTTTTTTTGATCTTTTTTGCATTTATGTCCTCTCTGATTTTTATTATTCCCTTCTTTCTGCTGACTTTGGACTTTGATCTTTCCCTAATTCCTTTAATTCATAGGTTAGGTTATTTAAAATTTTTCTTATTTCTTGAATTAGGCCTGTATTCTTATAAACTTTCCTCTTAGGATTGTTTTTAGTGTATCTCATAGATTTTGGAAAGTTGTATTTTTATTTTCATTGTCTTTTAGGTATTTTCTGATTTTTTTTTTATTTCTTAATTGACCCATTGGATTTTAGTAATATGTTATTTAGCATTCATGTGTTTATGCTTTTCCTATTTTTTTCCTATAATTGATTCTTTAAGAGCATAAATTTGTTTCATTTAAAAAAATTATTAGCGTATAATTGACTTACAATTTTGTGTTAGTTTCAGGTATACAGAAAAGTGAGATAGATAAATGAATAGATATTCATTCTTTTATAGATTATTTTCCCATACAGGCTATCACAAAGTATTTAGTAGATTTCCCTGTGCTAAACAGTAGGTGCTTGTTACCTATCATTTTGTATACATCAGTGTGTATATGCCAATCCAACCTCCCAATTTATCCCTCCTCCCCAATTTTTATTTTTGTATTTTAACATTCATTTTTTTAAAAATTATAGTTGATATACAATGTTGTGCCAATTTCTGCTGTACAGCAAAGTATATATACACACACATACATATATATATGTATACATATGTATATTCCCTTGTTTATACTATCTTCTATCACGGTCTATCACAAAAAACTAGATATAGTTCCCTGTGATATACAGTGGGAACTCATTGTTTATCCATTGTAAGTGTAATAATTTGGTTCTACTAATCCCAGACTCCCAGTCTATCCCACTCTCCTCCCTCCACCCTGGCTGTAATCAATTTTTAGTTTCATACTATTGTGGTTGGAAAAAACTCTTGATACAATTTCTATTTTTAGATTTGTTGAAATTTGTCTGTGGCCTATTGTGATCTATCCTGGTGAATGTTCCATGTTCACTTGAAAAAAAAATGTATTCTGCTGTTTTGCGATTGAATGTCCTGCAGATATCTATTAAATTTAACTGGCCTAATGTGTAATTAAAGACCACTGTTTTCCTACTGATTTTTATTCTTTGGATGACATGTCCTTTGATGTAAGTGGGGTGTTTACATCCCCAACCATTATTGTATTATTTTGAATTTCTCCCTCTATGTATATTAGTATTTGCTTTATATATTTAGGTGTTCATGTATTATGTGCATATATGATAAGAGGTGTTATAGCCTCTCTGTGTATGGATCTTTTTATTATTAATTATATAATACCTTTCTTTGACTTCTGTTATAGTGTTTGTTTGAATGTCTGCTTCATCTGATGAGTATTGCTACCCCTGCTTTCCTGTCATTTCTATTTCCATGAAATATCTTTTGCCATCTCCATACATTTAGTCTGTTAATTAGCTAATTTTTCAGTTGTTTTTTCTGCTTCTTTAACTTGGGTCAAATTCCACTTTCTTATCATTTTGCTTAACTTTTTAATTTTTCTATGAAATTGGGTAGAACAGTTACCTATCCTGAGAGTGAATGTGTGTCCTTATGTGGAAGCATCATTATGTGTGCCCACAGGCTTTATTAGAGAGCAGGATATAAACAGCACAGGTCACCACTTCCCCAAGGGTGTGCTGGCAGCTGTCACCTTTGTGGGAGAGGTGAACCTGGAGATGGAGGGGCTAGAGGCAAAGCTGGGTGTGAGCTGGGGCTTTTATGCTCAGTGACTGTTACCACCCCAGTGGGGGCAAGTTTGGGGTCAGATCCCAAGGTGCTGGAGTAGAAGTTCTGAGGATTGAGTCTGAGATAGTTCTGTTTCTTCTACACGTACACTCTCCCCGCTCACAGCAATGGAAATTTCACCTTGGAGAAGAACTGTTCAGTGCTACACAGTGGATGCTTAATGTGGGCCAGTGCATGTGCTGGGTAGTCATGGGAAATTGCCCAAGTCATAGGATATTTCGATTTGCTTCCTCCACTTTGTTTCTGGGAGGAAGCAATTATGTGTCTGCTCTTGATGAGTATAATCTAGGTTTCTTATATCCCTCCTGTTAGCACCGCTATTTTTCAAAGCAGCTAAGTGATCTTGTCTTCCTGGTATTATATCCCAGACCTGGGATGACCAATACGGGGTTTGAACTGCTTATTCCCCAGGGGAGATCTCTGATCCCTGAAATACCCCTTCTCTCCTGTGCCCCCTTCTAGAGGCACTGGTCCTGACCTAAATGCTTCTCTTTACTTTATACCCAACTCCCTGTGGATCGTTCTATACAGTCTTGGTTGTATAAGAATTTTCTTCCAGCCTCTATTTTGTTTTCAGTGAGAATCGTTCCATGTGTAGATGTGCTTTTAATGTGTTCATTGGGAGAAATTAGCTCAGCATCCTCCTACTCTGTCATCTTGATTTCCTCCCAAGGATTTTCTTTATTCAGCTCAAAACTAGAGCAGTTACCTATATCAATTCCTTGGGAACATTTGTCCCTTAAAGGCTAATTCAGAATCCAAAACCACCATGAATTAGAAGAAAGAAGAAAAAGGAAATAGAAACTTTTTTTGGTACTAGATAATGCTTAGTGTTCATAGGTCAAGGACCAAATCATTTCAAGAATAATTCATTAAAGAATCCATACTTTAGGATTTTAAGAATGTCAGGTAAATTAGGCATTAATAGGAAGGATTTGTTTTCTTGTTTCCTTATTTAAAGCATAGTCCATTGTTAAATTTGTTAACTACTAAAATCTAGTGTATTTAGTGAATGCCTAATATATGCCCATGGTAGAGCATTTGGAAGAACATAATGCTGCAGTGGATTTAAATACTATTTAGATAACTCATACTGCAAAATACACTGAATGGTAAATATGTTTTTATTGAAACAGACAATATGAAAAATTTAAGGTAATTAAAAAGGTTGAATTAATGATAAATTCAACCCTATGATGATATATCTGAGCTTCAGACACACTAAAAAATGTGTTTTTCTAACCAGCCCTTTTAGGGTTAGAATAGCTTTTTTTTTTTTTTTTTTGTAAAACTGTTAAAAGACTTAAGGCAACTTCCAAAATAAAGTACTTTATTCTAGTCAACTGTGGTTTGCTAGAATGGAATAATGGGCAGTGATTTTAATTCTTTACTCTCAATTCATATGAAATGGGGGAGAAACCACTAGAAAGTTGCCCACAGAAACCTTCTAATCAATACTGAGCCCAAATTAATCAATAGCAAGTTATGTTGGCTTACTATGTTGGCTGGGAAAACAAAGTCTCTCTCTTTATTTTTCTTCCCTGCTCTGCTATGTAGCACAACCTGAGAATACATGAGGTCCTGGATGGATACAAGCTAGAGCAAGCATTAAGTGTGTTGTTTGTATCCCCATTTAACTATCTAAAAAACATTTTACAATGAACAAATCCCAACTTGAATTAATCCTCCAAAGTTGTACCACCAAGTTTCTTTCCCTTCTCAGTTGAAGACAATTCCATCTGTTCAGTTGCTTGTGCCAAAAACACGAGTCCTCCTTGACCCTTTTTAACTTCTCCATTCCACATCTAGTCTATTGGGAAATGATATTAGTTTTGTCTTAAAAATATATTCAAAATAAAATCATATCATTCCTATTATCTCTGTTGTGACTACCATGGTTGAAACCAATATCATTTCTTGCTTGACATAAGGCAAATTTTCACTTCTCTTATCCACTTCCTATGGTCTGTTTTCAAGAGAATACAGAGCAATGTTTTTTTTCCTTTAATTTGTAATTTTGCTGTAATCTCAGACTTAAAGAAAAACTGTAACAATAGTACTATAAGAAAAGTATGTTCCCTTAATCCTTCACCCAGATTTCCCAAATGGGAACAGTTTTTAAAAATTTACTACTTAAATTTTTTTTTTAAAACTATAGTTGATTTATAATGTTTCTTCAATTTCTGTTGTACAGCAAAGTGACCCAATTGTACAGTTTCCTGTGCTGTGCAGTAGGACCCCATTGCTAATCCATTCCAAATGTAATAGTTTGCATCCATCAAACCCAAACTCCCCAACCATCCCACTCCCACCCTCCTCATCCCTGGCAAATCTGTTCTCCTTGACCATGATCTATTTCTGTTTTGTAGATAAGATCATCTGTGCCATATTTTAGATTCCACAAATAAATGATATCATATGGTATTTGTCTTTCTCCTTCTGACTTACTTCACTTAATATGAGAATCTCTAGTTTTATCCATGTTGCTGAAAATGGCATTATTTTGTTCTTTTCATGGATGAATAGTATTCCACTGTGTATATGTACCACATCTTCTTAATCCATTCATCTGTCAATGGACATTTGGGTTGTTTCCATGTCTTGGCTATTGCAGATAGAGAAGCAATGAACATAGAAGTGCATGTATTTTTTTTTCATCTTTTTCTTTTCTTTTCTAGGGCCACACCCACAGCATATGGAGGTTCCCAGGCTAGGGGTCTAATTGGAGCTATAGCTGCTGGCCTATACCAGAGCCACAGCAATGAAGGATCCGAGCCATGTTTGTGACTTACAGCACAGCTCACGGCAATGCCAGACCCTTAACCCACTGAGTGAGGCCAGGGATCGAACCCACAACCTCTTGGTTCCTAGTCAGATTCATAAACCACTGAGCCACAACAGGAGAAGAGCATTTATTTTTTGAATGAAAGTTCTGTCCTGATGTATGCCTAGGAGTGGTATTGCTGGATCATATGGTAGTTCTATATTTAGTTTTCTGAGGTATCTCCATACTGTTTTCCACAGTGATTGTACCAATTTACATTCCCACTAACAGTGCAGGAGGGTACCATTTTCTCCATACCCTCTCCAGCATTTGTTATTTATTGACTTGTTAATGCTGGCTATTCTGACTGGTATGAGGTGCTACCTCATTGTAGTTTCGATTTGCATTTCTCTAGTAATTAGTGATGTTGATCAGTTTTTCACATAACTGTTGGCCATCCATATGTCTTTGGAGAAATTTCTGTTTATGTCTTCTGCTCATTTTTCAAGTTTTTTTTTTTTTTATTTGTGGTCGAGTCACATGGGTTTTTTGTATATTTTGGAGATTATGGAGCATTTGTACTATTTGGTCTTTAAATATTTTGTAGACATTTCCTGTGAATCCATCAGCTCTCAGTGCTTTTTTTTTGTGCATCAGTTTTTTTGCTTTTTTACTTCCATGGAATTTTGTCTGTTTAAGCTTTATATCACTAATGGGATAGTTTTTTTTCCATAAACTGTGTGTTCAGAATATAATTATTTCATCTAGATTTTCAAACTTATTTGCATAGGGCTCTCTAAAACACTCTCTTATGCTTTGAAATATTTTTTACGTATCTATGGCGATGTCCCCTTGTAATTTCTTATATTGTATATTTGTACTTTCTCCCTATTTTTCTGGATTAAACTGACTAGTGGTTTGTGTATTTTATTTTTTAAAAGATTTTGACTTATTTAATATAGATCTATTCTCTATCTTATTTTTATCTTTAATTTCCTTCTTTGTGGGTTCCTTTTGTTTAATTCATTGTTCTCTTTCTAGCTTTTTGAGATGAAAATTTAATGAAATTATTTCAATTCTTTGCTTTATCTTGATAAGTCTTTCACACTGAATATTCCTCTGTCTACTGTTCTAAATGTATTTAACAGAATTTAAGGTAGAGTTTTAATTATTTTAAAATAAATTCTGTAACTTTGGCTTATGTTTTTCATTCCATCTAAGAGTTGTTTGATAGAAAATTTAATATCACAAAGAAAGGCTTTTTCTTTTGTTAATAATTTTTAATTTTATTGTAATGTGAATCAGAGAGGGTTGTTTGTAGTATTACTGCTTTATGGGACTTATTGATGTTTTCTCTGTTAGCTGATGTATGATGACTTTTTTGTTAATGTGCTGTTATCAGAACATAAAATTTGATATGTATTAAGATTCATCTTGTTGCTTATGTGATTTAATCTTTATGTTCTCATTTCCTTTTTGTCCATTTATCTTAAACTAGGGATGGTATATTACTGTAGTCTTTGGAAGGACATCACTTTATGCAGATGTTAATTGTGTAGACTTAAGGAGTGAAGAATTTTGTACTTATTCTTTTAGGGTAGAGTATTTGTATAAATTATTTAGAATACTTATGCACATGAAATCTCCCCCCCCATTTATATATACTGCTGTGGAACCATGGGTACATATTTTTTTAATAATTTAGAAGTACATTATATAATTTATTTAAAAATTTTTGAATTGAAGTATAACTGATTTATAATATTATGTTTAGTCCTGGTGTACAAAAAAGTGATTCATATATACATATAAACACACACATATACCCTATGTATGTATATACATATTCTTTTTTATATTCTTTTCCATTACAGTTTATTGAAGTATATTTAATATAGTTTCCTATGCTATACAGTAAGACCTTGTTGTTTATGTATTTTGTATATAGTAGTTTGTATATGCTAATACCAAATTCCTAATTTATCCCTCCCTTACCCCATTTTTCCTTTGGTAAGCATAGGTTTGTTTTCTTTGTCTGTGAGTCTTTTTCTGTTTTGTAAATTCATTTGTATCATGTTTTAGATTCTATATATAACAAATATCAATGACATTTTTCTTTCACTCTCTAAGTCCAGCCATGACACTTTAAAAGGCAGTAATTCCATTCTTTTATGGCTGAGTAGTATTCCATCCTGTGTGTGTATGTATATATATCACATGAAATGTCTTTTTCCATACCCTCATTTTAAATTTATGTGTCCTTCACCCTAAAGTGGGCCTCCTGTAGGTAGCATATAGTAGGGGCTTGTTTTTCTATCCAATCTGTTACTCTGTGTGTTTTGATTGGAGCATTTAGTCCATTGACATTTAAGGTAATTATTGCCATTTTAATTCTTGTTTTCCAGTTGATTTTATACTTTCTTTTTTTTATTCTGTTTTTTCTTTTGTGGTTTGATGATTTTCTTTGTATTTTTGTTTTTTCTTTGTGATTCTATTGTATATTTTTGATTCATGGTTACATTGTTTTTCAAGTATCTTAACTGATTACTATACCTACTTGCTTTAGACTAGTAGTCATATAAGCTCAAACACATTCTTTTAAAAAATCCACATTATCTTGCTCCCCTCTCCTACATTGTATGATTTTGATGTCCCACTTTTGCATCTTTATGTTTACTCTTTTGCTGTTCATTGTAGTTGTTATCACTTTTTCAATTGTGATTTTCTCTTTCCCATGGATTCTTACTGCTTTTCTATTTATGTATTTTTATAATGACTTTTATTTTTTTCCATTATAACTGGTTTACAGTGTTCTGTCAATTTTCTACTATACAGCATGGTGACCCAGTTACACATACATGTATACATTCTTTTTTCTCACATTATCAGGCTCCATCATAAGTGACTAGACATAGCTCCCCATGCTACACAGCAGGATCTCATTACTAATCCATTACAAAGTCAATAGTATGCATCTATTAGCCCCAAGCTCCCCATCCATCCCACTCCCTCCTCCTCCCCCTTGGCAACCACAAATCTACTCTCCAAGTCCATGATTTTCTTTTTTGTGGAAAGGTTCATTTGTGCCATATATTAGATTCCAGATATAAATGATATCATATGGTATTTGTCTTTCTCTTTCTGATTTAATTCAGTATGAGAGTCTCTAGTTCCATCCCTGTTGCTGCAAATGGCATTATTTTGTTCTTTTTTATGGCCAAGTAGTATTCCATTGTGTATATATACCACATCATCCTAATCCAATCATATGTCAATGTACATTTGGATTGTTTCCAAGTCTTGGCTATTGAGAATAGTGCTGGAATGAACATGTGGGTGCATGTATCTTTTTCAAGGAAAGTTTTGTCTGGATATATGCCCAAGAGTGGAATTGCTGAGTCATATGGTAGTTTTATGTATAGTTTTCTAAGGTACCTCCATACTGTTCTCCCTAGTGGTTGTACCAGCTTACATTCCCACCAACAGTGAAGGAGGGTTCCCTCTTCTCCACACTCCCTCCAGCATTTGTTATTTGTGGATATGTTAATGATGACCATTCTGACTGGTGTGAGGTGGTATCTCATGGTAGTTTTGTTTGCATTTCTCTAGTAATCAGTGATACTGAGCATTTTTTCATGTGTTTGTTGGTCATCTGTATGTCTCCCTTGGAGAAATGTCTATTCAGGTCTTTTGCCCATTTTTTCACGGGGTTGTTGGCTTTTTTTGCTGTGGAGTTGTATAAGTTGTTTGTATACTTTAGAGATTAAGCCCTTGTCACCTTGTCAGTTGCATCATTTTTTAAAAAAATTTAATGTTATTTCCCCAATACAGTTTTTTTCCTACTGTACAGCAGACTTGTGGTTGCCAAGGGGGACTGGGAGGGACTGGGATGGATTGGGAGCTTGGGGTTAATAGATGCGAACTATTGCTTTTGGAATGAATTAGCAATGAGATCCTGCTGTGTAGCACTGAGAAGTATGTCTAGTCACTTATGATGGAGTTGCATCATTTGAAACTATTTTCTCCCATTCTGTAAGTTGTCTTTTTGTTTTCTTTTGGGTTTCCTTTGCTGTGCAAAAGCTTGTCAGTTTGATTAGGTCCCACTGGTTTATTTTTGCTTTTATTTCTGTTGCTTTGGGAGAATGATCTGAGAAAATATTTGTAAGGTTGATATCAGAGAATGTTTTGCCTATGTTCTCTTCCAAGAGTTTGATGGTGTCTTGCCTTATATTTAAGTCTTTCAGCCATTTTGAGTTTATTTTTGTGCATGGTGTGAGGGTGTGTTCTAGTTTCATTGCTTTGCATGCAGCTGTCCAGGTTTCTCAGCAATACTTGCTGAAAAGACTGTCTTTTTCCCCTTTTATGTTCTTGCCTCCTTTGTCAAATATTAATTGACCATAGGTGTCTGGGTTAATTTCTGGGTTCTCTATTCTGTTCCATTGGTCTGTCTGTCTGTTTTGGTATCAGTACCACACTGTCTTGATGACTGTGGCTTTGTAATATTGCCTGAAGTCTGGGAGAGTTATGCCTCCTGCTTGGTTTTTGTTTCTCAGGATTGCTTTGGCGATTCTGGGTCTTTTGTGGTTCCATATAAATGTTTGGATTGTTTGTTCTAGTTCTGTGAAAAATGTCATGGGTAGTTTGATAGGGATTGCATTGAATCTGTAGTTTGCTTTGGGTAGTATGGCCATTTTTAGAATATTGATTTTTCAAAGGGGGAAAATTTGCTTTTCAACAGACTTGAAGACCTCTTCACAGAGCTGATCAAAGCACAAGAGGCAGGCCCTCCAGGCAGAGCCTTCCCGGTATAACCCCTGTCCAGCACAGCTGCGAGGCACAAATCCCCAGGGGGTCCAGAAGACAGATGATGCAGACAGAGATGATTATTCTCAAGTCTTTAGGTCTAGTGTAATTTTCCCTGCTAGTTTTAGAGTTGCTTGAGAACTGTCACCCTCTTTCCTTTCCCTATTTATCCCTTTTAGAGTGGGGATTTCTATCCTTTGCCTGTCCCATCACTGTTGTAAATTTAGAGGCACAAAACTTGTTTGGTTTTATAGTTTCCCTCACTTCACCTACTCAGTCAGTTGCTACATTATGTAGATTAATTCTTCACATCTTCAAACTACTCCTAATTTGACCCCATGGCTATTACTCTTATTTAGGTTTCTATTATCTCTTATTGAAATATTATACTACTTGGGCTTAAAAATACTGATGTTCTTTCATTCCACTTGGCCTTTTAGCCACGCATGTCAGGAGCTAAGCATTAATAATAAAGCAGAAATAATGCTTGTGCCCAGATAGCTCATTAAATTCCTTGCAGAAAGTTCTCATCTCAATGTCCTTGGATATTTATGGCCATTTCTTATGGTAGATGCATTTTCTTTCAGAATAGAAGTCTTGTGAATAAGCAGAGGTAAGAGTGGTAAGTAAAAATAACTACTACAAAATTGAAGTTTTGCAGTATCTTTATAATCCAGACTAAGTAAGCAAGAAAAAGAACAAAGAAATATTTCAAGGTCAGTTGCCTCCAGTAAGTCTGCAATCCATCCTCTCCCTTTAATCCTGAACCCTCCCACTTCTCTTTTTCATTTGGCATAAAAGAAGCCTGAACTCTATTCAAAGTTAAGATAGTTATTTAGGATATTAGTTCACCATCTTCTTGGTTTGTTGGCTTTCTTAATAGTCACTATTGCTTGCTCCCAGCAACTCATCTCTTGACTTATTGGCCTGCCATGGGACAAGGAGTATGAGCTTGGATTCAATAATGCAACTTTAGAGGCTTTCAGAATCTCTCTAATTAATGTTAATCTTATCTCCTCTTGAAAGTTATTCATAAATATTCAACAAGTTGTATTTAAGGTGGCAAGAATAATCTGTGTTTCTTAATTTAAAGACAATTTTTGTTCTTTCCATTTTAAATACTTTTATTTGGAAAGACTTGTTATATGTATCAATGGCAATTAGTTATCTTTGGTAATAGTGCTATTAGTGATTTCTATCCAGCCTACACAAGTTAGTATCTAATATTTCAGGATATACTACCTTGAAGTAGTGAGTATCCAAGGAGGATAAAATAGAATAAAGAATATTAGAGGTAGGATATATGGTTTCCAGTGTCTCATGTAAGAAACTTGGAAGCTGCCACTGCACCCTAATAGCAAGTATAAAGCTGAACAGACTGGAAACTCAACAAAAATTCCTATTGTATCTTTATTTATTTTTTTAGGGCCACACTTGTGGCATATGGTGATTCCCAGGCTAAAGCTGTGGGCCTATGCCCACAGCCATAGCAATGCCAGATCAGAGCTACCTCTGAGACCCATATCACACCTTATGGCAATGCCAGATCCTTAACTCACTGAGTAAGGCCAGGGATTGAACCCACAACCTCATGGTTCCTAGCTGAATTCATTTACACTTCATCACAATGGGAACTCCTCCTATTGGATCTGTAAGAGAAGATAGTGCATATAGGGGAAATTGTGGCCCCCAAGGTTGGAGAGACAGATAGGTGAATACAGCTTACCAGAGTAATCACAGCTTACCAGAATAAAGATTCTCAAGCTGAAACTGCCAGGGGAACCAGTGCTGGAGTAGAAAAACTGGACTTGTAATGGATTAATTGCTGGAGCCTCAGTGTAGAAAACTCTAAGACTTAAAACCTCCAGGGGGGGTGACATTGTATTGTGAAATATAATTCTTGGAGTGATAATTTTCCCATAGTAAATATCAGAATAATTTCTTTATGCTTCTGGAAGGGGGAAGGTAAATAATACTCCTTTTGAAATATGCCAGAGCACCATGTTCTTAATAAGGCCTATCCTTAGGGGAGCCTAGCCAGCTGGGCTATTAGTAGAGCCTAAGTGACTGGGTAAAGGGAAATAAATATCCAACTTCAGCCCACTCCTGCCACCCTGTTTTCCATAGTGGTTGTACCAGTTTACACTCCCAAAACAGTGAAGGAGGGTACCCTTTTCTCTACAGACTCTGCAGTATTTGTTATTTGTTGACTTGTTAGTGATGACCATTCTGAGTGGTATGTAGTGGTACCTCATTGTAATTTTTATTTGAATTTATTCAATAACTAGTGGTGCTGAGCATTTTTTTATGCCTACTGGTCAATCACATATCTTCTTTGGAAAAATGTCTATTTATGTCCTTTGCCCATTTTTGAATTTTTCTTGAGTTGTGTGAGTTGTTTGTATATTTTGGAGAATAGGCCCCTGTTAGTTGCATCATTTGCAAAGATTGTTTCCCATTCTGTGGGTTGTCTTTTCTTTTTCTTTTGTCTTTATAGGGCCACAGCTGTGGCATATGGAGGTTCCTAGGCTAGGGGTCAAATTGGAGCAGTAGCTGCTGGCCCCACCACAGTCACAGCAATACCAGATCTGAGCCACATCTGTGACCTACAGGATAGCTCATAGCAACATCAGATTCTTAACCCAGTGAGCAACACCAGGGATCAAACCTGCATCCTCATGGATGCTAGTAGAATTCATTTATGCTGAGCCATTATGGGAATGCTTTTTTTTTGTCTTCCACTTCTTATTTTTATTTTTTTAAAGTATTCAATGAATTTTACTGTATTTATAGTAGTACAGTGATCATCACAACCAAATTTTATAGCATTTCCATCCCAAACCTCCAGAGCACTTCCTCCCACACCCCAACATGTCTCATTTGGAAACCATAAGTTTTTCAAAGCCTGTGAGTAAGTATCAGTTTGGCAGAGAAGTTCATTTTGTCCTTTGTTTTAGATTCCACATGTAAGTGATAACATATGATGTTGGTGTCTCACTGTCTGACTGACTTCACTTAGTAGGATAATTTCTATGTCCATCCATGTTGCTGCAAATGCCTTTATTTCTACCCTTTTAATGGCTGAATAATATTCCATTGTGTATATGTACCACATCTTCTTTATCCACACCTCTGTCAGTGGACAGTTAAGTTTCCATGTCTTGGTTATTGTATGCAGTGCTGCCATGAATATTGGAATACATGTGTCTTTTCATGTCATGATTTTCTCTGGATAGATGCCCAGGAGTGGGATTACTGTATCATATGGTAATTCTATTTTTAGTTTTCTGAGGCATCTCCATTCAGTTTTCCACAGTGGTTGTACCAATTTACATTGCCACCAACAGTGTACTAGGGTTCCTTTTTCTCCACTCCCTCTCTAGCACCTATTGTTTGTAGACTACTTTATGATAGCCCTTCTGGCTGGTATAAAATGGTACCTCATAGTTGTTTTGATTTACATTTCTCTAATAATAAGTGATGTTGAACATCTTTTCCTGTGTTTTTTTGGCCATCTGCATGTCTTTTTGGAGAATTGTGTTTAGTTCTGCCCATTTTTTGGTGGGGTTGTTTGTTTGTTTTTTTTTTTTTGCTATTGAGCTGCAGAAAGTGTTTATAAATTTTGGAAATTAATCCCTTGTCAGTCAATTCATTTGCATATATTTTCTCCCATTCTGTGGGTTGTCTTTTCATTTTGTTTATGGGTTCCTTTGCTGTGCAGAAACATTTAAGTTTAATTAAGTGACATTTGTTTATTTTTGTTTTTATTGTCATTACTGTAGGAGGTGGATCTGAGAAGATGTTGCTGTGGTTTATATTGGAGAGTGTTTGGCTTATGTTTTCCTCTAAAAGTTTTATAGTATCTGGTCTTACATTTAGGCCTTTAATCCATTTTGAGTTTATTTCTGTGTATAGTGTTAGGAATTGTTCTAATTTCATTCTTTTACATGTGGCTGTCCAGTTTTCCCAGCAACACTTATTGAAGGGGCTGTCTTTTATCCATTGTATATTCTTGCCTCCTTTTTCACAGATGAGTTGACTACAGGTGCGTGGGTTTAATTCTGGGTTTTCTATCCTGTTCTGCTGACCTATATTTCAGCCTTTTGCCAGTACCATATGGTTTTGATGACTGTAGCTTTGTAGTATAGTCTGAAGTCTGGGAGTCTGATTCGTCCAGGCCCATTTTTCTTTCTCAAGATGTCTTTGGCTATTCTGAGTCTTTTGTGCTTCCAAACAAACTTTAAAATATTTTGTTTGAGTTCTGTGAAAAATTGAGTTCTGTCCTTGGTAATTTGATAGCAATTGCATTGGATCTGTAGTTTGCCTTGGATAGTATAGTCATTTTGACAATATTGACTCTTCCAATCCAAGATCATGGTATATCTTTTGATCTGTTTGTCATCTTTTATTTCTTTCATCAGCATCTTATAGTTTTCAGAGTACAGGTCTTTTGTCTCTTTATGTAGGTTTACTCCTAGGTATTTTATTCTTTTGGATGTGGTGGTAAACAGGATTGCTTCCCTAATTTCTCTTTCTGATCTTTCATTGTCAGTATATAGAAATGCAGTCAATTTCTGTGTTTGATTTTGTATCCTGTGACTTTGCCAAAGTCACTGATAAACTCTAACAGTTATCTGGTAGCATCTTTAGGATTTTCTAGGTATAGTATCACGTCATCTGCAAATAGTGATAGTTTTATTTCTTCCTTTCCAATTTAGATAACTTTTATTTCTTTTTCTTCTCTGATTGCTCTGGCTAGGACTTTGAAAACTATGCTGAATAGTAGTGGTGAGAGCGGACATCCTTGTCTTATTCCTGATCTCAGTGGGAATTCTTTCAGCTTTTCACTATTGAGAATGATGTTAACTCTAGGTTTGCCATACATGGCCTTTATTAAATTTAAATAGATTCCCTCTATGCCCAGTTTCTGAAGGGTTTTTTTTTTTTATCAGAAATGGGTGTTGGATTTTGTCAAAGGCTTTTTCTGCATCTATTGAGAGGATCATATGGTTTTTATTCTTTGGTTTGTTAATTGGTGTATCACAGTGATTAATATGTGGATATTGAAGAATCCTTGCATCCTTGGGATAAATCCCACTTGATCATGATGTTCAATCCTTTGAATGTATTGTTGGATTCAGTCTACTAATATTTTCTTGAGGATTTTTGCATCTGTGTTCATCAGGGAAATTGGCCTGTAATTTTCTTTACTTGTGGTATCTTTGTCTGGTTTTGGTATCAGAGTGATGTTGGCCTCATAGAATGAGTTTGGGAGTGTTTCTTCTTCTGCAACTTTTTGGAATAGTTTCAGAAGGATAGGTGTTATCTTTCTCTAAATGTTTGATAGAATTCTGCTGTGAGGGCATCTGGTCCTGGACTTTTGTTTGTTGGAAGTTTGTTGTTGTTGGAAGTTTTTAAATCACAATTTCAATTTCATTACTTGTGATTGGTCTGTTAATCTTTTCTATTTCATCTTGGTTTAGCTTGGGAAGATTGTACTTTTCTAAGAATTTTTCCATTTCTGCTAGGTTTTCCTTTTTATTGGCATATAATTGGATGTAGTAATCTCTTATGACCCTTTGTGTTTCTGTGATATCTGTTGCACCCTCTCCTTTTTCATTTCTAATTTTATTGATTTGAGTCCTCTCTCTTTTTTTCTTGTTGAATAAGGCTTAAGGTTTATCGATTTTGTCAGTCTTTTCAAAGAACCAGCTTTTAGTTTCATTGATCTTTTTCTATGTTTTTCTTTGTTTCTACTTTATTGATTTCTGCTCTGATCTTTATGATTGCTTTCCTTCTGCTAACTTTATGTCTTGTCTGTTCTTCTCTCTCTAGCTGCTTTAGATGTAATGTTAGGATATTTATTTGAGCTTTTTCTTGCTTCCTGAGGTAGGCTTGTATTGCGATAAACTTTCCTTTTAGGACTGCTTTTGCTGCATCCCATAGGTTTTGGATGTCGTATATTTGTCATTTGCTTCTAGATATTTTTTAATTTCCTCTTTGATTTTTTCAGTGCTCCATTCATTGTCTAGTAGCATATTCTTTAGTTTCCATGTGTTTGTGTTGTTAATTTATAGTTGCATAGCATCACGGTCAGAGAAGATGATTGATAAGATTTCAATTTTCTAAAAGTTACCAAGGCTTGATTTGTGGCCCAGAATATGATAAATTCTGGATCATATTCTATGTGCACTTGAGAAGATTGTGTATTCTGCTGCTTTTAGATGGGATTTTTTTTTTATCCTTAGTTTCACTTTCCCTCTACTTTTTTTCTTGGTTTGATTGTGTGTTTTATTTTTTTTTAATTTTTTTTCCCAACTGTACAGCAAGGGGATCAAGTTATCCTTACATGTATACATTTTTTCTCCCACCCTTGTTCTGTTGCAATGTGAGTATGTAGACATAATTCTCAATGCTACTCAGTAGGATCTCCTTGTAAATCTATTCTAAGTTGTGTCTGATAAGCCCAAGTTTCCAATCCCTCCCACTCCCTCCCTCTCCCATCAGGCAGCCACAAGTCTATTTTCCAAGTCCATGATTTTCTTTTCTGAGGAGATGTTCATTTGTGCTGGATATTAGATTCCATTATAAGTGATATCAGATGGTATTTGTCTTTCTCTTTCTGACTCATTTCATTCAGTATGAGATTCTCTAGTTCCATCCCTGTTGCTGCAAATGGCATTATGTCATTCTTTTTTTATGGCTGAGTAGTATTCCATTGCGTATATATACCACTTCTTCCCAATCCAATCCTCTGTCAATGGACATTTGGGTTGTTTCCATGTTGTGGCTATTGGGAATAGTGCTGCAATGAACATGCAGGTGCATGTGTCTCTTTTAAGTAGAGTTTTGTCCGGATAGATGCCCAAGAGTGGGATTGCGGGGTCATATGGAAGTTCTATGTATAGATTTCTAAGGTCTCTCCAAACTGTTCTCCATAGTGGCTGTACCAGTTTACATTCCCACCAACAGTGCAGGAGGGTTCCCTTTTCTCCACACCCCCTTGAGCATTTGTTATTTGTGGACTTATTAATGATGACCATTCTGACTGGTGTGAGGTGGTAACTCATGGTAGTGTTGATTTGCATTTCTCTTATAACCAGCGATGTTGAGCATTTTTTCATGTGTTTGTTGGCCATCTGTATATCTCCCTTGGAGAACAGTCTGTTCAGGTCTTTTGCCCATTTTTCCATTGATTGATTGGCTTTTTTGCTGTTGAGTTGTATAAGTTGCTTATATATTCTAGAGATTAAGCCCTTGTCAGTTGCATCATTTGACACTATTTTCTCCCATTCTGTAAGTTGTCTTTTTGTTTTCTTTTGGGTTTCCTTTGCTGTGCAAAAGCTTGTCAGTTTGATTAGGTACCACTGGTTTATTTTTGCTCTTATTTCTGTTGCCTTGGGAGACTGACCTGAGAAAATATTCATGATGTTGATGTCAGAGAGTGTTTTGCCTATGTTTTCTTCTAGGAGTTTGATGGTGTCCTGTCATATATTTAAGTCTTTCAGCCATTTTGAGTTTATTTTTGTGCACGGTGTGAGGGTGTGTTCTAGTTTCATTGCTTTGCATGCAGCTGTCCAGGTTTCCCAGCAATGCTTGCTGAATAGACTTTCTTTTTCCCATTTTATGTTCTTGTCTCCCTTGTCAAAGATTAATTGACCATAGGTGTCAGGGGGATGTTTTATAAGTATCTATTAAGTCCAGCTGGTCTAATGCATCATTTAAGGCTTGTTTTTCCTTGATGATTTTCTATCTGTATGATTTGTCCATTGCTGTAAGTGCAGTGTTTAAGTCCCCCACTGCTATTGTGTTATTGTCAATTTCTCCTTTTAAGGTCATTGTTTTATATATTGAGGTGATCCTATGTTGGGAGCATATACATTAACAATTGTATGTCTTCTTCTTGGATCGATTCTTTGATCATTTTGTAATGTCCTTCTGTGTCTCTTATAATATTCTTTATTGTAATGTCTATTCTGTGTAATATGAGTATTGCTACTCCAGCTTTCTTTTGATTCCCTTTTGCATGGAATATTTCTTTCCACCCTCTCACTTTCAATTTGTATGTTTCCCTAGAAATGAACTGGGTCTCTTGAAGACAGCATATATATGGATCCTGCTTTTGTATCAATTCAGCCATCCTATGTCTTTGGTTGAGGCATTTAGTCCATTTATATTTAAGGTAATTATTGACTTGTATGTTCTTATTGCCATTTTATTAACTGTTTTGGATTTGGTTTTGTTGCTCTTTTTTTCTTCCCATCTTCTCTTGTTCTCTCCTCTTGTCATTTGATGACTTTAGTGTTGTATTTGAGTTGATTGTTCTTATTTGTGTGTCTATCAGTTGCAGATTTTTGGTTTGCAAGTACCCTGAAATTTTTATATAGCAGTGTGTGTGTGTGTATATATATACATATATATATATATATAATTGTTCTAAGTTGTTGGTCTTTAATTGCAAGTTCATCTGCAGTGTCCTGCATTTATACCCTCCTCAAGGTTTCTGATTTGGGTAGCATATTTGTGTGTGGATGATTTCCTATCTTTAGTGTACATATGTCTTTATGGGTGAGCATTGTCATTTGTGGTATTTTTGTTTCAATTGTGGCCTTTTCTTTTCTACTTAGAGAAGTTCCTTTTGTATTTGTTGTAAAGCTGGTTTAGAATTCTCTTAGCTTTTGCTTATCTATGAAGCTTTTGATTTCTCCTTCAAATCTGAATGAGAGCCTTGCTGGGTGAAGTAATCTAGGTTGGAGTTTTCTTCCTTTCATCACGTTAAGTATATTGTGCCACCTCCTTCTGGCCTGCAGAGTTTCTGCTGAAAAAATCTGTGGAAAACCTTATCATAGTTCCCTTGTATGTAATTTCTTTCTTTTTCCTAGCTTCTTTCAGTATTTTCTCTTTGTGTTTAATTTTGGTCAGTTTATTAATATGTGTCTTGGAGTGTTCCTCCTTGGTTTTTTTAATATGGTATTGTGCTTCCTGGATTTGAGCGAGTGGTTCCTTTCCTATTTTAGGGAAATTTTTAGCTATTATCTCTTTGAATATTTTTTCTGTCCCTTTGTCTCTCTCTTCGCTTTCTGGCACCCCTATAATATGGATGTTGTTGCATTTAACATTGTCCCAGAGTTCTCTGAGACTGTCTTCATTTCTTTTTCTATCTTTCTTCTCTTTTCTGTTCCACATCACTGATTTCCACTAGTCTGTCCTACACCTTGCTTATTCATTCTTCTGCCTCCTGTATTCTGCAGTTGGTCAACTCTAATGAATTTTTTATTTCAGTCATTGTATTTTGCACCTCTGCTTGCTTAAGTTTTAAATATTTTATTTTGTTGCTCAGTGTTTGCTGTAAATTATCAATTTCTGCCTCCAGTTTATTTCCAGTGTCTTGAATCATTTTCAGCATCATCAGTCTAAAGTATTTTTCCTGGCTAATAATCTCCAGATCACTTAGCTGTTTTTCTGGGTTTTTTTCTTTCTCCCTTATCTGAGTTATAGTTCTCTGCTTTTTCATTTTTATAGGTTTTTGGTGTGGTCTCCTTTTCAGAGATAATAGAGTGTAGCCTCTCTTACTTCTGATGTGTTACCCCTCTTGTGGCTGAATTTGGTATGGGGGCTTGCTGTAGGCTTCGTGATGGGAGGGACTGGGACCTGTCCACTGTTAGGTGGGGCTTTGTCTCTAGGTGAGATTAGAGCCTGTATTGGGGGTCTTTAGGCAGCCTGTTTACTGATCTGTAGTGCTGTGATCCCACCTGGATTATTGTTTGGCCTGGGGCTTCTCAGCACTGATGGGTGGGGCCATATTTTCCCCAAATGGCCACCTCTAGAGGATTACATGCTGATGTATACTCCCAAGACCCTTGCCTCCAACGTCTTTCCCCCACAATGAGCCATAGTCACCACATGTTTTCCCAGAGATCCTCCAAGAACTGCAGTCTGGTCCGACCCAGTACACAAGAAAGTCCATGTGCACCTTTTTAGAAGGGGGTCTCCATTTCCCCCAATCCCGTGGAGCTCCTGTACACAAGCCCCACTGGTCTTCAATGCCAGATACTCCAGGGGCTTTCTCCCAATCCCAAATCTCCAGGCATAAGTACTTGACTGTAGGTGAGTCTCTGTGATACAGTTACTTTACAGTCTGTGGGCTTCCCACCTGGCAGGTATAGGGTTGCTTGTATTGCATAATCGCCCCTCATACTATCTTGATATGGCCTCTTCTTTGTCTTCTGGAGTAGGTTATCTTTTTGAAAGTTTCCAGTCCATTTGATTGAAGGTTGTTCAGCATTTGGTTGTAATTCTGTTGTTCTGTTTCCAGTCTTTCTATTGTACCATCTTAATCCTGTCTGTCTTCCACTTCTTGAGGTAGGAAGTACTTGGAACCCTCTTTTTCCTTTTTTTTTTAAATGGTTTCCTATGCTGTGCAAAGATTTTGAGCTTAATTAGGTCCCATTGGTTTATTTTTGCTTTTATTGTCTTTATTCTAGGAGGTGGATCAAAGAAGATGTTGCTGTGATTTATGTCAAAGAGTGTTCTGCCTATGTGTTCCTCTAGGAGTTTTATAGTATCTGGCCTTAAGTTTATGTTTTTAATCCATTATGAGTTTCTTTTTGTGAGTAGTGTTAGAGTGTTCTAATTTCATTCTTTTACAGGTAGCTGTCCATTTTTTTCCCCTGCACCACTTACTGAAGAGACTATATTTCCTCCACTATATGTTTTTGCCTCCTGCATCATAGATGAGTTGAAAATAGATGCTTAGGTTTATTTCTGGTCTTTATACCCTATTCCATCAATCTATATTTCTATTTTTGTGCCAGTACCATCTTGTTTTGATAACTATAGCTTTATAGTATAGTATGAAGTTAGGGAGCCTTAATAGTCAGTAAAGTTAGGACCATAAAGATATAAAGTATGGTAACAAAAACAAAAAATTTGGAAAAAGTAATTAAACTTAAAGGAGTTTCTGTCTAAAACAAGTAGATTTAGGTGAACATATTATGAACTCCATGGTTACCATAAATCAAAACCTACATCAGATATAAAATACCAGACCAAAAAGCACACAAACATATAACTAAAGAAAAGCATCAACTGCAAAGAAAAAACAGAAGAACAATAACAACTGTAAGACAAGAAACAAAATGTAAATAACTACATACCAATCAATAATCACTTTAAATGTCAGTGGACTAAGTGTTTCAATACATTGGATAAAATAACAAGACCCTTCTTTTTGTTGCTTAACGGAACTTATTTTAGAGCTAAAGATACACATAGACTGAAAATGAGGTGATGGAAAGATATTTCATGCCAAAAGACAAGACAAGAAAGTGGGCATAACAATGCTTATATCAGAAAAAAAATGGACTTTAAAATCTATAGTGAAAGACAAAAAAGCATTCTGTAATGATAAAGGGATAAATACAAAAGGGGATTTTACACTCCTTATCATGTATACAGCCAACTAATTAGCACATAAATATATAAAGCAGGGCTAACAGACATAAAGGGAAAATTGATTAAAAAAATGCTATAACAGCAGGGGACTTTAACACCCCACTTAATAGACAAATTATGGCGACAGCAAGTCAATAAGGCAAGAGTAGTCTTAAATGATACGTTAGACCATTTAAATTTAATAGATAGCTACAGGACATAATATGCCATAAAGAATAATACACATTCTTTTTTTCAAGTTCATGTAGAACATTTCCCAGGATATCAATGCTATGTCACAAAATGAATATCTATACATTTAAGAGGGTAGAAATTATATCAACCATTTCTGTGACCACAACAATATGAA
Source organism: Phacochoerus africanus (assembly GCF_016906955.1). Lineage (NCBI taxonomy): Eukaryota > Metazoa > Chordata > Mammalia > Artiodactyla > Suidae > Phacochoerus > Phacochoerus africanus. Next base: position 197,974,251 of record NC_062545.1, on the reverse strand, counting down.
ACTCAAGATCAATTACAGGGAGAATAATAGGAAAGGAAACCTACTAAACAACATTCTACTTTAAAAAAATCCATTGATGAAGAGATCAGAGAGGAAATCATAAAATAACTTGAGACAAATCAAAACAGAAACCAAACTTTGAAAATCTATGGGATATGCCAAAATTGTTCTAAGAGGGAAGTTTAGACTGAAATAAACCTACCTGAAGAACAGAGAAAAATCTCTAATAACCCAACCTAAAATTTAAGGGAATTAAAAATAAGAGCAAAGCACAAAATAAGCAGAAGGACGAGAATGATGAAGATCTGAGAGGAAACAGAGACCAAAAAAAAGAAATCAATGAAACCAAGAGATGATATTTTTAATGATAAAACCAGGCTCACCTAGGAAAAAAAGAGAACTCAAATAAACAACATAAGAAATGAAAGAGGAGAAATAACAACGAATACCACCAATATACAAAAAAAAAAAATCAGAAGGGGGTGCTATGAAGTGTTAAATGCCAATAAAGTGGACAACCTAGAAGAAATGGATGTATTTATAGAAGGTATTTATAGAAATATACAATCTTCCAATACTGAACCAGAAGTAGTAGACCAATCACTTGTAGTGAAATTGAATTAGTAAGGAAAAGCTTCCTAGCAAGCAAAATTCCATGACTGGATATTTTCCCAGGGGAATTCTCTAAAACATATAAATAAGACCTAGTATTTATCTTTCCCAAACTACACCAAAATGAAGACAAAACTTCCCAAATTCATCGTACAAGGCCACCATTATCTGATACCAAAACCAGACAGAGTATGAAAATGGAAAATTATAAGACAAAATCTCCGATGAATATAGATGCAAATCCTCAACAAAACACTAGTAAACTGAATTTAACAACACACAAAAAGGATCATACAATTTGATCAAGTGGGACTTATTTCAGAGATGCAAGAATGATTCAATATTTGCCAATTTGTATGATATACCACATTAACAAAAGGAAGGATAAAAAAAAATCACATGATAATCTCAATAGATGAAGAAAACAAATTTGAAAAAAATTCAAAAGCCTATCACGATATGAGTTCCCATTGTGACTCAGTGGTAATGAACATAAATAATAGCCATGAAGATGCTGGTTCCATCCCTGGCCTCTCTCAGTGGGTTAAGGATCTGGCATTGCTATGAGCTGTGGTGTAGGTCACAGACATAGCTCAGATCTGGTGTTTCTATAGCTGTGGCCTAGGCTGGCAGCTGCAGCTCTGATTTGACCCCTAGCCTGGGAACTTCCATGTTCTGTGGGTGCTTCCCTAAAACAAAAGAAAATGAAACCTAATCATGATTTAAAAAAAGACAAAAAACTCATCAGAGTTGGTATAGAGGCGACATATCTCAAAATAATAAAGGCCATTTATGACAAACTCACAGCTAACTTCATACTCAATGGTGGAAATTCTGAACAACTTTTCTAAAATAAAGTCAAGAAAAGTATGCCCACCCTTGCCATTTCTATTTAGCATAATATTGGAAGTCCTCAACACAGCAATCAGCCACGAATATCCAAACTGGAAAAGAAGAATTAAAACCATCTTTTTATTTTTTTATTTTTTGCAGATAATAGACTATATATGTAGAAAGCCCTAAGGTCTCCACACAAAATTTGTTTACTGAATTCATTTATTCAAATAGAGTTTCAGTGTACAGGATTATTATACAAAAAATGTTGCTTTCCTATACACTAATAAACTATCAGAAAGAAAAACCTATAAAGCAATCCTGTTTAAATTTTTCTTAAGAAAAATAAAATACCTAGAAGTGAACTTAGCCGAGGAGGTGAAAGAACTATATTCTGAAAAGTATAAGATGCTGATGAAGGAAACTGAAGCTGATATAAAGTCATAACAAGATATCCCATTCTCTTGGACTGAAAAAATTAATATTAAAATGAGCATTCAATCCAAAGCAATTTACAGATTAATGCAATTCTGATGAAAATACCCATGATATTTTTCACAAAACTAGAACAAATAACCATAACATTTATATAGAACCACAAATAACCAAAACAATCTCGAGAAAAAAAAAGAAAGAAAAAAGCTGGAGGTATCATACTACCAGACTTGAGACTATACTGCAAAGTACAGTAATAAAAACCAGATGACACTGGCACAAAACACACACAGATCAAGGGAACAGAAAAGACAGCCCAGAAATAAACGCATGCACTTATGGTCAAGTAATTTACGGCAAAGGAGGCAAGAATCATCAGTGAGGAAAAGACAGTCTCTGCAATAAGCAGTGCTGGCAAAACTGGAGAGCTACATATCAAAGAATAAAATTAGAACATTTTCTCACACCATATGCAAAAATCAACTCAGATTTGACTAAAGGTCTATATGTAATAGTTGAAACCATAAAATTCCTAGAAGTGAACTCTTTAACATAAATTGTAGCATATTTCTTTGGATTTTCCACCTCAGGCAAAAGAGACAAATGGAACCTAATTAGACTTTAAGCTCTTATACAGCAATGACAATACAAAAAAGGCAACCTAACTAAATAGGAGAAAATATTTGCAAATTTTGTATAACTTAATACCGAAAAAACATGCAACCCAATTAAAAAAATGGGGAGAAGACCTGGATAGATATTTTCCGAAAGATGATATACAGGTGGCCAATTGGAACATGAAAAAAATGGTCAACATTACTAATCATCAGAAACATGCTAATAAAAACAAATATCACTGCATACCTGTCAAAATGGCTGTCACCAAAAGGTCTACAAATAACAGATATTGTTGAGCATGTAGTGAAAATGAACCCTAATACACTGTTGAGGTTGTAAATTGATGCACCCATTATGAAAAATAGTTATGGAGGTTCCTCAAAAACTAAAAATAGAACTACCATAAATCATCCAGTGATTCCACAACTGGATATATATCTGAAGAAAACAAAAACACCAATTGAAAAAAAATACATGCATCCCAATATTCATAAGAGAATTACTTTCAGTAGCTAGATATGGAAGCAACCTAATTGTCCATCAATAGATGAATGGATGAAAATATGGTACACACACACACATGCACACACACACACACTCACAAGGTAGAATATTACTCAGCCATAATAAAGAAAATTCTGTCATGTGCAACAATGTGCATGGACCTAAAATATATTATAATTAGTAAAGTAAGACAGAAAAAGACAAATATTGTGTTACCACTTATATGTCAAATTTAACAAATAAATGAATGTATAAACAAAACAAAGATTCGCAAATATAGAGAACAAACTAGCAATTAGGAGTGGGGAGAGGGGAGTGGAGAAGGGCAAAATAGGGTTGTTGAGTGATATGAACTACTATGTTTAAAATAGATATATCATTCATCATAGGGAAATATTATTTTGTAAGAATTTTAAATGGAGTATAATCTATAAAAGTAATGAATTACAATGTTGCACACTTTAATATAATATTATAAATCAACTATACTTCAATAAAAAAAATGAGTCCAGATTTTTTGTAAAATCTCCAGAACTTTAAATTTTGATGACTAGTTCAAAAGTTGGAAAATATTGTGTAAGGAAAACAAATCACATTTTCTGTCATAATATAGTTTGAGAGTTTCTTTTAAGTCTAAAATGTGATAAAAAGATATATAAATATAGCTGAGGTTATGTCTCATGTATATGAATTAGGAACTGGGTTAAAAATGAATTATGAAAGGCATACTTTCCATTTAAGTTTCTTTTTTTAAGATTTTAGGATTACACATGCTTATGGGCAACATAGCAGTTTGACTATTTGTAAAGACCTTAGATGTTATGAGGATGTAAGCTTGGCATTATTTTGTTTTAGATTTATTTATTTATTTCAAAAATAAATTGGGAAACATTTGGCCAGAGACTTCTCTGCATATTCATGAAATTTTGAATAGAAAGTAAGAAATAATCTAAAGAAGCAGTCTCAAGAGAAAAAATGTAATGGCTTGAGGTACAGGGCTGTGTGATTGAGGAAGTGGGGAAAGAGCTTCTGCCCAGGCTGAATAAGATAGCAATTTAACAGGATGGAGTTTTGATGACTGAGACACAGTGGAGAAGAGACTGGAGAAGGGCAAAATAGGGTGGTGAGTGATATGAACTACTATGTTTAAAATAGATAAGCAACAATATATATTGTTCAGCATAGGGAAATATACTTATTTCAGTATGCTAGAGTCACTGGAAAATGTTGGATATAAGAGACAGAAAGATCAAAAGAATAGTGGGAAGGGAATGGACATGAAAACATAGTGGACAGGTGTGATGAATAGTGAAGAAAATACAGAATAGAGAATTGGCCAGAATACAGGATTGGGACAACCAGAACCAGAGCAATAGGGGAGGGCATGCAATTCCCTTCATTTAGGATATATCCATTTATTTTTGTTGATCTTATGACTGTGAGAACAATTTTGAACAGAGGTCAAAATTGCATAGAATGTGCTAACAACATAATAATGAGGAAAATCTGGAGAAACTAAAAAAAAATCATAACTTTCCTTAAGATAATCAAAGATCCAACATTACAAGGTAATCAACTACCCTGAAACCCTCAAGGAGTTAAACACTTCCAGGAAGAAAACTGGATGCCAAAACTCTCTCACCTATGACCAAGTATAAGAAGAAGAGGCAGTTGACAAAAGGAAAGCCTTCTATCATATACAGGATGCTTCTCAGAATAATGGGTGCTCAGATAATTACTAGTGTCAAGTCAGGAGACAGTAAAAATACCCTAAGTGGTGGTCCAAGACTGTAGAGATTATTGGCTATAGAGAGGGGTGAACAGTCACAAAGCCTCCTTTTAATATTGTCGACAAAAAGCTGTATGTAGCTGGAAGAGTGGCAAAAAGGCAAATCACATACAGAACATATAGGTGAAGACACATTGAAGCTGAATGAGGAGTAAAAAGTTAGTCTTTTATTCCTGGAAGTTGTCAGAAACCATTCTGGCCTAAAAATCCTATGGATAACACCCGTTAGAAATCTCCTGATGTAATGGAAGTGGAAAGTTACTCCCAAACAAGACCAATGGTTTTGCTGAATTTGGCTTGCTAGTATTTCTTAGAATTTTTGGCAACTATATTTATGAGGAATGTTTGTTTATAATTTTTCTTATGAAATGTTTGTATGGCTTTGATGTAAGGTTAATACTGAGTTATAGTAAGTTGGTAAGTGCTACACCATGCTCTATGTTTGGGAGAGTTTGTAGAAGACTGGTAATATTACTTTTTTAAAAAGTCATGTGCAAATGACTAGTATCTACTAGTTGCTGAGAGAAGAGTATTGAGGTTTAATTATAATTGAAGAACTTCATATTTCCATTTCATTTTTTTGTCTTTTTAGGGCCAAACCTATGGCATATGGAAGTTACCAGGCTAGGGGTTGAATCAGAGCTGTAGCCAACAGCCTATGCCACAGCCACAGCAATGCCAGACTGAGCCACGTAGCATATGCAACTGACACCATAGCTCACAGCAATGCCAGATCCTTAACCCACTGAGTGAGGCCAAGGATTGAATCTGCATCCTCATGGTTACTAGTCAGATTCATTTACTATGAGCCATGACAGGAACTCCTTCCATTTCATTTTTTATTACAGTTGATTTACAATGTGCCAATTTTTGCTGTATAGCGAAAGGATCTAGGCATACATACACATATATTCTTTTTCTCTTATCTTTCATCATTTTTTATTCCAAGATATTGGATATAATCCTCTGTGCTATAGAGTAGGGTCTCATTGCCCATCCATTCTAGATGTAATAATTCACATCTATTCACTCCAAACTCCCAATCCATCCTATGCCCTCCACAACTCCCTTGGCATCCACAACTCTGTTCTCTATGTCTGAGTCTATTTTCATTTTAGTTCTATCAGTTTTTTCTCATGTATGTAGAAGATTTGTTGTTATATGCATGCATTTTTGTCATAGTTGCTTTAATAAACCAATCTGTTCATTATTATCATTATTATGTAAGGTTCCTATTTATCTCTGTAGTGTTTTCTCTGAATTCTCTAGGTAGAAAAGCAAAGGCCACAACTAGATAAAAGAAAACTATAACAGAAAAGGCTCACCAATAAAGGCAAAGATATAATAAAATTAGAAAATCATTCCCACACAAATATGATATCAAAACCAGCAATTGCGAGAAGAGAAAGGTACAAATGCAAGATACTAAAGATGCATTTGCAGTTAAGAGACTAGTAACTTAAAACAATCTTTTATATGTATATACATATATGGAGAGAGAGACTCCTATATCAAGCCCCAGTAATAACTGCAAATCAAAAATCTATAACAAACATAAAAAAATTAAAAAGCAATCCAAACACAACACTGAATATAGTCATCAAATCACAAGAGAATAAGAGGAAAGGAAGAAAAAAATCCCACAAAACCAGATCCAAACAGTTAACAAAATGCCAACAAGGAAGTATATATTGATAATTACCTTAAATGTAAATGGACTAAATGTTCAATCCAAAAGGCACAGACTGGCTGAATAGATAGAAAAACAAGACCTGTATATGCTATCTACAAGAGATCCACTTCATATCCAGGGACAGAAACAGAATGAACGTGAGGGGACAGAAAAAGTTATTTCATGCAAATGGAAATCAAGAGAAAGCTGGAGTAGCAATACTCATATTTGACAAAATAGACTTTACAATAAAGACTGCTACAAGAAACATGAACACTATATAATGATCAAAAGATCAATCCAAGAAGATATGACAATTGTAAATATATATGCAGCTAACACAAAAGCACCTCGATATATAAAGGCAACTGCTAACAGCCATGAAAGGAGAATTCAACTGTAAAACAATAATAGTGGATGAAGTTAACACCCTACTTCCATCAATGGAGAGATCATTCAGACAGAAAATCAGTATGGTATGCAGGCCTTAAATGACACATTAGACAAGATGGAATTGATATTTATTGAGCATTCCATTCAAAAGCAGCAGAGTGCACATGGAACATTCTTCAGGTTAAATTATATTCTGGGCAATGGGCAAGCCTTGCTAAATTTAAGAAAATTGAAATCATACCAAGATATTTTCTGACCACAATATCGTGAGATTAGAAATAAACTATTGGAAAAACTGCAGAGAACACAAACATACAGAGGCTAAACAATATGCTAATAAATAACCAATATATCACTGAAGTTATCAAAGAGGAAATAAAATTATCTAGAGACAAATGACAAGAAAAACACTATGATCCAAAACCTATGGGGCACAGCAAAAACAGTTCAAAAAAGGAAATGTATAGCAATAAAATATTATCTTAGGAAACAAGAAAAATCTCAAACAACCTAACATTAGATCTAAAGTGACTAGAGAAAGAGAACAATTAAAAACCAAAATTAGCAGAAGGAAAGAAATTTTAAAAAATCAGAACAGAAATACATGAAGTTGAGATAACTAAATGTTGATTCTTTGAAAAGATAAACAAATTTGATAAACCCCTCTATCCAGAGTCATCAAGAAAAAAAGGGAGGGCTCAAATCAATAAAATTAGAAAAAAAAGAAGTTACAAATGACAACACAGAAATACAAGGGAGCATAAGAGACTACAACAGGCAACTATATGCCAATAAAATGGGCAACGTAGAATAGAAGAATTTTTAGAAGTGTACAATCTTCCAAGACTGAACCTGGAAGAAATAGAAAATATAAACAGAACAATCACAAATACTGAAAATGAAACTGTGATTAAAATACTTCCAGCAAACAAAATCCAGGACCAGATGGTTTCACAGGCGAATTCTATCAAAAATTTAGAGAAGAGTTAACACCTATTTTTCTGAAACTACTGCCAAGAAGTTGAAGAGGAAGAAACACTTCAAAACTCATTCTGTGAGGCCACCACAACCCTGATATCAAAACTAGACAAAAACAGCACAAAAAAGAAAATTACAGGCCCGTATTACTGGTGAACATATACACAAAATTCCCCAACAAATGCAATCTATCAATACATTAAACAGAGGAAACACCATGATCATGTGAGATTTATCCCAGCTATGTGATATTTTTCAACATCTGCAAATCTATCATTTTGATACACCATTTTAACAAATTGAATAATATATCAATCATCTTAATAGATACAAAAAAACTTTTGAAAAAAATTCATCACCCATTTATGATAAAACCTCTCTAGAAATTTGGCATAGAGGGAACCTACCTTAACATAGTAAAGGTTGTATATCACAAACCCAAAGCTAACATCATACTCAATGGTGAAAAGTTGAAAGCATTTTGTCAGATCAAGAACAAGACAAGGATATCCACTCTCACCACTGTTATTCAACATAGTTTTGGAAGTATAGCCAGAACAGTCAGAGGAGAATAATAAAGGAATCCAAATCTGAAAAGAAGAAATAAAAATGTTACAGTTTGCAGATGACATTATACTATAAATAGAAAATCCTAAAGATGCTACCAGAAAACTGTTGGAGATCATAAATGAATTTGGTAAATTTGAGGATAAAAAATTAAAACACAGAAATGGCTTTCATTTCTATACACTAAGAATGAAAGATAAGAGAGAAGAAATTAAGGGAAAAAATCCCATTTACCCTCACAACAGAAAGATTAAAAAACTAGGAATAAACCTGCCTAAGGAGAAAAAAAGAGCTGTACTCTGAAAACTATACAACGGTGTTGAAAGAAATCAAAGATGATGCAAACAAATGTCAGTATGATACTCTTGGATTAGAATAATTAATATTGTAAAAATGACTATACTACCCAAGGCAAACTACAGATTCAATGTAATCCCTATCAAATTACCAACAGGATTTTTCAACAGAAATAGAACAAAAATAAAAATAAAAAATTTGTACAGAAACACAAAGACCCTGAATAGCCAAAGAAATCCTGAGAAAGAAATATGCAACAGGAGGAACAAGGCTTCCTGGCTCCAGGCTACCCTACAAAGCTACAGTCGTCAAAACAATACGGTTCTGGCAGGAAAAAAAACAGTAATATAGATCAATGGAATAGGATAGAAAGAGCAAAAATAAACCCATCCACCTATGGAAGCTAAGAATATACAGTGGAGAAAAGACAGTCTCTTCAATAATTGGTTCTGGGGAAACCAGACAGCTACATGTAAAAGAATTAAATTAGAACATTCTCTAACACCATACACAAAAACTCTAAATGTATTAAAGATCTAAATATAAGTCCAGTTGATATAAAAATCATTTGCAGAACCCTCTTTGATGTAAATTGCAGCAATATATTCTTGGATCTACCTTCTAGAGTAATGAAAGTAAAAACAAAAATAAACAAATGGGACCTAATTAAACTTAAAGTTTTTTTCACTGCAAAGGAAACCATAAACAAAATGAGAATATAAGAGACAACACAGAGAATGGGAGAAAATATTTTCAAATGAGGTGACCAATAAGGGATTGCTCTCCAAAATAGATAAACATCTCACAGTTTTATTTTTAAAAAAGCAAAATAACCCAATCCAAAAATGGGCAGAAGTTCTAAGTAGACATTTCCCCATAGAAGACAGAGAGATGGCCAAAAAATACATGAAAAATGGTCAACATTGCTAATTATTAGAGAAATGCAACTCAAAACTACAATGAGGTATTACCTCACAGCAGTCATAACTGCCATCATCAGAAAGTCTACAAACAGTAAATTCTTGAGAGGGTTTGGAAAAAAAGGAACTCTCTTGCACTGTAAATGGGAATGTAAGCTGATACAACCATATAGAGAACAGTATAGAGGCTCTTTAAAAAACTAAAAATAAAACTATTTTATCTAGCAATCCTACTCTTGAGCATATATCCAGAGAAAACCGCAACTTGAAAATATACCTGTACCCAGTAGTTATTGCAACACTATTCACAGTAGCCAAGATATGGAAACAACATAAATGTCCCTTGACAGATGAATGGATAAAAAATAAGTGGTATATACATACAATGGAATATTAGTCATAAAAAAGAATGAAATAATGCCATCTGCAGAAAAGTAGGTGGACCTAGACAGAGATTACCAAACTAAATGAAGTCAAAGACAAATATCATATATCACTTGTATGTGGAATTGAAAAAATGATACCAATGAACAAATTTACAAATCAGAAAGACTCACAGACTTCAAAAACAAACTGTGGATACCAAAGAGAAAGTTGGGAGGGAGGAGGGATAAATTAGGAGTTTAGGATGAACATGTATATACTACTATATATAAAATAGATAATCAACAAGGACCTGCTGTATAGCAGAGGGAACTTAATATTCTCTAATAACCTGTCTGGGAAAATAATCTGAAAAACAATGAATATAGATATATTTATAATTGAATCATTTTGCTGTACACCTAAAACTAACAAACCCATTTTTTTTTTGGTCTTTTTGTCTTTTTACTATTTCTTTGGGCTGCTCCCATGGCATATGGAGGTTCCCAGGCTAGGGGTTGAATCGGAGCTGTAGCCACTGGCCTACGCCAGAGCCACAGCAACGCGGGATCCGAGCCGCATCTGCAACCTATACCACAGCTCACGGCAACGCAGGATCCTTAACCCAATGAGCAAGGGCAGGGACCAAACCTGCAACTTCATGGTTCCTAGTCGGATTTGTTAACCACTATGCCATGACGGGAACTCCTAACAAACCCTTTTAAAATCAACTATACTTCAATATAAAATAAAATTAAATAAAAAATTCCTATTTATGATACCAACAGTAATTATACTAGGAATATAACGAGACCTCCTCAGACTGATAAAAGGGATCTCTAGAAAAATTTTACAGCTAATAACATAGTTAATGGTAAAAGAGCAAGTGCTATCTTATTAATATGAGGAAAAATGTGTTATGTCTTCTCTTATCCTCTTCAACATCATACTAGGGATCATGGCTAAAACAATAAGGCAAGAAAAATAAATAGGAATGGAGAAAAAGAAAATTGTTCTAATTCATAATGATGTCATTATCTACCAAAAATTCAAAATAATCTATGAAAAAACTACTGTCTAAGAAATATCTTCACAAGTTTATAGAATACAATGTTAAAATTTTATATTTATGCTACTAGCAATGGAATTGAAATTGAATTTAAATACAGTACCACTTATAGTAGTGCCATAAAACATGAAATAATTAGGAATAAATCTAGGAAAGTGTGTGTAAGATTTTCAATCTAAAATGTAAAATATTGGTTAAAGAAATTAGGAAAACATGTCAATGATGAACTGTGACCTATTTATTGTTTCTGTCCAGATTCATCTATAAATTCAAACAATATTTTTGTATAAATTAATAATGGAAAAGAAAAAGATTAAGAATAGTTGAAACACTTAAAAAAACAAATCTAGAGATCTCATACTACTTGATTTCAACACTTGCTATAGAGCTACAGTAATCAAAAAAGTGTAGTATTTTCTGGAGAATGGACACATAAATTAGCAAAAAAAGAGAATGGAGTGTCTAGAAATTGTCTCACCTATATATGTCACTGGGTTGCCAAAAAGCTAAAAAAGTAATCCATTAAGAAATGGTAGACTTTTCAATAAATGGTGTAATATTTGGACATCTTTATGCAAAAAACTGAACTTAACACCTTATACCATGTAATTAAAGTGGACATAAATCTTAAGAAATATTTGACTCTGTCTTTCCTATATTAATAGGACAAGATCTCTCACTTCAAGTGCTTATCACTGCAAAAAACATTCAGAGAACTGTTCCATCTTTCACAGTTTCAGTTCAGGGAAGGGGAAACAAGCCTATAGGAAAAGATCTTGATTGGTAACTGTGGTCTTTGGAAGAAAAATCTCTCTCCCTTCATTCTTTAGCCTATCTCAGTCCACTGAACAAACTCTGCTCTCTTCTCCATTCACTTCCAGGACCCATGGTATAATAATAAGCTTACATAATAAAATATCACAAACTAGGTAGCTTAAATCAGAAATTTATTATCTCACAATTCTGAAGGCCAAGTCTAAAATTGGGGTGTTGGCAGAGCCATATTTCCTCTACAAACTTCCATGATTAATCTCAGGTTATTTTATCCAGTTTTTACTGAGTTGATTCCCACTTTTAAATTACTTATATTATCTGAATGTTGTACACCCCCGCACCACCACTGTAACCCTGAAATATATACAGTTAAATTCCAAGAAACAAGCTGTGCTTTGGTTACAGTAGGTGCTTGACAAATTCTTGCTAGACAAATGAATGTGCTCACATTTACGAATGTCTTAAAGGTAAGTGGAATGTGGTGAACCCTGTTTGATTTGTAATATGATTTTTTTCTCTAAAAACCTATAATCTAGCATCTAACCCCAATTACCCCTCTATAAACACTCTCTTAAACATCAATACTGACTTCAATTACCAAATTCAATTTCTCAACACACTGTACAGAATTGCCAACTGTTGACATCTTTCTTCTTACTGAAATTCTACTCACTTAACTTCTATAGCTCTGTATTCTCTTATGTCTTCCTTTTGGCATATGTGGCCTTTCTCTGTTCATTTCTCTCCTTTCTTTAAGCCATTCTTAAAAGGTCCCTGGGAGCTGTCCTTTGTACTTTCTTCTCTTACTGCCCTGTTCCCTTATGAAATCTAAGGCTTCACATGTAGTACATGTACTACTTGTACTAAGAACTTTACATATACCACTTGGCTATTATGTCTGAATTAAAACTCAACTTTACAACTTATATCTTAGGCATTTTCACCCAGATATCCTATAACATAGCATTGAAAAGTAAAAATTTAGAAATATCCCTAATTACATTATTTTAAAATAAAAAAGATAGGGAAAATAGTTAAAATTCATTAGTAAGACTGATTACAAGAAGACCACGTAGTGATATTTTTGGCGTGCTAAAATAAAATAAGTTTGAGACTATAACTATAGATCCAAACGCTATTTTGAATGTAAGAGACAATGATCTCAAACAAGGCTTGAAAGGTTTTACTTCTTTGCAGACATTCTTAGTGGCCATTCTCCAGGAAAGGATAAGTAAACCCATAAATACACTCTGATACAAATTAAGAGAAAGCTGAATAAATAACTTAGTGAATTTTCCTGCTTTCTAAATAGTAAACGTCTCCATGTTATATAGTTTTGTTCAGGTCATCTGTGATAGTAAATTAACCTTGGCCACTCAGTAGCCCAATTTAACAAAAGTCTTATCTTCACATCATATGTGCATATTACATAATATTTACCTAACAGAAAATCTTGTTCTTTTTGAACACATATGGAATATTCTCTTAAATGACCAAACATCAGGCCACAAAGAAATCTTCAATAATTACCTTAAAGTTAACATCATAGAGATTGTTAAATCATAATGCAGTAAAATTAGAAATCAATATAATAAAGTGATAATATGCATATCCTTTATGTCTGAAACCTAAAACACTAGCAAATAACTCTGAACAAAATCTTTTTAAAAAATAATAAAAATTATAAAATTTCAGGTTTTTGAATTACAAAAGAAATACAAAAAAGGAAGTAAAAGTATATATGAGACTTTGTGGTAGGAAGAATTCTGAGAAATTCCCCCCAAATTCCTTATCCCTTTTCATAATTCCCTCTACTGAGTGTGGGTGGCATTGTGAATATGACAGAACAGTCTCTTGATTAGGTTACACTATCTGGCAAAGGTGAAGAAATTTTGCATGTTAAAGCACCTAATCCCTTGACTTTAATTCAAAGAGATTATCTCTGGTGGGCCAAATGAATTAGGTAAGCACTCAAAAGAGAAGTTCCCCAGCTAATTTTGAAGAAGCAAGCTGCAGTGTTGTGGAGGATTCAGGTAGCCAGGGCATGGTCTCTAGAAGCACTGCAGGGATAACTTCCCAGGCCAACACCCAGCAGGCAAACAAGCACCTTAATTTGCAACTAACAGCTTGAATTTAGCCAACAACTTGAGGGAGACAGGAAGCAGATCTTTCCCTAGTTAAGCCTAAAGGTGAGACCGCAATTGGCCAATGCTTTCATCTTATTCTATGAGATTCTGCAGAAGGCTGAGCTGAAATATATGCTGGATTTCTTGACCCACAGATGTAATAGATATATTTGTTTTAAATCTCCAAGTTTATGATAATTTTTAATACAACAATAGGAAATTAATACAGGCTGATAAACTTTGATCCCCCAAACCAAATAAAGAAGGTATAGATACCTACATCATTATATATCCCCATTTTACTTAAGTACAAAGATGAAATACCTCTAATGTAGTTATCTGAATTCAACAGTGTTTGCAAGATAATACTTCGTTGGGATTTTAACAAAGGGTGACACTTAAATCATTTTTGTCTTTTGTAGTCCCAATTCTGAACCCCAGTCTTCTACTTCTGAGTAAACAATTCCCAGGAGCCTGCATAAGATGAAACAAGATGAGACTGCATGACAGCAGAAGGAGAATCATTGTGAATCTCTCTACTCTCTGGGGTATACAATTGGTGGGGAAAAAGAGATGATCATGCATCCTGGAGATGCATGGACACTCCCCCTACCCTTCAGGTAGGGGATCCTCATGATTAGTATTATTCTCCTTAGTCTTTAAGAGCTGAGAAAGCTAAGCTGATGTGAGCTGAGTTCATTCCATCTTCAAGGCTTAGAGAGAGAAAGAACATTAAAAAAGCAGAGAGTCATCCCTGTGGTCCAGATTGACAGACTTCTGAAACTTTCTTCTACTTTCCAGTATTCTTCCACTGGCAGACACGATGAGTGAACAAATTAAAATTATAACACTCCTAAGGGAGCATGACCTCCAGAAAGTAAAAGACCAAGAATACAGCTCAATACAATTCCTAAATTCTAAGGACAGAAACAAAATCTGAAAAACTTTCAGATGAAAATGTTTACAAAGGAAAAATAATCCCGACTTCAGATTTGTTGTTAATACTAGATTATTTCCCACTTTAATTTATATTCTCTGAGTGTTACGCAAGTACATCCCACCTCCACTGCCACACACTGAAATCTATAAGGTTAACTTTCAAGAAATGAAACTGTATCACTGTAGTCTGGCACCTACAACTTTGCTATGCTTACAATAGGTGCTTAACTAGGATTTTAGTAAGTGCTTACTCCCAAGTCCAAACATGATTGAGTGAAGATGGAAGTGTGAAAGAAAGATACTCACAGATATTGGAAAAAAATCCACCACCTGCATAACCTATCTGAGCAAAATATTTGAGAAGCAACATATGGTTTCTTGCTGAGATCTCACTGTTGAGCAAAGAACATTGCAATGCATACAAAGTTAAAGCAATACATGTGTAGTGAACTTCCTGAGAATATGTAATTTAAATAATGATTTTTTTAAATATAAGTGGCCAACTGTAAATAAAATATTTTCTTATTATTCAGCTGTATCAGCAAAATTTAGTACATTGAAAAGACCATGAGCGGTGTTTGGAAAAGACAGTCTAAGTAAAAGAATCCCAAAGATCTCCTCTATGTCAGGGAGGAGGAGAATGGAGCGGTTAAAATATTTAAAAGTTACAATTTACTAGTAGAAACATATTGGTTGGAAATGTTTTTTAAATCTTAATTGTACATAATAGTAAAAAAATATATGATTGATAATGAATATTGAGAAAATAACAACAGTTAATGCAATTGAAACTCAATGAAACCCTTAAGAAATGAAAAAAGGGGAGTTCCCATTGTGGCTTAGCAGAAATGACTCTGACTAGCATCCATGAGGATACAGGTTTGATACCTGGCCTCGCTTAGTGGGCTAAGGATCCAGTGCTGCCATGAGCTGAGGTGTAGGTTGCAGATGTGGCTTGGATCCTGAGTTACTATGACTGTGGTGTAGGCCAGCAGCTACAGCTCTGATTTGACCCCTGGCCTGGGAACCTGCATATGCTGTGAGTGCAGCCCTAAAAAGCAAAAATGAACGAACAAAAAAGAAATGAAAAAAGGTTATGAATATCAATTTGATGAAATTGCGAAACATAGGGAAAAGAAAAACCATAAAAGTAACAAAATGAAAAATGACTATTAATACTATTAATAGTAACTAGTAACACATCCTCAAAGCAACAGTCCAGGTAAATAGGATCAATATCCCTGGTAATGACAACTAAAATGGCTTGAAAAAAAATCACCTTCTAAAAAGTTCAGAGACCTAACAAGAGGATGAAAAATTGCCAGACTGAGACTAGAAAGAGAACTACACTTCAGATTTGAACCAGAACTGTTTTTTTTTTTTTTTTTTTTTTGCCTCAGGGCTAAATGCCCATCTAGAAAAGGGAGCTCAGAGACAGTTTCTGGTGAAGGGCAAGAAATGTAGGGTGTATGGATTTGAGTCTGAGTTTGTGGGGGTTAGGAGAGGGAGAAAGAACTTTTTCTTTTTAAGGGTTCTATCTGCAGCATATGGATGTTCCCATGCTAGTGGTCAAATTGGAGCTGCAGCTGCTGGCCTGCACTACAGCCATGGAAACACCAGATCCATACCACTTCTGTGACCTACACCATAGCTCACAGCAATGCTGGTGGATCCTTAACCCACTGAGCTAGGCCAAGGGCTGAATTTGCATCCTCATGGATACTAGTTGGGTTTGTAACCTGCTAAACCACAAAAGTAACTCCAAGAACTTTTGTTTTTAACACTCTCTGCCACCCAGGGATTTTGCTCTGAGATCATTTTCTAATTTGTGGAATGTTGCTGAGAGGCTGACTATCTTGGTGTTCTTTTGGGGCAGAGCAATGAAGTTTGGAGTTTGGTACCCACTAACAGCAGAAACCCCAGTGTAACAATCCTGCTCTGGATTGGAACTCTGGAGAGCTATTTTTAAAAATGGTGGTACAGAATATGACCTGGTTTCCTATTTAGTTGAAGTAGAAAATTCTCAGCCCTTGGTCCTGAGAATGTTACTGCCCTCAGATGCCCTGCAAAAATAGCTAAAACCCTCCCTCCAAGAAGCCATCTAGATTTGAAATTATTTTGTAATAATATAATTTAGAAAATACTATTAATCATACCTGATGACAAAATTATCCAGAAACAGGAGAAGATACCTAGGGACTTCAGATAATAGAATGATCAGAAACACACTGAAAACAACACTTCTGTCTATTGCAGAGATAAAAGTTATAATTGAAAAACATCAGCAAGGAACTGGAAATTAATGCGTGTGATAGTAAAGCACTAAAAAGAACTAAGTAGGAGTACCCGTCATGGTGCAGTGGAAATGAATCTGACTAGGAACCATGAGGTTGTGGATTCAATTCCTGGCCTTGCTCAGTGGGTTAAGGATCCTGCATTGCTGTGGTTGTGGCATAGGTTGGCAGCTGTAGCTCAGATTTGACCCCTAGCCTGGGAACCTCCATATGCCACGGGTGCAGCCCTAAAAAGCAAAAAAAAAAAAAAAAAAAAAAGAACCAGGTAGAAATTAAAATGAAAAATTAATTGATGTATTTAACATAGATTAATAATTTGAAGATGTATTTGTGAACTAGGAGATATGTTAAAAGAAATTACCTACAGTCAAGTACTGAAACTAAAGATGGGAAATACAGAAGAATGGTAAGTGGCATACTTGATACAGTTAGAAAGTCTAAGATCTATTTAATTTGAGTCCAAGTAAATGAGTGGGGGGGAGAATGCAGATATAATATTTGAAGAGATAATGGCTAAAAACTTCCAGTAACTGATGAATACATCAAATCACATATTTGAGGAGGATATATTTTTAAATACCTAATATATGGATTCATGCATGTGTGCATAAAGTACACAGAAGTATATTAGAGTCAAACTTTGAAAACCGGCAATGAAAAATCTCAAAAGCAACAGAAGAAGAGTTAAACTGCCCTCAACTGTATGACAGATTGATAGCTAACTCCTTTCTATTACCATTAGAATCTAAAAGACAGTAGAAAAATATTTTTAAGCTAATAGAAAGTAATTAATGATCTAGAATTCTCTACCCAGTTATTATACCCTTACAGAATAAAATCAAAATGAAGATATTTTCAGATCAAAAAGCAAAACCAACAAACAAAAACTGAGAATGTCATCAAGCAGACCCAAACTGAAAACTCTTAAAATGACTATCAGGGAAAAATGAAAAGATCTCAGATGGAAACTCCATTATAGTAGAAAATTTCTAGCTAATTTCACTTGAATAAGTAAAAATACTAATTTTAATAGTATAGTTAGAGATAATTGTGACAAATAATAAAAAAAGTTTTATTTAACCAAGTAAAATTTTAAAATGCACATTTAGACATGAAATAGTTGAATACCTCATTTGATTTATGACTTTTTGAAACATAAATCTTAAAGTTAGAAATGGCATGAATTGCAGACACAAAAAAATGTTGGGGGAAGAGCTTAGTCTCTGTTGATCGCTTTCATATCTGCTGTAGATTCTCATGTCCTCAGGGGAGCAGAAAGTTTAGGAAATGAAGAAACTTGGCATAACCAGAATAGCTCCCAATACCCAACTTTCCTCACAGCTTAACTTTAGCTAAATATATACTTGATTTTGAGTCTGAATGTGGGATACTCAGGACAGGAATCTTCAGGACATCTGTTCCACCAATACAATTTCAGAGACCAAAAGCTGAGATATCTTTAAAAATTGCATAATTCTGTACCTACTTTCAATCTTCTGAATTAGAACATCTAAAGATAGGGTCCAGAAATCTGTCTTCCTAAAAACCTCTCAATCTAGCACTAAACTGAGAACAGGTACTTGGTAACCACACTTCAAGACCCATCTCTAACAAAATCTGCAATTCAGAGCTCTGATTAGTTCAGAACAGTGTGTTATAAAGAAAGAGCAAAAAAAGGACTATTACCCCAAAGGATCTTTCAGACTAATTGGGAGAAAAATGTATAGAGTAAGTTATATACTTATAAAGGCCATGACAAATGGAAGCATAGCACAGGGGAAAGTAAGGTGGAGTCAAGGAGGGCAACACAGCAAAGACAGCCCCTGATAAAAAGGGAGTTGAGTGAGAAGGATGGTCCAGGAAGAATTGTAAGAGGTGGATTTTCCAGAGAAAGGGAACGGTATATAAAAACCATGGTATATAAAAAAATCTTCATATTACCTTTATAGGCCCTTAAACCTAGGAGTGAATGAATGTCCTGCTAGGGAGACCTTGAGAGCTTCCATTTATAATAACAAAATTAACCCATATTAAGAATTTATGAAATTCTATGCATTTGGCTACTTGTGATTAATATACACTTTGGGGTATTCTCAAGTGGAACTCTGTTTAAATACTCTCTTTCCATCTCTCTTGCAACCACTTTCCTTTGATTACAGCCAATTTAAGGACCATAAGCCATTTGCAACCTCAACAGATAAACAGCAATTTGCAAGCTCAGCAGAGTACCAGTGCTGGTGGTGATGACGATACTCAGAAAGATCTCATACATGAACAGCTTTGCTAACCCTTGCTACTCGGCCTGGAGACTGGACATAGGACCAGAGGGATATGAGGAACTTGGAGAGGTGGTGGAATGGACACACAATACAGCCTGCATCTGAGGAGTCCCTAAAGCACAGATACCATGGATTAACACTGAATTAAAACTAAAGAGGAGGGTTATCAGCCTTCATTCTGTGGGTTATACAAATAATTTATATATATATTTTTAAATAAAATAAAATAAATTCTCTTGTGCTGATTTAAATGGATTTGTGGCACCAGGGACTTGCAATTTCAGTGCTACCAAGAAAGCTATTGCTGTTGCTATGGTTTTCATGATGTGGATGCAATAAACCCATGAAACTGCACACCGGTACACAATCATGCGATTCTACTGAAGTACACTGGAATGATTCTTCCTGTGTTTTATTTATTTATTTTTTTGAGAACCAGAAAAGCCTAAACCCACAAATCACAAATCAATGAAATTATAATAATAGAATAAATTTCTTGATTCCTATATTCTGATTACAATTTTATACATATTTTAGGAAGGAAATGTAAAACTTAACATACAACCAAGCTACATATTTTCATATGTTCTAAACCTTCCTTGATGCAGTTTTAATTTATTTTGCCCACTTCAGGTTTCACATATTTTAATAGTAAGGAGAATGTCAGCAATATTTTATATTCTGTTGGAACCTGACCAAATACAATTCTTCATTATAATGCAAGGCAGGCTTGAGTATGTTATGTTTTTTCTAATAGAAGTAGCGGTATAATAAATGGTAGCTTTAAATCAATATTAGGTTTGCTAGTAATTCGTTAAAATTTAACATTTTAATAATTAAGCTATTAAGTGTAAGAGTTCAAGCTTCCATTTTTTTCTGAATGTTTAAATAACTATAAAATTTGTATTGTCTACCACTACCATATTTATTTGACATAAATGTGACTCTTACAGGAATAAAGTAGATCTCTATCAAAAAGCTCAGTCATGCTGCTAGTACTAATCACTACTTTGTACTGTGATACTTATTCCCAGTATAGCCTAAATGTTTAAGCAAATGCTTCTCAATCAAAAGAAATACTTTTTAAGTATATGTCATGACTTTCTTTTAAAGTCTCTATATATTCAAATTCATGTATTAACATTTATGATGTTTCAAGCATCTTTATTATTTCTTTGCAACTGCCCAATAGCATTAATCTTTCAATAATATTTGTGTAATTTAATTCAATGGGCATTCTTTTTTTTAGATGCAAAATCCTGCTTTATTTTATTTTATTTTCCCACTGTACGGCAAGGGGATCAACTTATCATTACATGTATACATTACATTTTTCCCCCACCCTTTGTTCTGCTGCAACATGAGTATCTAGACATAGTTCTCAATGCTACTCAGCAGGATCTCCTTGTAAATCTATTCTAAGTTGTGTCTGATAACCCCAAGCTCATTCTTAATGAAACTGTTAGTGACATCATATACTGTTGCATGATCTAGAGCACATAAACACATGCATGTATAGCATAGTTCATGCCTTCATAAGAATGTATGACCTAGTTAGGAAAAGAAGTGTAACTTTTGAACAACGTAAAGTGGGATATTATTCACTGCTGAAAATATTATGTACTAAAATAAACTTTCTAGCCTTATGTATTATAGACTTTGTTGGGGTTAATGCTCAAATGCTGCATTAAGAGAGGACCTAGAGAACTGAGAAGAAAGAGCAATGATTTGTGAATACTTGGGTTCATAATACCAGGTCATTCTTTTTTTTCCTTCTTCTCAAAATTCATCCATTATTTCTCCACCCTTGTAAGCCCTTCATCATCTCATAAAGTTCCAGAGGACAAAAAAAAAAAAAAAAAAAAAAAGGACCTCCAAACAGACTTTAGTAATCCTAAACTTTTATTTTTCTCTTATGTTGGCTAAAGTGTATATGATGATATTTGATCCATTTGCTGGTTGTCTGTCCCCTGGAGCCACGACTTGCTCTGAGCACGAAACTTCAGTAGGACAGTAGTAGGTCACTGTATTTCGCTCTGCTGTCTCTTTGGTCTCCTGCTGGCCCCCTGACCCTCACTCTACATGCACCTCTGTGCTGTGTAGCAGGTGAGTTTCTCTACAGGTGGGGGCACCCGAGCTGCATTAAAGCATACAATCCAACGTCTTAATTATCTCTTTTTTCTTGCTAACTGTATGCTTATAAAAAGATAAGTATGAATCAATTTATCATGCTCCACTGTGACTTTAGAAGAGTTAACAATGTGCTCTTTACTCACAAATGATACTACTGTAATCTTGAATACCTAGCTTCCACGAGATCTTAAATCCAGAAACTTACTATGCTGTACTCACTGTAAATACTGCTTCCTGACCTAATAAATTCTTAGATTTTATTTATTACTCTATGACATTCATATTAGCACAAGGCACAAAAGCAAATTGGTATTCTTCTCTGGTTTTAAGAATATCCCATATCCCATTTTATAAGGGCTAACTCCTCTGATCTAGAATACCTTAGAATGTTAAACACCTATTTTATTTATTTGTTTTCAGTTTTTTTTCTTGACAGCATCACCTAAGCCCTTTATTAACATTCGAGTAAGTGTCCCTTCTTTATTCCATGTGATATTAATGGAGTTGTAAATCAACATACTCCACCAACCAGCCTCTACAGGAATGAATCAAACATAACAAACAAGATATCTGCCTTGTTATTGATATGTAAACAAGTAGCCACAGTTTATTACCAATATAATTATTAAACTGCATTGGGTATTGTTATTATATGGGCTTGGGTATCCAATGGCCATTCCCATCACTAATAAAAGCAAAGCAGAAATAACAGATGGAGACAGCGAAGGAAGCCAGATGACATCGCCTGGGTCTCTGGAATCAACTTTGCCAGATGATAGATCTACTCCTTACTTTCACTGCTATGAATGTCAAAATGTTTCTTTTTCTGCTTAGGCTACTTTAAATTAGGTTTATATGAGGGGCAACAATCAAAATATTTAACCACTAATCCAGCAGGGGCGCCAAAAACCAGTGAGTCAGAAGAGAAGCTGATAGTAGAAAATAAAACAAATTAAAAAAACCAAGTACCACTGACTTATGCATCATGATTGGATCCCAGCCCAGGTTTTTGCCACTAAAAAGGGAAAGAATTCAGTTTAATATAGGTAATAGATTAAGATGTATGTATGTATGTATGTTAGTAGTTTTAGGACTGCACCCACGGCATATGTAAGTTTCCAGGCTAGGGGTTGATTCGGAGGGGCAGCTGCAGTCCTACACCACAGCCACAGGAATGCCAGCTCAGAGCCACACCTGTGACCTAAACCAGAGCTCACGGAAATGCCAGATCCTTAACCCACTGAGAAAGGCCAGGGATCAAACCCACGTTCTCATGCATACTAATCGGGTTTGTTGCTGTTGAGCCACAACGAGAACACCATAGTAACATTATTGCGTACTTACTATATAGTAGATATCATGCTGATCTTTACTAACATTATGTCACAAACTCCTCACACTTGGCAGAGTGGGAATAGAAATAAACTGGGTCATTATTCCCAGTGTACACATGCAAAACACTGAGGTTTAAGGAAATTTGGTGATTTTTCCAGGGCCATATAGGTAGAGAGTGGTGAATTTGGGGTTCTCTCCAAGACTGTTCAAACAGGAGAGACAAACAAATATGGTATTTTTTTTTTTTCTTTTTATGGTTGCAGCCAAGGCATATGGAAGTTTCTAGGCCAGGGGTTGAATCCAAGCAGCAGTTGTGACCTACGCTGCAACCGTGGGAATGCTAAATCCTTTAACCCACTGTGCTGGGCCAGGGATCAAACCTGCACCCCTGCAGTGATACAAGCTGCTGCAATTGGATTCTTAACACACTAAACCACAGCAGGAAATCCTAAATGTAGTAATTTTATGATTCCCCTGGCTCTTAAACTTTCTGTCTATAGGAGATCTTTCTCTGGGAAATTAATGACTTCATATTTAATATTTTAGACTTTTAATTTAATCTCTTTAAAAAGCAGCTTTGATAAGAGGCTGTGCTTTTGATTTTGGTTTCACTCAGTATCAAATGGTAAATACAGTTCTTTTTCTCCAAATGACAAATATTTTCCCCAGTATAGTCAAGCTTATATACAAGACAAATTTAATACAAGACAAATTTCATACATCTTAATGAACCAGCAAACTCCTATTTTCACATACGCACTAGAAGTCTAGTATTGGGTTTTTGGTCTTCTGACCATTTTTCTTCTAGGTATCCAGTCATATGGATAATGATTTTAAGAAATTTATCTGCTAGGATTAGCAATGGCTCTTTTATGTTATTTAAAAGCTCTACATAGAGAAATTGTTTCCCCATGTCTTCTCTCTTGGGATTATGACTTGAATTTTTACTTAAAAAATATGGTAACACATTTATCATTAAGTAGTATAATGTCTACTGATTTAGGGATAAGTCATGGGAGAATTATTTTCCCATTTTATAAAAACTCCAGCATTACTGGTTAATTAATAATAAATCCTATGGAATTACTGCTGTGGTGCAGTAGGTTAATGATTTTGTTTATTTCTGTGGAGGTGCTGCCTCAATGCCAGCCCAGTGCAGTTTGTTAAGTATCCAGTGTTGCTGCAGCTGTGGTGTAGGCCACAGCTCTGGCTCAAATTTGATCCATGGCCTAGGAACTTCCATGTGGGTGGCTAAAAAAGAAAAAAAAAAGGCTTATAATTTGCTTTCTAATAGAAGTACTCTATATTTGGTTTAATGTGAATCATTTACTGTTATGTATATCTTGACCTTGAATATTGCTTCTATCACATACAATAGGACTAGTAGGATATTTAGGAGATAAGAGAAGGTAGCACTCAATTTCTTCATTGCTCTTCTTGAATTAAAATTGCCTATAGTCCCCCACTTATATTTTCTTCTAGAAGAAACACCTCAGAAAAAAATCTACTTATCTTCTGATAAAAAGCTAAAAAAAAGAGAACACATAAGAAAAACTGAGATTTCAGTCCTATCCACATTGTCAAGATAGCGTCACACATAGAAATTATCTAAAGAGCCTTAAAGATTATTACATCCTGATTCTTCAACACACATGATGATCCATTCTTCTCTTACTAATAAAAATGATCTAGCTGAGCTATCAATAAGCATGGGAAGTCCTGTAACACCCAGTGCTGGTGCTAAGAAACTCCAGACCCTTTTGGCTTGTCATCCTGAAGTGCTGTTACCAGTGAAAATGCTCCAGTTTCAGCTGAATTGTTTTTTATGCATAACTGACTTTATTGAGAATTAAAGATAGTCTATTAAGCAAGCATCAGAGTGTATAGCCTGAGTTTGTATGGGCTCATTATGCCAACAGGCCATGCTGGGAAACTGGAATAATTTAGATGGTCAGAATTCCTGGAGCATCTACTTTCTGGGTTCCTTTGGCAGCTCAGGGGCAGAATAAGAGCCAGAGTTGGGATAGCATGCTAGGCATGACTGAATTCATATTCATGCTATTACATAAAGATCAATTTGTTTTTTATTGCTTAACTAGAGCAGCAATTAGGAAAAGCTAGAATCTCTATGAATCTCATCCAGAAGATATATTAAATAATGCACTGGGATAGCCTTTCTGTATTCATAAGAGGCTTCAAACCTCTTACATTATATTTATAATAAACTGAAGTCATTAGTTATATAAGCATTCATCTGAAAATATTATGGAGCCCATAATGTGTTCTCAGCACAGCACTGATGGTTTCCATGTTCCTGGCTATTAAGGGGTTTTACAGTTTCATTGGTTAAGTAGCACTGACCCTCCTCAAATAAGACTTGAATCTGTAGAGTATCTACGGTATAAGTAGACATGAAAGAGAAAAAAATCAGTGAATTAGAGAGGCAAGAAAAACTGACATTCAATAATGAAGATGCTATTCTAAGCAAGCTATGGAGACTCCAAAAATGTAATAAAGCTAGACTGAAGAGAACTTAGAAATTAATTTTTTTCCAAAGATAGAGATCCAAAACTTGAAAAATAAAGACTACATTAATCAATGGTCAGTATTGTAAAGCAATTAAGGCTGTGCATTCAGGAAGCATAAACGGAGGTTAAACACCCATTTCTATGATGTAGACAGGTTAATTAGGCCCTCTGTGCTTAAGGATCATCATCTTTAACACAGGAATAACAGTGACAATTTTATATGATCATGGCAAGAATTAAATGAATTAAAATATGAAAAGTGCATAGAATAGTCCCTTGCTCAGAATAAGTGATTGGAAAATGTTGTTTTTTCTAGAAAACGTTAGTTGTTTTTAATATTAATTGAGTACTTTCTTTGTGTCCATCATAAATAGAAGCAGCTTATATCTTTCGTCTCGTTCAATACTCACAAAGACATTAAGAGGTTTAGATGACTAAACAAGGATAGAGAGACAAGGCAACTTTCCTAAAGTTATTAAAGCATGAGTGTCTAAGTAAAGACTTTGACTTAAGAAGTTTGAATCCAGCATTCACGCTCTTAACTGTTGTACTATACTGCCCAATTCTTAAGGGCATTTCTTCTTCCTTCCTAGTACCATTCTTTCTTAGGAACACTACAGCTGCAAAATATGAAACAATTAGTTCTTACAGATGCAATCATCATTGATCATGCTCTTATCAAAACAACTACTTATATAGCTAGATTTCTGTTTGTTACATGGATATTCATGATGCAAATTATCCTGCTTTGGATTAAGTCTATGCTTGTCTAAATATAGTTAGGATGTATAGGCTGTCATATAAAAATTGGAGTGATCCATTTTTATAAAAGGAAATATTTTTTTATTTAAATATCTACATATAGGCTATGTTTTATAAAGAGGTTCTTTTTTAATCTTTCAATTTTTATTTCATTTTTTTGTCTTTTTAATGCTGCATCCACAGTGTATGGAAGTTCACAGGCTAGGGGTCGAATCGGAGCTGCAGCCAATACCATAGCAACGCCAGATCTGAGCTGTGTCTGCGAGCTACACCACAGCTCATGGCAATGCTGGATCCTAACCCACTGTGCAGGCCAAGGATCGAGCCTTCATCCTCATGGATATTAGCTGGATTTGTTACTGCTGAAGCACAAGGAGAACTCCAAGAAGTTCTTAAATGTCTGTCATATTGGGAAAGTTTTTGTCCATAACAAATAAGGATAGAAATTCACCTGAAGATAGGGGCCTTATAACTTCCCAAGCCAAAGAAGTCAGGGGTCACATCCAAGATAGCCAACATGAAAAGTAAACAGATGTGTCTTGAGGTCCAAGTAGGAGCTATAGAGAGTAGGTTAGCCAAAACAAGTATGAATGGACTCCTAACAAGTCCATTAAGGTAAACGCAAAGCACAGATCAGAGTCCAAAAAAGGTGATGCAAGAAACTTACAGCTCATGGTGATGCCAGAAACTTAACTTAACCCACTGAGCGAGGCCATGGGTCAAACCCACATCCTCATAGATATTAGTTAGGTTCACGACATGTTGAGCCACAATGGGAACTCTGCTGTGATATTTTTAAATCATATTTTTCAAAATAAAACAGTAGTTAGTTCCATTTTGTCAGACATAAGCCCCCCCCCTCTTCTTTTATAAACAGAAAGATAACTGGGAAAGATCACTAAGCACTCAGACTTTGGAGTTTAGTTGCAGTAGGAAGTCAGGGGAATTAGGTGAAATTAATTCCATTTGAATCGGATGAATACAATCTTTGAATCAGCTGGTGGAAAAGGTAGTGTTCTCAACCTATTTACTTTAAAAAAAATTGGAATATAGTTGACTTACAAATTTGTGTTAATTTCAGGCATACAGCAAAGTAAATCAGCTATACACGCATCATTCCTTTTCAGATTATTTTCCTATGTAGATTATTATGCAGTATCTAGTGAGTTTTCCTATTTTCTTTTAATTTACTTGGAATTGCTAGGGATAATTTTTTTTGTTGTTGTTAGATTGTTTAAGGCCAAAGCCAGTAGAGCTAGTTAATACTGAGTTATAAAGATCTAAACATGGCCAGAGTTCTAGCTAGTCGAGTCATCCTACCTGATGGAAAATATAAGGACTTATGAATCATACCTGTTATTGACTCATGAGCTAGTTTGTTACTTAGTGAGAGTAATACAAGACAGTAACCCAAAGCCAAATAAAGTAGTTAATTTCATTACTGATGTTAAAAATTGAATCAACAGAGGCTTTGAGAAAATTCTTGTGACACTTCTACACTAAAAGACTAAATCAGTACTCAGCTAAGAGTATAATATATTAATGGCACTTGCATGCCCAAACTAAAGGTCTTCTATGAAGATAAAATTGAGCTTTTATTTCTTGCAATTAGGCATTGGCTTGCCATTATATAATATAATATGTTATCCAGGCATCACCAATCTTTTTTTTTTTTTTTGTCTCTTTAGGGTCACACCCATGGCATATGGAGATTCCCAGGCTAGGGGTCTAATCAGAGCTGTAGCTGCTGGCCTCTGCCACAGCCACAGCAACACCAGGTCCGAGCTGTGTCTATGACCTACACCACATTTCACAGCAATTCTGGATCCTTAACCCACTAAGCGAGGCAAGGGATTAAACCCGCAACCTCATTGTTCCTAGTTGGATTTGTTTTCACTCTGCCATAGCAGGAACTCCTTTTTTCTTTCTTTTCTTGTCTTGTCTTTTTAGGGAACACTTCTAATATGGGAATTGAGGTGTGCACCTATGATTTTCCTTGCTTACTGTTGGTTAAGAGACAAAAATTCAAATACATTTAAATAATATAATTGTGATATAAATTAAAATAATAATAGTAGCTAATGTTTTTAGACTTTAATATATGAACAAACTTTGTTTTAGGGATTTTCACCCTTGAGATAAGTACTATTTTTCTTATTATGCCCATTTTATAGAGGAAAAACTAAGACAGGCAAGTAACTGGCTCAAAAGTATTTAATGTAGGGATCAAACTTAATAGTTTATTTCTCACACAGTGGTCCAAAGTGAGTAGTCCTGGTGGATGGGAAGATTTTTTTTATATGAAGATTGAAGAACTCAAATACTTCAATCTTGTGAATCTAATATCCACTAGGACTTTGTCACTCTTCCCATTCAACTAAAAGGGAAAGAAAACCTGGAGAAAGTATACCAGGTCCTTAAAAGTCTTGGTCCAGGAATAGACTCACACTGTATTCTTTAATAGACTGTTGGTTAGATATAGTCACATTGCCACCATTTCCTTACATATCATGTGGGAAAAGCCATGAGATGAGTAGTTGAATATCTAAGAAATAGAAATAAAATTTTAATGAAAATTTAATGAACAGCCAGCAGTATATATCATAACCTATCAATATATTGCTGAATCTAAAATATTTATCTCCAGGCTGCATAGCCAAATTCAACTGACTTTTCCATCAGGAAGGCCTTATTTGCATTTCATATGCAACCCATGCAAAAGTAAATTCACTAGCTTTAACACATGATAAACTTCCCTTATCATGTGTTCACCATCCTAGTAAATGATACAGCCAAAGTTGGGAGTAATCCTAACTTCTCTTTTCCTTGCCTCTCATATTCAATCACCTAGTCTTAGGAATTCCACATTTCCCCCTCCCACCTTTATTGAGGTAAATTAACAAGTAAAATTGTGTATATTTAAAGTGTACATCTTAATTATTGATTTGACTTGAATATGTATATGCTGTGAAATGATTACCACAACCAATTTAATTAATACATCTTCACCTCACAGGTAATTTTTGTGTGTGTTTGTGGTGTGAACACTTAAGATCTGCTCTTTCAACAAACTTCAAGTATAAAGTACAATACATTTAACTTATATTCACCATAGTATGAATTAAATCCCCAGAATGTATTCATCTAATAGCTGAATATTTTTGCCCTTTGACCAACATCCCCAGCCCCTGGCAACTACCATTCTAGTCTGTTTTTATGAATTCCCTTCTTCCTTTTATTAGATGCTATACATAAGTGAGATTATATGGTATTTATGTTTCTATCTTTGGCTTATTTCACCTAGTTTAATGTCTTCCAGGTTCATACATGGTCTCACAAATGGCAGGATTTCCTTCTATTTTTAAGGCTGAAAAATATTCCAGTATGTGTGTGTATGTGTACATACATATACACACTATATTTACACACACTATATTTTCTTTATACACTCATCTATCATTGGACATGTAGGCTGTTTCTATGTACTGGGTAATCTGAATAAAGGTGCAGTGAACATGGGAGTGCAGATCTCTGAGATAATGACTTCATTTCCCTTGGGTATTTATTCAGATGTGGGGTTGTTGGATCATATATAGATCTAGTTTTAATTTTCTGAGTAACCTCCATGCTGTTTTCCATAGTGACTGTACAAATTTACATCCCAATCAAGAGTGAACAAGGGTTTCCTTTTCTTCACATCCTTGACAACATTCATTATTTTCATTTTTTAAGAAAAGCCATCCTACCAGCTGTGAAGCGATATCTCATTGTGGTCTTGATTTTCATTTTCCTAATGATTAATGATGTTGAGCACTTTTTCATATACCCACTGGTCATTTGTACATTTTCTTTGGAATAATGTCTGTTCTGATCCTTTGCCAATTTTGAAATTGGGGCACTTGGTTTTCTTCTGCTGTTGGGTTGTATGAGTTCATTATATAGTTGAAGAACTAAACTTTTATCAGAAATATGGTTTGAAATATTTTCTTTCATTCCATAGGTTGCCTGTTCATGCTTGTTTGTTTCCTTTGCTGTGCAGAGCTTTCTAATTTGATGTAGTTATACTTACTTAGCTGTGTTTTTGATGTCATAAAAAAAAAAAAATTAACAATACCAACGTAAAAGGGCTTTCCCTAGTTTCTTCTAGGATTTTTACAACTTAAGGTTTCACATGTAAGTCTTCAATTCTATTCAAGTAAACTTTTGTGAATGGTCCTGTTTCATTTTTTCCTAATTATTCAGTTTTCCCAACGCCATTTATCGAAAAGACTATACTTTGTGTGTCCTTGTTATTAGTGTCAAAGATTAGTTGACTGTATATGTATGGATTTATTTCTGGGCTTTTTACTTTGTTCCATTGGTCTGTATGTGTCTGTTGTTATGAAAGTGTTATACTGCCTTGATTACTATAGTTTTGTAATATAGTTTGAAATCAGGAAATGTGATGTCCCTGGCTTTTTTCTTCTTTCTAAAGATTGCTTTGTCTCCTTGGGGCCTTTTTTCTATATAAATTTTCAGATTTTTTTTATGTGTGTAAAAATGCAATTTTGAAAGTGATTAACGGAATCTGTAGAATGCTTTGAGTAGTATGAACATTTTCATAATAAAATTCTCCTGATACATGAACATAGGATATCTTCTCATTTGTGGGTATCTTCAACTTCTTTCATAAATGGCTTGCTATTTTCAATATATAGATATCTCACCTCCTTGTTTACATTTATTTCTAAGTATTTTTATGCTATTTTAAATTAGATTATTTACCTAATTTCTCTGATAATTCATTGTTAGTGTATAGAAATGTAACATTTTGTATATTGATTTTGTATTTTTCAAACTTACTGAATTCATTGGTCAGTTTTAATGTTTCCTTTTTTTTGAGAGGGGTATGGTTTTCTATATAAGATCATGTCATCTAAAAGTAGGAATAATTTAACTTCTGATTTGGATGCATTATTTTCTTGCCAAAATCTCTGGCCAGGACTTCCGGTACTATGTTAAATAGGAGTGCAATAACAGGAACCCTTGTCTTGTTTCTGTATTAGAGGAACTTCTCTTCATCATCAAATATGATGATAACCCTAGGCTCATCATATATGGCTTTTATTACATTGAAGTATGTTCTTTCTATACTTAATTTTTAAAAGACTTTATCATGAAAAAGTGTTGAATATTGTCAAATCCTTTTTCTGAATCTATTATGAGAATCATAATTTCATCCTTCATTCTGATAATATGATGTATGATGTATATTGATTTGTGTATTATGAAATGTGTTTACATCTCAGAGATAAATCCCATTTAATTATCTTTTTTGTAATTTTTTTCCATTTATCTTTTTAAATGTGCTTTTGAATTTGGTTAGTGTTTTGTTAAGGATTTTTGTATCTGTGTTCATTAGATATTGGTATCTTATTTTCTTTTCTTGTAGTGTCCTTGTCTGTCTTTGGTATCAGAGTAATGCTGGCCTCAAAATGAGCTTGGAGTCTTCCCTTCTCTTCAACCTTTTGGAAGAGTTTGAGAATTTGTCTTAATTTTTAAAAATTTGGTAGAATACACCCATGAAGCTATATCTGGTCATGGATTTTTCTTTATTGGAAGATAATTGCTTCAGTTTTTATGACTGATTATTGTTCTGTTCAGACTTGGTAGCTTATATGTTTTTAGGAATTTGACAATTTTCCCAGATTATCTAACTTGCATAAATTATTCATAGATTCTCTTTTTATCTTTTTAATTTTTGGGGCAATATTCATAATGTCTCGTTACATTTCTGATTTTATTCATTTGTTTCTTCTCTCTCTCTCTCTCTCGTTTTTTAGTTAGTTCAGTTTTTTTTTTATTTTGTTTCTCTTTTCAAAAAAACCAGCTATTAGGTTCATTGATTTCTTCTCTTGTTTTTCTAGTGTCTGTTTCTTTTATTTCTGGTCAGATCTTTGTTATTTACTTCCTTCTGTTAAAATTAGATTTAGCTTTTTCTAGTTTTTTGAGGTATAAAATCAGGTAATTCTTGAGACCTTTATTTTTTCTTAACATGGGCATTTATTGCTATAAATTTCTCTTTTAGAACTGCTTTTGGTGCATTACATAAGTTTTTTTTCTTTTTTAACTTTTAAGGCCATACCTATGATATTTAGAATTTTTCAGGCTGGGTTGAAAATCAGAACTATAGCTGCCATCTTACACCACAGGCATAACAATGCCAGATACAAACTGTGACCTATACCACAGGTCATAGCAATGCTGGGATCCTTAACCCAGTAAGCAAATCTAGAGATTGAACCCATGTCCTCATGGATAGTGGTTGGGTTTGTTACTACTGAGCCACAACAGGAACTCTTTCTCATAAGTTTTAATATATTGTATTTCAGATTTTGTTTGATTCAAGATTTTTATTTTTATTTTTTATTGTTTTTGCTTTTTAGGGCTTCACTTGTGGCATTTGGAGGTTCCCAGGCTAAGGGTCTAATCGGAGCTATAGCTGCTGGCCTATACCACAGCCACAGCAATGCCAGATCTGAGCTGCATCTGTGACCTACACCACAGCTCATGGTAATGTCAGATCCTTAACCCACTGAGCGAGGCCAGGGATCAAACCTGCAACCTCATGGTTCCTATTTGGATTCATTTCTGCTGTGCCACAATGGGAAGTCCTGATTAAAGATTTTTTAATTTCCATTTTGATCTGATTTTTGCTTCATTTAGGAATGTGTTGATTCCCAAATATTTGTGTATTTTTTATTGTAGTTGATTTACAATGTTCTGTGAATTTCTGCTGTACAGCAAAGTGATCCAGTTATACATACATATATATACATATATATATAGATATTCTTTTTCTCACATCATCCTCTTTCATGTTCCATCACAAGTGACTAGATATACTTCCCTGTGCCATACAGCAGGATCTCATTGCTTATGTACTCCAAATGCTACAGTTTGCATCTACCAACCCCAAACACCCAGTCCATTCCACTCCCTCCCCCTCCCCCTTGGCAACCACAAGTCTGTTCTCCATGTCCATGAGTGTTTCTTTTCTGCAGAAAGGTTCATTTGTGCCATATATTAGGTTCCAAATATAAGCGATATCATATGGTATTTGTCTTTGTCTTTCTGACTTACTTCAGTTAGTATGAAAGCCTCTAGTTTCATCCATGTTGCTGCAAATGGCATTATTTTGTTCTCTTTTATGGCTGAGTAGTATTCCATTGTGTATATGTACCAAATCTTTTTTTTTTTTTATTATTTTCCCAAGACTTGTGGTTGCCAAGGGGAACTTGGGGTTAATAGATACAAACTATTGCCTTTGGAATGGATTAGCAATGAGATCCTGCTGTGTAGCCCTGGGGACTACGTTTAGTCATTTATGATGGAGCATGATAATGTGTAAAAATGGAATGTGTACATATAAGTGTAACTGGATCACCATGCTATATAGTAGAAAAGAAAAAAAATTGTATTTGTGAATTTTTCCAGTTTTCCTTCTATTATTAATTTCTAGTTTTACATTGTTTGATGATTTCAACCTTCTTAAATATGTAAAGATGTGTTTTGTGACACAACACAAGGTCTATCCTGGGGAATGTTCCTTCTGTGCTTAAGAATGTATATTCTGCTAACATTGGATGGAATGTTCTGCATATGTGTGTTAGGCTCATTTATTCTGAATATAGTTCAAATTAAGTATTTCCTTATCAATTCTCTCTGGATGTTAAAATATTTAAAGTCAGGAATTGATGTGCCCTACAATTACTACTTTGCTGTCTATCTCTCCTTTTAGCATTATTAGCATTTAATATACTTATGTGTTCCAATGTTAGGTTCATAAATATTTACAATTTTTATATCTTTTTGATTAATTGACTTTTTTATAATTATGTAATAACTTTTTCTCTTTTTACAGTTTTTGACTTAAGGACTATTTTATATAAGCATAGCCTGTGGCTCTCTTATGGATTCCATTTACATGGCATACACTTTTATATTCCTTTATTTTGAGCCTATGTGTGTGTCCTGAAAGCTTGAATGAGTCTCTTGTAGGTAGTTGGGTCTTGCTTTTTATTTCATCCACTCAGCTACTATATGTCTTTTTATTGGAAAAGTTAATCCATTTATATTTAAAGTAATTACTGATATGTAAGGACTTAGTATTGCCATATTATTTTCTGGCTATAGTCCCTGTGTTCCTTTCTTCCTCTATTGCTATCTTTCCTGTGAATTGGTGATTTTCCATGGTGGTATGCTTTAATTCATTTCTCTTTCTCTTTTGTGTATCTAGTATAAATTTTTGCTTTGTGATTATCATGAGGCTTACATAAACATAACACTCTAAACTAATAACAGCTTAACTCTGGTTGCATATAAAGCTCTATATTTTTGTTATTTGTGATTTTATGTAATAAATTACATCTCTTTATATTGTATATTCATTAACAAATTTTTTTAGGTATATTTTTCTTTTTATCCATATACTAGAGTTAAGAGA
Source organism: Phacochoerus africanus (assembly GCF_016906955.1). Lineage (NCBI taxonomy): Eukaryota > Metazoa > Chordata > Mammalia > Artiodactyla > Suidae > Phacochoerus > Phacochoerus africanus. The sequence continues at coordinate 197,939,545 of NC_062545.1, read as the reverse complement.
TTTACACACCACCATTACAGTGTTAGAATGTTTTGAATTTGACTATATTCTGTCAATAAGTTTATATTTTCATATGTTTTCATGTTACCAATTAGCATGTTTTCATATCAGCTTGAAGAAATCCTTTTAGAATTTTTTGTGGTGCAGATTTAGTGGTGATGAATTCTTCAACATTTGATTTATTTGGAAAGTAAATTTTTTTCCTCCATTTATGAAGAACAGCTCTTCAGGTTAAAGTATTCTTGGTTTGCAGTTTTTTTCTTTTAAAACTTTGAACATATAATTTCACTCTCCCCTATCCTGCAATGTTTCAGCTGAAAAATCCACTGATAGCCTGTGGTGGTTCCTTTACACGTAATGAGTTTCTTGTCTCTTTCTGCTTTTTAAAATTCTGATTTTTGATAGTTTTGTTATTATGTGTCTTGGTGAAGATCTTTGCATTGAATCTATTTGGGGACCCATGTGTTTTATGTACCTGGATGTTCATATCTCTCTCCATATTTGGGAAGTTTTAAGCCATTATTTCTTTAAATAAACTCTCTGTCTTTCTGTCTATACCCTCTCTCCTTCTAGAACTCCCATAATGTGTTTGTCATTTTGTTTGATGAAGTGCCATACTTTATGTAGTCTTCCTCCACTCTTTCTCCTTTATTCTCTTACTGGATAATTTCAAACAAGTTTGTTTATTCCCTCTTATAATTGCTAAAGTCTTATGTTGATGCTCTGTACTGCATTTTTCATTTTATTTATTACATTCTTTAGTACCACTATTTCTGTTTGGTTCTTTTTCATAATAATCTCTTTGTTAAACTTCCTGTTTTTTTCATGTATTATTTTCCTGATTTTGTTGAATTTTCTGTGTTTTCTTGTAGTTTACTTAACTTTCCTAAAAACAACTATTATTTATTTTTTTAATCACACTAATTGTAGATCTCCACTTTTGAGGAGTCAGTTCCTGGAAAATTATTGTATCCCTTTGGTGGTGTCATGTTTGCTTAATTTTTTTTCTATTCCTTGAGGTCTTATGTTGCTGTTTTTGCATTTTAAGAAATAATTAACTTCTTCAGTCTTTGCTGACTAGCTTTGGAAAAGAAATACCTTCAACAATCAATCCATCCATTGTGGGATTTCTTAAATCCCATCTATGGGTTTGCCTGCCCCATACATCTTGTTCTTTCTTTGCAGGAAATTGTTACGATTGTATTCCTCATTCCTACAAAACCAGGCTGAGTGCTGACACCTTCCTATGTTTTTTCCCCATGACAGTGCCCTGAAAAACTCAAATTTGTGTACTTTCTCCCAAACCTGCAGAGTTGGGTCAACTTTCTTCTCACACTCACCTGTGATCTGCAAAGGCTTTTACTTGCTGCCCACAGGGATGAAGGCAAAGAGATGGTCAGTTTGGGAGTATGTAGGTGAGATTCAAGGAGCACTGGAAATATCCATGGGCCAGTTGGGAGGACCCATAAATGAGGAATTCCCCAAGAGCTTCTGAGCAGGCTCTTTGACAGAGTCTTAAGAGTGGTCAGTAAGATTCGAATCTCTAATTTTTTCTCAGTCCTGACTGTTGTGCTCCCAGCCTCTACCAGACAACCAGGCATGTAGATAATTAGAGTATTCTGGGTGGGGAATGAAGTAAATGGGCCCCATTTTCAGTGTCATAAACAGGTGGAAAACCTGGGTACTCACACATGTGGCTCAGATCCTGCTTTGCTGTGGCTGTGGCATAGGCTGGCAGCTGTAGCTCCGAATGGACCCCTATCCGGGAACTTCCATATGCCATGGGTGTGACCCTAAAAAGACAAAAAGCCAAAAAAAAAAGCATTTGATTAACTGCTACTTGGACAGATCAAAATGTCATTTTTTTGCACTTAAAACCTTACAAATATCACCTGATTAGGAAAAATTTACCTAAATGCTTTATTCACACATTTATCCATTCACTAAACATGTATTTAGTTAGTATATTTGATGCTTTGAGGAATCATATGGTAGATTAATAATAGTTATATTTCTGAATAATTTTATAATCTACTGAGGGTTATTCTGCATGTTTACAAATAATCATATTATAATTTAGATCAGGATGGGTGCCATAAGGGATGAATAAATGAAGATTATGGGAATTAAGCAGATGAAAAAAAAGTAGTTATGGCCAGAATGAGGAGGTTTTATGAAGGAGATAATATCTGAGATTCATTTTAATGAAAAAAATTAAATTAGTGTGGGCAGAAATAGCACAGAAGTAGAGTTCAGAGTTCTTGACTCATATAGTCAGACAACCTGCCACCACAGGGAGTGTAACCTGGCCACCATTGAGAACTTGATAACTTGTTTTTACCACAAAAATTCAACAATTCCATCAACCTCATGCAAACGCCGATTGTTAAATTATCCAAGATACATGACACAAAATATAGAATAAATTCCAAATTATCCAAAATACACTATAGAAAACTTAGACATTATTTTATCAATTAATTGTTAAGACACTGATTATCCATAGTGTAGAGAACAGAAAACAAAAATAAGATTGCCTGGGAATAGTAATATAAAAAATTAAATAAACCTGCTTTAAAGAAGAAGCAAGAACAGGGGAAAATGCACTGAAATATATTTTATCTATTTTAAAATATATGGTATTAATTATACATTATTATGATATTATCTAATATTTAAAGATATGATTTATTTTTAAATCATATAACCAAAAAAGGGAATTAAATAAATCATAGAGTTTCTCTAGGCCAGAAAAAAAATTAAAAGTGTAAATTTGTTGTTGCAAAATAATTTCTCTGGTTTAGAATCCCAACCGGAAAATAAGGTCTTTAAGCCAATGAACTTCAGCATCTTTCTAAGTATTAGAAAATACATAGAAGCCCAAATGTGTGGTAAAGTTTAATAGTGCTATAAAGAGATTTCAACTCAAAGAAAAGGTAAGTACACACACACACACACACCTCTAAATATATATATATATATATATATATATATATGAGATCCGACAGCCAGATAGAGTAAAGGAAAAAAATATCAGAGTGAATCAATATCCTGTTTTATAGAACACATGTGTATTTTGTTGGTTGATACAACTGAAGTGTTCCACATGAACAATGTGAAACAGGAAGCTCATGGGTATGTATAACACAGAGACCATTTGAAATATTTATATACTCATTTGTTTCTGAGTGAATCATCACTATATTATATATTTTCAGAGTGCTGAACAACTAGTAAAACTTATTGAAGTCAATGCTTTGTTCATTCTAGGGTATCTCTCTACTGGCTATAAAGCAGAAAGAAGAGAGTAGCCAGGAGCCAATAATCAACCTAAGATAAGCTTGAGGGCACACTAACATTTTTTTCCATCTTGAAAACTAGTGTCTATAGTGATAGTCATAAGATAATTCTGAGTCTAAGCAGCTGCAGAAAGGCCTTTTTACCCTTTGAAATTTATAAATAAATTACTCTCTAATTTCTCATGGAGAAAACATGGTTATGTGTAAAAAGAGGATGTTCAGTCATTAGTGAGTAAAAGAAGGTAGAAGGAGAAGTATAGTCATTATGAGTTTAGTACCCCCTTTTCAAAAGTGGCTTTTGTGAAGTATGATTTATACAAATAAACACACTTTTTAAAAGCATACGGACAAGTTCCCAGAGGAATGTGAAGTCCTCTGGGCAAATACTTTTAATAATTGACCATCTACATTTAGTGCCTCTGATTTTATACTGACAACAAGGGCATGGAAGTGAATTGGAATTTACTGAACACTTAATTATTAATTTATGGCTTCACATTTATTATTTCATATCCTTCTTAAAACAATCTTGTGGAAGCAGCATTTTTTAATCCCAATGTTGATTAGTCAAAATACAAAAGGAGTCTAAGCATACATACACGAACAACTTGTTCAAGTTATGCCAATAGTAATGTGGGACACAGCACAATTTGAATCCAAACTGTTTAGGTTTAATACCATTGTTTTCTGTTTGTTTGTTTGTTTGTTTATGCAACTGATGGCCCACTGATAACAACTTGGTCACCATATCCACCTATGTTCACTCTCCCCAGTTGTCATAGGAGCCAAATTTTCAATGGCTTAAGCAGGGAATGTGGTTGGGACAATATTAATCCCTTGGTGAAGTGACTTAAGAAAAGTGAATATGGGAAAGTGTAGCTAAAAATGTGAGGCTGAGTTTAGGGAGCAGGTGGTCCAGTAGAGTGTCAGTGGTGTTATGAGTGATGTGTGGCAGAGAGTAGGTAATAGCCTTATTTCACTGGAGAGATGAAACTAAAAAAAAAGTCTACATAGTGAAGAAAATCATTGTTAAAATGAAAAGGCAAACTACTGAATGAGATTAAGATATTTGAAAATCATGTATATAAGGATTAATATTTAAAATGTAAAAAGAAATCATACAACTCAATAACAAAAAAGCAAACAACTTGATTAAAAAATTGGTAGATCTAAATAGACATTTTACCAGTGGAAACATATGTAACCAAATAGCACATGAAAAGATGTCCAACATCACATATTATTAGGGAAATTCAAATCAAAACTATAGTAATATATTACCTTACACCTTAGAATGGCTATTAGAAAAATGGCACGAAATAACAAGTGTTGAAGAATATGTGGAGAAAAATGAACATTCATACACTGTTGATGGGAATGTAAATTGGTACAGCTACTATGGAAAAAAGTATGGAGATTCCTCAAAATTTTAAGAATAGAACTACTGCTATGATACATCTATTCCATTTCTGTGTATTTATCTGAAGAATAAAACATGAATTCAAAAATATGTATGCACTCCTGTGTTTATTAAACATTATTTACAATAGCCAAGATATAGAAACAACCTGACTATTTACCAGTGGATGAATGGATAAAGAAGATGTGATACATATACACGATGGAACATTACTCAGCTATAAAAAGAAGGAAACCTTGTTATTTGTGATAAAATGGATTGATCTTGGGGTAATTATGCAAAGTGAAATAAGTCTGAAGGAAAAGGAAAATACCATATGATTTCCCTCATGTGTGGAATCTAAAACCAAAACAAAAACAGACACATATACAGAAAATAGATCAGACAGTCCTCACAGGAAGGTGGCTGGGGGTGGGTGAATGGTAAAAGAGTCAACTGTGTGGTGGCAGAAGGTAACTAGACTCTAGGAGGTGGCCACTATGTAATGTATACGGAGGTTGAGTTTTAGTATTATACACCTGATACTTAGGTAATAAAAAATAAACATAAACTCATTGACATTAGAATATAGAGGTTTGAATGCATGGATTTTTTTAAAAAAATTTATTTATTTTTTTTGTATTTTGTCTTTTTAGGGCCACACCTGTGGCATATGGAGGTTCCCAGGCTAGGGGCTGACTTGGAGCTGTTGCTGCTGGCCTATGCCAGAGCCACAGCAATGCCAGATCCGAGCCACGTCTATGACCTACACCACAGCTCACAACAATGCTGGATCCTTAACCCACTGAGAAAGGCTAGGGATCAAATCCACAACCTCATGGTTCCTAGTTGGATTTGTTTCCACTGTGCCATGATGGGAACTCCTGAATGCATGCATTTTAATATGAATCTTGGATTTAAGATATTAGTTATGTGTCTGCAAATGGATTTGTATTTCATTTTATTTTTCTAGTTACATTTTATGTTAAGCGGTATAAAATATTTTAGCTTATTTTCAGTCAATTTATATCATAGGCCACATTGAAAATTACTTGACATGGCTACATGAATAGTTATGTAGTTACTAATAAAATACTAAAAATTCAGATCAATAGATTTTGATTTTACTCTAAAATTTATTAATATACAGTGGATTATCATCCATCTAAAGTTATGTGAAGAGCTTGTACTCTGAACACACTGATGAAAGAAAATAAAGATGTAAATAAATGGAAAGTCATTTCATTTTCATAGATTAGCAGACTATTGTTAAAATATCTATACTATCCACAGTGATTTACAGATTCAATGCTATCCTTATATTCAATGCTTATCCTATATGCATTTTTTTTTACATAAGCCCCAAAAAAACACTAAAATTCATAGAGAAGCACACAAGACCCTGAGTAGCCAAAGTAATCTTGAGGGAACAAAGCTGGATGCAGCCCATATCCTGATTCCAAAATATATTGCAAAGCACAGAATGGCACTGGCATAAACACAGACATAGAGGACAATGGAATGCAGTGGGAGAGCACAGGAATAAATATACCTACGTACAATCAGCTAATTTTCTACAAGTGCCAGGAGGAGACAATGGGGAATGTATAGTCTCTGCTGTAAATGGTATTGGGAAAACTAGACATTCTCATGCAAAAGAGTGAAATTGGATTCTTGTCTTACACAGTATACAAAAATCAACTCAAAATGGATGAAACATTTAAAGACTTGACATTTAAAGCTCCTAGAAGAAAACTTCTTGACATTGGACTTGGCAGTGATTTCTTAGATGTGACACTGAAAGAAAAGGCAACAAAAGTAGAAAGCAATGAGTTTATTTCAAATGTAAAAGCTATGCACAGCAAAGGAAACAAGCAACAAAATGAAAAAGCAACATATGGGCTGGAAGAACATATTTGAAATTCTATATCTGATAAGGAATCAATCAGATATGAAGAATTAAAGAACTCCTACAGCTCAATAGCAAACACCCATATAACCCAATTAAAAAATAGACAAAAAACTTGAGTAGAAATTTCTGCAAAGAAGACACACAAATTGCCAACAAGTATAGAAAATAGAGCTCAATATCACTAACCATCAGGAAAATGTAAATCAAAGCCATAAGAGACCACCTTACATTTGTTTGGATGGCTATTATAAAAATGTTTTTAATAACAGGTGTTGGCAAGGATATGGAGAAAGAGGAAGCTTTATACTTTGTTCATGGGAATGTATAAGAGTGTAGTCACTTTGAAGAACAGTATGAAGTTTCCTCAAAAAATTAAAGATAGAATGGTCCAGAAATCTCACTTTTCAATATATATCTAGAAGAACTGAGATAAAGAACTTAAAGGAATATTTGCACTCACATATTCTATGAAGCATTTTCTACAATAACTAAGATATGGAAACAACCTATATGTATACTGATGGATGAATGGATAAATAAATGTGGTTTATATACGCAATGGAATATTATTCACCCTTAAAAAGGAGAAAATGCTACCATATGTGACAACATGGAAGAACCTGGAGGACATTATTCTAGGTAAAATAAGCCAGACAAAGAAAGACATATGCTGCATGATTCCACCTACCATCTGAGGTATTTGAATTATCAAAGTCACAAAACAAGAGCATAGAATGGGAGTTTCTGGGAGCTGGGAATAGGGGGAATAGGAGTTGTTTATCAATGGGTATAAATTTCAGTTATGATTCAAGAATAAATCCTAAAGGTCTGCTATACAACATAGTGTATAAAGTTAATAATGTGTTGTGCATGTAAGAAATCTGTTAAATAGGTATATGTCAAGGGTTTTTCCACATTCAATATTTTTAACAAACAGTGCTTTTATATTTTAATTAAATTAATTAATAATTTTGCTTTTAGGACTGTACCTGTGGCCCATGGAAGTTCCCAAGGTGGGGTTGAATTGAAGCTGCAGCTGCCAGCCTAAGTCACGACCACTGCAATGCAGGGTCCAAGACATATCTATGGCTTATACCACAGCTCATGGCAATGCCAGATCCTTAACCCACTGAGTGAGGCCAGGGATCTAACTAACCCACACACTCAAGGATAATAGTTGGGTTCGTAACCCACTGAGCCACAATGGGAACTCCCACAGTGTATTTAGTGTAAGTTAAAAATCCAATTCTGGCTTTCAGGGCAGAGGAAACAGCAAGAGGCTGAGGCAGGAACATACGTGGCATGTTTGCGGAATGGTAAGAAAGTCTTAGGGCTAGAAAAATGGGAAATAAGGACTGAAAACAAATTTTCATGAAGTTATTAAAATAAGTTATCATTATGAAGTAAAATTAAAATTAGAAACCCCAAAGATATATATGCATCATTGATATAAACTGCATGTCTCTTTCAAATGAAAATACCATGAGATACAGGCAAGAAAAATAGACTTTCTTTAATACATACTTCATAGGAGATAGTTCAATCAAGATGACAGAGTAAGAGGATATAGAGCTCAAGTTCCCCCATGAAAATAAAAACTACATCTTCATGTGTACTAATTCTCACTATAAACTGGCAGAAGGACTTCTGTACAACCAAATCTATAAGAAAGATACACACATAGTCGGTAGGAAGGGGAAAAAAAGCAATCAGGTTGGTACCTGTGCCCTTGAGAGGGGACTCAGAGCTAAAGAGAGAAAACAAAGTTGGACACAAACCCTGGAAGGTGAGCAATGAGAGCTGCAAATTGGGTGCCCCAGTCCTAGGGTTCTACATGAAGAAGACAAGTCCTTAAGCTGGTTGGAGGATGACTAGGACTAATGTGAAGTCTGGAGAAAATCTCGACTGTTCTTGTGAGGAGTGTTTGGCTTGCCCTAAGACAGGTGGAGAAAGGACTTCTGTGGCAGCTGCTGAGTTTTCCAAAACCACCTCAGCAGGTGTCCTGGCTCAAGATGACTTCACATCACAGCAAGGCACTGAATCTGGGTTGGCTCTGGCAGGGAAAAAAATAGGTGACCTGACACAGAGGTGACCTGGTCCTGGATGGAACCTGGATGGGATTGTGGTGGTCATTGTTGGTAAATCCTCAAGCAGTGTATCTGAAGTAGCCCAGAACTCTGAATTCAGGGGTTCCAGCACAGCTTACACCCTTACACCTGCCAAGAGTTTACATGGGCCCAGCTGACCCAATGGTATAACTCTACAATAGGGCAAAGGCAACAGAGGCTGGATGCATGATCAGCTATAAGAGACGTAGGGTTCTTGCAACCAAGGCAGCATCTGAACAGGACAAGGAAAACAATTGTGGATGCCAAAATTGTCAGTTCATTGGAGACAGATTGGACCTCTGTATGTGACTGATGAGCTAAAAGCACAAATGGTCTCTCCTTGCTTCAGCAATTCCATCCCCAAACCCCAGGACAAGACTCCCCCAGTGTGAACAGAAGAAAACACATACTTAAAGGGAATGGAGCCAGCTCAGGCCCAATATCCAGGGCTTCTGCTCCAGTGACTAGAGATCAGATCCCACCTCCGGTATGGTGGCATTGGCCACATAACAGAGTGGAAGTCCCTTCTCTAGCTCTAGCTCTAGTCTGACCCCCTAACAAGGCTATAGATGAAGCATAACTTGAGGAAAGAATGACTTGCATCCATGTTAAATACATCTCTCCTAGCAAAGACATTGGGCACATTCAGTCTGTATAGGGATGCTCCCACATACTAAAACCCCTTAAGACCATAATAAGTAAATATTTCACCTAAAGTCAAAGGGAGAAAAAAAGTTAAGTAAAATCAAAAGGAAGAGGAAAAGCTTTCAATTGAAAGAGCAAGAGAAATTTTCTGAAAAAAATAATGAAACGAATATTTTCCAAAGACGTGAAAACCTCAGTAATAAAAATATTAACTGAATTAGGGAAAAGAATAGATGAATACAATGAAAAAATTAACAAGCAACTAGAAAACACTAAAAAAAAACATAATCAGAAATGAATTCAATAACTAAAATAAAAACCACACTAGAAGGAATGACTAGTTGACAACATGATACAGAAGAATGCATACATGATCCAGAAGACAGAATAATGGAAATCACACAATCAGAACAACAATAAGAAAAAAAAAAAACTGTTTAAGAGCTTTTCAGGATAACATTAAGTGTGCCAAAATTCAAATTACCTATGGTCTGAGAAGGAGATTAAAAAAGAGTATTAAAGCTGAAAATTCCTAAACCTGAAGAAGGCAACAGATATCCAGATACAAAAAGCACAAAGTATCCCAAATAAGATGAACCCAAACAGTCCCGCATTAAGACTTACCACAACTAAAATGGCAAAAGTTAAAGATAACGATAATTCTAAAGGCAGAAAGAGAAAGTTATATAAGGAAATCCCATAAGACTATCAACAGATATCTCTGCAGAAATTTTGCAGGCCACAAGGGAATGATATGATACATTCAAAGATCTGAAAGGGACAAACCAGCAAGTTAGGATATACTTGACTATCATTTAGAATTGAAGGACAAATAAATAACTTCTCAGAGAAGCAAAAACTGAAGGAGTTCATCAAGATCACCTTAAAAGAGATGGTAAATTGTCTACTCTAAGTGGAAGATAAGTAAGAGTCTATAGGAAAGGGAAAACCTCAATAGGAAAGGCAAATATATAATAAGGACTTAAGATCAACCAGTTAAATAAGCCAGCACAAAGATTAAAAGACAAAAAATTGTAAAAAGTAACTATAACTACAACTAACAGTTAAAGGAGAAGCATGAAGTTGTAAAAGATGACATCAAAATACAAAATGTGGGGATCGGGGTAAAATGTAGATCTTTTAAAATGTTTTTGAGCTTAAATGACTATTGGCTTAAAATAAGTATATATAGTTATAGGACAATATATATAAACCTCATGGTAACCAAAAATCAAAAACCTACCACAGACACACAAAAACTAAAAAGAAAGCAATGCAAGTGAACTAATAAAGAGAATTATCAAACCACAAGTGAAGAAACCAAAAGAAATGAACAGAGAAGAACAAACTGGAAACAAGATAATGAAAATAAGCACACATCTATCAATAATTACTTTAAATGTTAATGGGCTAAATGCTCCAATTTAAAAGTCATAGGGTAGCTAATTAAATTTTAATAAAATTCACCTTCATATGCTATATACTAGAGACTCACTTCGGAACTAAAGACACATATAGAACTGGAATTAGCAAAACCCATACCAGACAAAAGAGACTTTAAAACTAAGGCTATAACAGGAGTTCCCATCATGGCTCAGTGGTTAATGAACCCGACTAGTATCCATGAGGATGCAGGTTCGATCCCTGGCCTTGCTCAGTGGGTTAAAGATCCTGCATTGCCCTGAGCTGTGGTGTAGGTGTAGATGTGGCTCAGATCCTGCATTGCTGTGGTTGTGGCATAGGCTGGCAGCTGTAGCTCCAGTTTGACCCCCTAGCCTGGGAAACTCCATATGCCTCAGATGAGGCCCTAAAAAGACAAAACAAACAAACAAGAGCAACAACAACACAAAACTAAGGCTATAACAAAAGATGAAGATGGGATTACATAATGATAAAGGGATAAATAATGAAGATATTAAACTTGTTAACATATATGCTACCAATGTAGGAGCACCTAAATATATAAAGCAAAACTAAAAGACGTAAAGGGAGAAATTGACAGTAACATCACTGGGGACTTTACATTCTACTTTCATAAATGGCCAGATCATCCAGAAAGAAAATCAGTTAAGGCAGCAGTAGTGTTAAATGACACAATAGACCAAATGGACTTAATAGATGTCTAAAAAGCATTACATACAAATACACAAGAATATACATTCTTTTCAAGTGTACATGAGATGTTTCTCAGGGTAGGTCACAAAACAAGTCTCAATAAATTTAAGAGGATAAAAATTAAATCAAGCCTATTTTTTCTGATCATAACAGTATGAAATTAGAAATCAATTGTAGAAAGAAAAATGTAAAAATAACAAACACGGTGAGACTAAAATAATGGTACTAAAAAAAATGGATCAATGAAGAAGTCAAAGAAGAAATCATAAAACACCTAGAGAAAAATTGATATGAAAACACAATACTCCAAAATCTGTGGAATAAACCAAAATCAGTACTGAGGGTGAAGTTTATAGTAATATAGGTCTCCCTGGAGAATCAAGAAAATCTCAAATAAATGATGTAACCTTCTAAAGAAATTAGAAATAGAGGAAGAAACAAAGCCCAAATTTAGAAGAATGAAGGAAATAGTAAATATCAAAGAGGACATAAGATAAAAAAAAATCCAAAAGGTCAATAAAACCAAGAGCTTATTTTTTGGAAGGATAAAAACATTGATAAACTTTTAGCTAGCCTCTCCAAGAAGAATAAAGAAAGGACTTAAATAAATAAAATGAAAAATGAAACAGGATAAATAACAACCAATACCACAGAGATACAAGGAGTCATAAATAATATTATGAGTAGTTATATGCAGAAAAAAAATTGACAGCCTATCAGAAATGGACAAATTTCTGGAAAGAAACAACTTTCCAAAGCTGAATCAAGAAGAATTAGACAATTTGAACAGACTGATCACTAGTAGCGAAACATTGTAATAATAACAACAACAATATAATAATAATAATAATAATAATAATAATAATAATAATAAATCCCAGCAAACAAAATTCCAGGGTCAGTTGACTTCACATGGGATTGTACCAAACATATAAAAACTATCTAATACTTATTCTTCTCAAACTTTTCTAAAAAATTGAAGAAGACAGAATACTTCTAAATTCATTCTATGAAGCCACCATAAGAAAAAGACACTACAAAGAAAGTAAGGGCTAATATCTCTGATGACTATAGATGTAAAAATTCTCAAAGAAATACTAGCAAACCAAATCCAACAATACAATAAAGGATAACACACCATGATAAAATAAAATTTATTCCAGGGTGCTTCAATACTTGCAAATCAATCCATATTAAAAGGTAGTATAAAAAAATCACATGATCATCTCAATAAACAGAAAATGCCTGACAAAATTCATCATCCATTAATATTAAAAATTTTCAACCAACTAGGATTAGATTGAACATATCTCAGCATAAAGGCTAATTTTTACAAATCTATAGCTAACATTATACTCAATAGTAAAAAGTTGAAAGACTTTCTTATAAATTCAGGAATAAGACAAGGATTCTCACTCTTACCACTTTATTTAACACATTAGTAGAAGGCATAACCATAGCTATCCAATAAGAAAAAGAAATAAAAGACACCCATATTGGATAGGAAGAAGTAAAACCGTCACCATTAGCAAATGGCATTATACTTTATACCGAAATCTCTAAAGTATTCACTGAAACTATTAAAACTAATAAAGTTTCAATATACAAGATTAATATACAGAAATATGTTGCTTTTACATATACTAAAAATGAACTATCAGAAAGAGAGAATAAAAAACAATTCTACTTAAAATCACATCAAAAAAATATTTAGGAATAAACCTAACTAATGAGGTGAAAGTTTTTTACTCTTAAAACTATAAAACACTGATGGAGAATTTGAATATTATGCAAAGAAATGGACAGATCCTGTGTTTTTGGATTAGAAGAATTAATATTGTTAATATGTCCATACTAACCAAAACAAGTCTACAGATTCAAAGCAATCTCTATCAAAATACCTATTTTTTACAAAACCAGGAAAATAGTGATAAAATTTATAGGAATCGCAAAACAGCCTGAATTGTCAAAGAAATATTTTTTAAAAAACAGAATAGGAGGAAGGCAAGATGATGGAAGAATAGGGGGATGTGCTCACCCTTTCCCACAAACACAACAAAAAAAACACATCTACATGTTAAACGACTACCACAGAACAGCAACTAAACAGTGGCAGAAGAACTTAAACTTCCAATAATGGAAAGAATCTCATGACTTAACTGGGTAAAACAAGAGAAAAGAGGAGAGTGAGAGAAGGGGAATCAGGACCGGACAGGTGCTCCCAAAAGGGAACTGTGAAGGAGAAAGGGAAACCACACCCTGGAAAGTCACCTAATGGACAGAAAGATCAACCTAGTCAGAGGGATCTCCAGATGCCAAGAAAAGTGCAGCAGTAGGTCTTAGATCTGAAAAGTAGAGTGAGAGCAAAACAGATCATCTGAACTACTGGCACAGTCACCAAAAACTGAGATGCTCGGGTGGGGGCTGGGCACCAAGACTTTGGCTCTGGAGGTTAGTCCCCAGGAGCGGGCTGGGGTTGGTGGTGCAGAGACAGCCTGAGGGATTCGGAGGTGGTGTGTTGTGGGTGGAGGGAGCGATATGCTAAGGGCTGGGGAGTGGAAAGCCACAACAGAGGGAACCTGGGAGAAGAGCTGGACCCACAGGAGAAACAAGGCTCCAGTGTTGGGGAGGGGAGAGGAAGAGGGGTGGGCCACCATAGAATACTCCTTGCACCACAGCGAGCGCAATTGCCCACCAGCTAGCAGAGAGCAGTGCTTCCCAATGCATCCCCCCACCCTCTACCCCAAGGCACATGGTTGACCTGAGGCCACTTACCATCCTGGAGGGCTGGCTTCACCACTCAAAGGAAGCCTACCACCTCAGGGTCTTTCTCCGCCCTGGCCTGCCCACCCTCTGGAGGGGCTACACCCCTGCGGAGCAGTGCCCTGCACCACCAGCCCCCTGGAAGAGCTCCATGGCCCAGAAACACCAGAGCAACTCTGCCTGGCTACAGGAAATCTTCCTCCATTGCGGGGCAGTCCTGCCAGTTTCAGCTGCTCTGGGGAAGCACCCCTTTGTCTTCCAGTGGCCCAGCTAGCTGCTCCTGCCTTTGGGAGGTGCTGCACTCCTGCAGAACAGCTGCTCAGCACTGCCTGCCCCCTGGAAGAGCTCCACAGCCCAGAAATGCCAGAGAAAGATCTGCCTGGCCACGGGAAGTCTGCATCCATCATGGTGCATACCTACCAGTCCTGCCTGCCCTCAGGAAGTCCTCCTTTGCATCAGAGTGACCCTGCTAGCCCCACCCACCCTTGGGAAATTCCCTGCTGCCTCAAAGAAGACCAGCTAACACCACCAGCCCTCAGAAAACACTCCACAGCAGGGCCAGAGCAAACACTGCCTGGCCACAGGGAGTACACCACCACCAAGAAAAAGAAAATAACAAGCAAGATGAAGAAGCTCAGAAACCACTCCCAGTTAAACCAACAGGAGAACTCACCTAAAGCAGTCAACAATGAAACAGAACTCTGCAGTCTGACAGACATGGAATTCAAAAGGGAGATAGTGAAGGAATTAAGAGAAGATCTGAACAGTAATGCAGACTCCCTCAGAAAGGAACTAGAAAATATAAGGAGGAGCCAAGAAAAACTAGAAAATTCATTTGCAGGATACAAACTGAGCTAAGGGCAGTAAAAACCAGAATGAATAATGCAGAAGAACGAATTAGTGATATGGAAGATAGAATAATGGAAATCACCCAAACAGGACAGCAGACAGAAAACCAAATGAAAAAACATGAAAGCAATATAAGAGACCTATGTGATAATATAAAGCAGGCCAATCTACGCATAATAGGACTTCCAGAAAGAGAAGAAAAAGATAAGGGATGGAAAATGTATTTGAAGAAATTATTGTTGGAAACTTCCCAAATCTAAAGGATACTGATTTCAAGATACAGGAAGCACAGAGGGCCCCAAACAAGTTGAACCCAAATAGACCCACACCAAGACACATTACAATAAAAATGGCAAAAGTTAATGACAAAGAGAGGATCCTAAAGGCAGCAAGAGAAAAGCAAAATGTTACTTACAAGGGAACCCCCATAAGGCTATCAGCTGATTTCTCTATAGAAACTCTATGGGCCAGGAGGGAATGGCAAGAGATATTTAAAATGCTGAAAGGAAAAAAAAATGCAACCTAGAATGCTCTACCCAGCAAGAATATCATTTAAAATAGAAGGGGAAATAAATTTTTTTTCCAACAAACAAAAGCTAAAAGAATACAGTAAAACAAAATCCATTCTAAAAGAAATATTGAAAGGACTTCTCTAAATAAAAAAAAAAAGAGAGAGGAAGAACTAGGATGAAGGAAACCACAATCAGAGAGCAGTCACATAAATAAGTCAGCATACAGATCTAATCATGAACATGTTTAAAACAAAATAAAATTCAAAAGAAAAAAGAGACATCAAAATCATAAAATGTGGGTAAGGGAAGTAAGGAAATAGATTATTTTTTATTTTTTATTTTTTTTTTAGTTTTAGTATGGTAATGAAGTGTTTGAACCTACAGGACTATCAGGCTAAAACACACAATTATAGGAAGGGGTTAACATACTTAAAAAGACAAGGTAAGCACAAATGAAAAGCAAATATTACATTGAAAAAAATGAAAAGAAAAACACTCAAGCAGAAAACAACTGGAGACCATCCAAACAAAAAAAGAAAGGATGAATGGAAATTCATAGAATCAACTGGAAAACAAGGTTTAAAATGGCAATAAATAATCATCTATCAATTATCACCTTAAATATCAATGGACTGAATGCTCCAATCAAAAGACACAGAATGGCTGAGTGGATAAAAAAGCAAAAACCTTCAATCTGCTGCCTACAAGAAACTCATCTTAGGACAAAGGACACATATAGATTGAAAGTGAGGAAGTGGTAAAAAATATTTCATGCCAATGGACACAACAGGAAAGCAGGAGTTGCAATACTCATATCAGACAAAATAGACTTTAAAACGAAAGCCATGAATAAAGGCAAAGAAGGACACTATTTAATGATTAAGGAATCCATTCAAGAAGAGGATACTACCATCACCAACATATATGCCACAAATATAGGAGCACCCAGATAAATACAACAAATACTAACAGACATAAAGGGAGAAATTGATGGGAATACAATCATAGTAGGAGATTTTGCTACCTCACTCACTTCAATGGACAAATATTCTAGACAGAAAACCAATAAAGCAAAAGAGATCCTAAAGGAAACAATAGAAAAGTTAGACTTAATTGACATCTTCAGGACACTACATCCAAAAAAATCAGAATACACACTCCTCTCAAGTGCGCATGGAACATTCTCAAGAATTGATAACGTATTGGGGTACAAAGGTAACCTCAACAAATTTAGGAGCATAGAAATTATTTTAAGTATCTTCTCTGACCACAATGGTATGAAACTAGAAATCAACTACAGGAAAAGAAATGAGAAAAAACCTACTACATGGAGACGAAACAACATGCTACTAAAAAACCAATGGGTCAATGAGGAAATCAAGAAGGAAATAAAAAAATACCTTGAAACAAATGATAATGAATACACAACCTCTCAAAATCTATGGGATGCTGCAAAAGCAGTGCTCAGAAGGAAATTTATAGTGATACAGGCCTTTCTCAAAAAAGAAGAAAGGTCTCAAATTGACAACTTAACCCACCATCTAAATGAATTAGAAAAAGAAGAACAAAAAAGACCTAAAGTCAGCAGAAGGAAGGAAATTATAAAGATCAAAGAGGAAATCAATAAAATAGAGATTCAAAAAATGATAGAGAAAATTAATAAAACCAAGAGCTGGTTCTTTGAAAAGGTAAACAAAATTGACAAACCCCTGGCTAGACTCACTAATAAGAGGAGAGAAAGAACCCAAATAAACAAAATTATAAATGAAAAAGGAGAAATCACAATGGATACTGCAGAAATACAAGAAAACATAAGAGAATACTATGAACAACTAATGCCAACAAATTTGACAATCTGGAAGAAATGGACAACTTTCTAGAAACAGCCTGTCAAAACTGAATCAAGAAGAAACAGACCAACTGAACAGACCAATCACTAGAAATGAAATTGAATACATCATAAAATCACTCCCTACATATAAAAGTCCAGAACCAGATGGCTTCACAGGCGAATTCTACCAAACATACAAAGAGGATCTGGCACCCATCCTCCTTAAACTTTTTCAAAAGGTTTAGGAAGAAGAAACACTCTCAAAGACATTCTATGAAGCCACCATCACCCTAATTCCAAAACCAAAGATACCACCAAAAAAGAAAACTATCTACCAAAATCTTTAATGAATATAGACGCAAAAATTCTCAACAAAATTTTAGCCAACTGAGTCCAACAACATATCAAAAAGGTTGTACACCATGACCAGGTGGGTTTCATCCCAGGTTCACAAGGATGGTTCAACATATGCAAATCAATCGTCATACACCACATTAACAAAAGAAATGTCAAAAACCACATGATAATTTCAATAGATGCAGTGAAAGCATTTGACAAAGTCCAACATCCATTCATGATAAAAACTCTCACCAAAGTGGGTATAGAGGGAACATTCCTGAACATAATCAAAGCCATTGATGACAAACACACAGCCAATATAATATTCAATGGAGAAAAATTGAAAGCCTTCTAACTCAAATCTGGAACAAGACAGGGATGCCCACTCTCACCACTGCTATTCAACATATTTTGGAAGTCCTAGCCACAGCAATTAGACAAACAAAAGAAATAAAAGGCATCCAAATAGGAAGAGAAGAGAGAAAATTGCCACTGTATGCAGACAACATGATACTATACATAGAAAACCCCAAGGACTCAACCCAAAAACTGCTTGAACTGATTAACAAATTCAACAAAGTAGCAGGATATAACATTCGCATGCAGAAATCAGTCACATTTCTGTATACCAGCAATGAAATATTAGAAAAGGAATACAAAAATACAATACCTTTTAAAATTGAACTCCCAAAAACCAAATACCTGGGGTTAAACCTGACCAAGGAGGTAAAGGATTTATATGCTGAGAACTATAACACATTAATCATGGAAATTAAAGAAGCTGTAAAGAAATGGAAAGATATTCTATGATCCTGGGTTGGAAAAATTAACACTGTAAAAGTGGCTATACTACCCAAAGTGATCTACAGATTCAATGCAATCCCTATCAAATTACCCATGACATTTTTCACAGAACTAGAACAAACAATCCAAACATTTATATGGAACCACAAAAGACCCAGAATTGCCAAAGCAATCCTGAGAAACAAAAACCAACAAGAGGCATAACTCTCCAAGACTTCAAGCAATATTACAAAGCCACAGTCATCAAAACAGTATGGTACTGGTATCAAAACAGACAGACAGACCAATGGAACAGAACAGAGAACCCAGAAATTAACCCAGACACACATATTGTCAATTAATCTTTGACAAAGGAGGCAAGAGCATAAAATGGGAAAAAGACAGTCTTTTCAGCAAGAAATGTTGGGAAACCTGGACAGCTGCATGCAAAGCAGTGAAACTAAAACACGCCCTCACACCATGCACAAAAATAAATTAAAAATGGCTTAACAACTTAAATGTAAGACAAGACACCACCAAACTCTTGGAAGAGAACATAGGCAAAACATTCTGTAACATAAACCTCATAAATATTTTCTCAGGTCATTCTCCCAAGGCAATAGAAATAAGAGCAAAAATAAAACAATGTGTCCTAATCAAACTGGCAAGCTATTTCACAGCAAAGGAAACCAGAAAGAAAACAAAAAGACAACTTAGAATGGGATGAAAAAGTTTCAAATGATGCAGCCAACAAGGGCTTAATCTCTAGGATATATAAGCAACTTATATAACTCAGGAGCAAAAGAGCCAACCACCCAATGGAAAAATGGGCATAAGACCTGAATAGACTGTTCTCTAAGAAAGATATACAGATGGCCAACACGAACATTAAAACATGCTCAACATCCCTGATTATTAGAGAAATGCAAATCAAAACTACCATGAGTTACCACCTCACACCAGTCAGAATGGCCATCATTAGTAAGTCCACAAATAACAAATGCTGGAGGGGTTGTGGAGAAAAGGGAGCCCTCCTGCACTGTTGGTGGGAATGTAAGCTGGTACAACCACTATGGAGAACAATATAGAGATACCTTAGAAATCTATACATAGAACTTCCATATGACCCAACAATCCCCTTCTTGGGCATATATCCAGACAAAACTTTCCTTAAAAATGACACATGCACCCGCATGTTCATTGCAGCACTATTCACAATAGCCAAGACATGGAAAGAACCCAAACATCCATTGACATATGATTGGATTGGGAAGAAGTGGTATATATACACAATGGAATACTACTCGGCCATAAAAAATAATGACATAATGCTATTTGAAGCAACATGGATGGAACTAGAGACTCTCATACTGAGTGAAATAAGTCAGAAAGAGAAAGACAGATACCATATGATCACTTATAACTGGAATCTAATATATAGCACTAATGAAACTTTCCACAGAAAAGAAAATCATGGATTTGGAGAATAGACTTGTGCCTGCCCTGGAAAACAGGGAGGGAGTGGGAGGGATCTGGAGCTTGGAGTGGATTTACAATGAGATCCTGCTGTGTAGCATTGAGAACTATGTCTAGATACTTACATCACAACACAACAATGGGAGAAAAAGTATGTATACATGTATGTGTAACTTGGTCCCCATGCTGTACAGAGGAAGAAAAAACACAACAAAAACAGAAAAAAGGTGACAGTGTTGCCCTCCCAGACTTCAGACGATACTATCAAGCTATAGTCATCAAAACAGCATAGTATTGTCAAAACAAATCAAACACAATAGATCAATGGAACGGAATACTGAACTCAGAAATAAGCTTACACTTCATTGTTAAATTAATCTGTGGCAAAGGACGTAATGATATACAACGAGGAAAGGAATCTCTCTTCAGTGAATGATACTGAAAAAATGGATAGCTACATGTAAAAGAATGAGGTTAGAACATTTCCTCATACTACATATAGTAATAAATTCAAAATGGCATAAATTTCTGAATGTAAAACCTGAAACCATAGAAGTCCTAAAAGACAACACAGTATCTTTGACACAAATTGTAGCAATATTGTTTTGGATCTATCTCCTAAGGCAAAAGAAATAAATGCAAAAATAAATAAATGGGACCTAATTACACTTAAAAGCTTTTTCCCAGCAAAAGAAACAATGGACAAAATCTAAAGACAACCTAAATAATGGAAGAAAATATTTTGTAAATGATACATGCTTTATAAGAGTTTCTTATCCAAAAATATACAAAGAATCCATATGACTCAATATTGAAAAAAAAAACAACTTGATTAATAAATGGGCAGAAAACATGTATAGGTATTTGCCAAATAAGACATAGAGGATGGATAACAGGCACATGAAATCATTCTCAACATTGCTATTAGAGAAATGCAAATAAGAACAACTCTGACACATCACTTCACATCTGTCAGAATGGCTATATTCAAAAAGTTTACAAATGTTGATGAGGATGGGGAAAAAATGGAATGTTGGTACAGACACTATGGAGGTCTCTCAAAAAACTAAAAATAGAATTACCTTATAACCTAGATATTCCTTCCTGGGTATATAGCCAGAAAAAAAATTAAAACATTAATTAGAAAAGATACATGCACCCCAATATTCATAATAGCATTACTTACAATAGCTGAGATAATAGAAGTGACTCAAGGGTCCATCAACAGAGGAATGCACAAAGAAGACTGCGCAAAAAGAAATGTGTATGTACACACACACACACACACACACACACACACATATATTAGAATAATAATCAGTCATAAAAAGAATGAAATTATGCCATTTGCAGCAATGTGGTTGTGCCTAGAGAATATTATGCTTAGTGAAATAACTCAGAGATAGAAAGATAAATACTACACAATATGATTTATATATGAAATCTAAAAAATAAAACAAATACATAGTATATAGTAAAACAGAAACAGACTCACAGATATAGAAGCCAAACTAGTGGTTACCCATGAGTAGAGGCAAGTGAGGAGGGGAAAGATAGGTATATGGATTAAGAGATACAGCTGCTATGTATAAAATATATTAGCAACAAGAAAGTATTGTTCAGCACTGGGGATTATATCCATTATCTTGTAATAACCTTTACTGAAGCATAATCTATAAAATAGTGAATTACTATGCTGTATACCTGAAACTAATATAATATTGTAAATCACTACACTTCAATAAAAAATTCAATTATCTTATAAAACTAAACATAGAAATTATATTATTAGGTATTTAATCCAGATATGAAATCTATGTAATTATATTATTAGGTATTTAATCCAGATACAAAATCTGTGTTCACAGACTATACAAGAATGTCCATAGCAGTTTATTCCTTGAATTAAGCCATATGCCCTTCAACAAGGAAAACAACTATCATATACCAAAAAACATGGAATTCTACTTAGCTATAAAAGGAACATGTAACAACTTGACTTTCCAAGGCATTATATTGAATTGGAAAAAACCTACAATCTTTGAAAGATGTATATTGTATGATTACCTTTATATCATATGTGGTTGATAGAATTTATGGATGAAGAGTGAACAGAAGGGAGGCGGATGTAATTATAAAGGGATTTTTTTGCATGGAAACTTTTCAGTATTTTTACTTTGGTAATGGATACACAGACCTAGAAGCGTGATGAAATTGCATATACCCCCCCTCCCGACACACACATATCCTATATTCCAAATACAGAGAAAACTAGGGAAATGTGGATAAAATAAATATATCATTATCTTGGTTGTGATATTATACCACAGTTATGTATAACTAACTACAGTGTTATATAGTGTCATTATCCTGGTCCTAATATTATACTATAGTTTTGCAAAATGCTATCATTTGGGAAAACTCAGAAAGTGTGTAGAAATCTTTCACATACAGTGGAAGAAAGATAGCCTCTTTAATAAATGGTGCAGGGAAAACTGGAAAGCTACATGTAAAAGAATGAAAGTAGAACACTATCTAGCGCCATATATAATAATAAACTCAAAATGGATTAAAAACCTAAATATAAGTCCAGACTGTATTATTTCTTACAACTATGTGACTCTCAATTATCTCAACAAAAATTTCAATTAAAAATCCAGTTCCCATATTGAATAAGTCTGGATGACACATATGTCTACCTTTTCTAATTACAAGCCATACACATTCCATCATCCCTAGTCTACCCTAATATTCCCTTCTTCACTTGCACGAGTCCCTTCAATATAAGATGTTTTGAAAATTTTGTTTTCCTGATAAGGATTGTTTTTCTCTGTCAAACTGTGAATAAATTTAAAACACAGCACAATCTATTAACCTGGACTTCACACCCAAGCCTTGCTTTTGCCTAAAGAGATACTTAAATGCTGGCATGGCTTATGGGAATCAAGTTCATTAATTTTACCAGTTAGGTATACTAATGACTATAATTTAACAGGAAGAAAAATGTTTCCTCAATTGTGTTTTTTATTATATATTTTCAAGTGTAATAATTAAGCTCCACTCAAGTTGCTGTAAATTTTTTTTCTAAGTATAAGCCTCAAAAATAAAGGTAATGATGAAAGGCAGCGTTTTTCTTTTAAGTGGACACATCCTAGATTTTTATCAGTGTGATATACAATTTCAAATGTTATCACTATGAATTTAAAGTTCTTTTTTTTTTTTTTTTGGTCTTTTTAGGGCCGCACTCGCGGCATATGGAGGTTCCCAGGATAGGGGTCTAATCGGAGCTGTTGCTGCTGGCCTACACCACAGCCACAGCAACACCAGATTTGAGCCACGTCTGCGACCTACACTACAGCTCATGGCAACCCCGGATCCTTAACCCACTGAACAAGGCCATGGATTGAACCAGCAATCTCATGGTTCCTAGCTGGATATGTTTCCACTGCACCACAAGGAGAACTCCTAAGGTTCTTGTAATTTTAAATGACAACAGCCAATCTAAGTGTTTTTCTTGACTTCATGGTGTTCCTACTGAGATCAGAAATTTTTTCCCCTACGTGCAAGTCTCTGAAGTGGATGGTCTTCATTCTGTAACAATGGTTATGAAATGATGTTATTTAAGTTACCCCACAGACCTCAGAAGATGTGATTCTGATGTTTCAGAAAAAATGTGAGAAGGAAAATATTGTTTAGTAAATACAAGAGAAATCATAGACTTGAATCTTAAAGTTTGTTAACATGATGGGCTTTTTCGGAGGATTTGAAAGATGCAGACCAAATATTTATTGAAGGGAAGGACTGCATTCAGCTGGAGGGATTCAGAAAACATCATATAATTGTGAAACTAATCTACTCTCATGGATAGGGCCTTCCATACCTTCAGCTAACCCTATTACTAAAAGTGCTATTTTAAAATACTTCAAACTGTCGTTTTGCATTGATGAGAAGGATGTCCTTGAAAACTAAAAAGAGCATGGCTTCCTATTCAAGTTGAAAATTCTGTTCTGTGTAATGGATTCTGGAAACTAGAGCAATAGACCAAATACTTCTTTATATTCTCCTAGTTTTACTATAGAATATCTTATTTTACCTTTTAGAAGTATTATGTTTAGCTTCTTTCCATATTGATAAAAAAGGGAGAAGTGCATTTCACACCTGCCCTTCCTCTAGGCTAGAATTTATTATTTCTTCCAATACTGGTGGAGCTTCAAATCTAAGTCCAAAAAACCCACATTTTTAGTACTAGATTGTTCAACACTGGGTATTTGTTGTTGTCTGTTGGTTCATCTAAAAATAAAAAGCGACTGTGCTCCAGTTTTCTGTTGTGGTAATTATGTTGGTGATAGATGCTACCTATGGTTTATTTTGGTCTATGGGGTGGGATTGAACAACCTACTCCAAAAAATATAACACTGTGAGATAAGCAGAATTCATAAAGTCCTCTTTTTGGAACAACCTGGGATCTGAACAGGACTGGATAAAGCACCCATGGTGCACACAAATTTTCTTTTTATGGCTTTAATAAAGATATAAAATATATTAGCTTCTGTCAACAAAAAAATAAAATGAGTTAGACAATGTTCGAAATCCCCAAATGGAACAAAGTAACTCTGTCCATAGCATCTCTGTGGGATTCTCCCAGCATGCCAACTCAGCCTGAGGGCCTGTTCCTTTGCTTTATTATCCAGCTTATCCTCATGAAGATATATGACCAAAGTATAAACACCCCCCAAATGGCATCATTAATTAGAATTTTTAGAATCCTTCTGACATAGCCTAACAAGAATAAGCCTTTGGGTCTTTATGCATATACTCTTGCTGGAAAGTCTTAGGATCTTTTAAATGGTTGGAATATTATATTTGAAGTCCTCCCAGTTTGGGCAATACTGAAGCAGCTTTAATTAGCAATTATCAGAATATTTTTTTTAATATTGTGCCAAATAGTGAAAATTTGGGGCTGCAAACCAGGTGGTTCTGGCTGTTTTTTCCTTCTCTAGGTGTCTGCTTTTCCATAGATGTAAGTTCCGACAGCAGGAATCATGTCTCTTTTACCCACCGTTGTAGTCCCAGCACCCGTCATAGTGCCCAGTAGTTAGCACTGAGTGCACAATCAGTACTAGCTGAATGTGATTTTCTTTGGGGAAGTTTCATTTTGTTTGTTTTATTTCATTTTGCTCATTTATTTTCATCAAAATTCCTATTTAAGACTCTGCATAATGGTGCTTGGTTCTCTTCCCATTGCTCAAGAAGACACAAGGATTTTAAGATAAGAAAGGTAAAAGTGACTCTGTCACAGTCACCAGTTATATGGTGACTAAAACTACATCATTTCACTTGTCAGCCTTTTTCTTCATGAGTATTTGAGTGGTGATCTTCAAGATCTCCTTAGTTAGTACCTTGTTTTCAAAAATTAAAGCAATAACATTGTTGTGGACCAGAACACTATTGACATACTGGATGCCTGAGCTGTCTAGTCTCTAGAAGCTGGCTGTGGACATGACATTATGATTCTGTACTTTGGGAAAGATCTGTAGTGTTCTATGCCTAATCTCACATTCTTTCAACTGGACCTGAAATTTGTTAATTTTCAGAATGTGATTGACATGTCATTTTCCACCTGGCTTTTAAAATTGCATTTTGGAGGAAGGAATGTCTATTATAACACATCTGAGTCTTTGACAATTAGATCATCTGACCAATGTAGGGATGTTTTCTTTCTTGGACTCATCTTCTGTCCTGGGAACGCTTACAGCGTTTATAATCAGCTATATAAGCTGTTCTGCTGGAAGCTGCAACCTGCCAAGGGTAAATGAACTGGACCCATAAAGTTTGGTGCTTAATTAAAATTTTTTTTTAGCTCATGAATTATTGCAGGTTCTAAACTTAGCAAAATGCCTTTCTTGAAACCCAATGTGAATATCAATGTGAAACAGACTTGGAATGCCAAAGCAGTTGAGGGTGGGTCAGGTACTTTACAGATGCTGGAAAATTTGAGTACATGTCTATTGAGCCATGAAATGCCTTCACATATATTTCTTACATAGTCTTTTATTAAAAGGAAAAAGGATTATATTCTCATTGGCTAAGTCACATATGGGCCATGGTACCTATTTTGGGGAGTCATCCAAAGAGTGGATTTATATGACCCAAATTATCAGATCATTTGAGGGAAGACCTCAATGAGGAAAATTTAACATTATATAATAGATAAACAACTTAACAAGTGTATATTAAGACTCCACTATGACAGGGGTTGATAAAAAATGAACACGATCCCAGCCTTCTGTTAGTTATATCATGAAGGAGAAACAGACATTATCATACAAATATCTTGTAAATAGTGATACTTGTATGGCAAAGCTTAGTAGCTGCTTATCCTCTCCCCATTTCCACTGTCTTCCTGTGTACTAGGTCTCTATACTATCGAGTCAGCAATTTACTCATTTCAAAAAACATATTTAGATTTTATAGTAGGATGACTAAAAGACTTTGTAGAGACAACTGAAAGCAGTAAGTAGAAGTCATTGGGTAGTATTTCTGGGAAAGGGATTTAAAGAGGGGATGATTTAGCAGGGAAGTTTTTGCCCATACCTCTTCCCTTTATATTACCTGCAAGAATAACATGAAGACTAGATTTGCAGGGATCATTTTTTGAAGCCATGGGGATTGATGGCACATGAAAAGGATGACATAGCAGAGTAAAAGGGGCCTGGGTCTCAGCCATGGAGTTGTCACATCTTCCCTGAACTCCTTACTTCTGACTATTACATAAAGGGAAAATAATACTCTGTTTTGTTAAACTACTCTTATTTTAAAATTTTAAAATAAAACAATTCACTTTGGAATCTGTCATTGCAATTTTTTTGGAAATAGGAAAATTTCAGACTTAGTCAATTCAAGATGAACTTTAAATCCAGTATGATTTGTGTCTTTATCAGAAGAGAATACAGAGACATAGAGGGAAAATGGGCATGTGGACTCATAGGCAGAGGTTGGATTTATGCTTCCACAAGCCAAAAGACTCCAAAGATTTCTGGCAACCACCAGAAGATTGAGGGGCATGGGAGAATTCTTCCCAAGAGATACGAAGGGAGTATGGCTCTGCTGACACATTGATTTCTGACTTTTACCTCTAGAACTGTGAGAAAATAAATTTCTGTTGTTTGAAACAGCTTATTTTGTGCTAATTTGTTATTGTGGCCTAGTAAATCAAAACATCAGGTGCAAATGTTCATTCCACTACAGGAAAGGGGTTAATTAAACAAGATATAACAATCCTATAGGATTACACATTGCAAAACATCTTCAAATTTCATGAAGCAAAAACTGATAGAACTAAAAGGAGAAATACAGCAATCCATTCTTAAGGGCCCCTTATGGTTTGAAATGGCTGATGAAAACTCCAGCCATGACCTCCAAGTTTGGGAATAGAAAAAGAATGCACAAAAGCCAGTTTTTTCAGTGCCATTCCTAGAATATTAAGCCCCAATTTTGTGTTTATATATCACTAAACACTCCTAGTTGCATGGGGGATTAGGAAATTTTTCTGGTTAGGAAGACAGACAATGAGTGGTGGAGTGGCAACTAGAAGCTAATTTACACATATGACGGGAAGGAAAGTCTAATGTTTAAGCAAGTGTCTCTAGAGTCATATTACTAAGTTTAACATCTAAGTTGCTCTACCACCTACAAATTGTATGATTTACAGCATGATTATATAATATTTCTGTTTCAGTTTTTTTTCAATCTGTAAATTCTACCTACCTACCTACCTATTTATCTATATACCTACCTATCATCTATCTATCCCTATATCTTAAAGGGTTGTTTTGAGAAGTAAATAAAAACAAAATAATGTTTGCATGTATGTACATAAAATCATCTATATTATATACCAGGAACCACTTTGGAAAATTGTTTAACATTAACTACTAAGTAGGTTCATACTTTATTTTTGAGCAATTTCTTTTTTAGGTATGTACCCAATGGATATCTTTGTATAAAGGGACATGTATATAAATGGTTATAGCAGCAGTATTCATCATAACCTAAAACTAGAAACTACCTGACTTAAATAGAATACATTAATAAATAGTGGTAAATAAAATAGAATTTTACATCACAGTGAAAATGGATGCATTCCAACTGTACTCAGTAACATTAATAAATCTCATAAAAATTTTATAAAAACTTTAAAAGAAGCATAACTAAATTACAGTGTTGGAAATAAGGATGCTGATTACCTTTTGTAGTGATTTGGAGAAGAATTGAAGAAAGCTTCCCAAATATTGGCAATGTTCTATTTCTTGACTTGTGTGGGAGCTATAATTATTATCTTGGGATTGTTCACTGAGTCATGCATTTATTTTTTAGTTTTTCTTTATATGTATCACTTAACATGACTATGTCATTAGTCATACAAACTCATACACCTTTGATAGCAAAGTTGTTGGGTACTATTACATGAAGACAGCAGGTATAACCCAGGACTGTCCTAGCTAAAAATGACATATGATTACCTTTGTTATTTGTAACAATAAAGAAGCTATTGAAAGAAAGGATGGAGAGAAGGAAGGCAATGAAAGTAAAGAAAAATGAGAATTAAGATAACGAGAAAAAGGGAAAGAATGAG
Source organism: Phacochoerus africanus (assembly GCF_016906955.1). NCBI lineage: Eukaryota > Metazoa > Chordata > Mammalia > Artiodactyla > Suidae > Phacochoerus > Phacochoerus africanus. Next base: position 197,910,879 of record NC_062545.1, on the reverse strand, counting down.
GGGATGGGAAGGGAAGGAAGAAGGAAAAAGAAGGAAGAAAGAAGGAAGAAAGGAAGGAAGGAAAGAGGGAAGGGAGGGAGAAATGAAGACAGAAGGAAGGGAGAAATAAAGACAGAGAGGGGGAGGGAGGAAGGGCCTTAGGAAAATTGAGTGAGATAAAGGGCTGGCTCTGACCCAGATCATGCTTCCCCTCTACTTCAAAATCCAGGGGTTTGAGAAGGATAAGAAAACATGTCCCATCCCTCTTTCTTGAGACAAGCTTTGCCTAGGTGTGAGGAGAGAGAGTGGGGAAATTAAAGTAGAATGTGAAAATAAAAGCTTTTAAATTGCTTGATCAAAATATTAAGAAATCTTTTCACATGTCCTTAAAGGCTCTGTGTTTCAAAAGAGCTATTGGCTTCACAAAGTTGGGAGCAGTTGTTGGGAGGAAAAGTAATTTATTTCCACATTTACACACTTCCAGCTTGAAGCTACTTAGTAAAGGGGACATACTGTATCCTTCAGCTGTGGAGGTATTGCTTGTCTTTGTCCTTAGGTGGGCACTGTGTGCTCACCAAGAGCACTACACTAGTCATGGGTTCAGGTTACTGACTTCTATCCCTGTAGAATAACCCTTGCCCCCACCGCTGCCTTCACCTGCCTCTGTTTATAAGGTCATACATGCCACTCTGCTCCCTGACCTGACCACTGGATTCTTCAGAGCTGCTGGTTCTCCCTCAGCCCTTCTGTGCCTTTCATAGGAGTAAATAACAGGTTTCACTGCACACCCATGTCTTGCTGAAGCAGTAGGAGATGTCTATGTCAACAAGGTCTCACTCTTCCCTTAAAAATGTGGAGCTGTTTGATCATCCTTGCGTTGAATTATGAGAGGCTTCTGGGAGGCTGCTTTTCTACCAGAGATCCAATGAGTCCTGAAAGAGATAGGCCTCCTCCATTTTCAGATCTTCAACCAGTAGTGATTTTTTTCCTGTGCCGCTTTCCATCAAAACTCTCCTGATGGAATGAGGGAAAACTTCAAAGTGAACTCCCGCTTCCTGCCCCTCACCACCTTGGAGGTCTCTGTCTAGTCTGGGTGACGGGTATGGTGCTAATCGATCTATTCTTCTTCCTAAATCTTTCCTTTAAGTGAATTCTTATTATTATAGGTGCCGGAATTAAACAATATTATTTTTATTATTAAAGTATCATTTATTTACAAAGTGCTAAATAACCCAGTCATGCATAGATATACATTCCCTTTCTTATATTATCTTCCATCATGTTCTATCCCAAGAGACTGGATATAGTTGTCTGTGCTATAGAGTATGACCTCATTGTTCAACTATTCTAAATGCAATAGTTTGCATCTACTAACCCCAAACTCCCAGTCCATCTCACTCCCTCACTCCACCCTCTTGGCAACAACAATTCTGTTCTCTTTGTCTGTCAGTCTGTTTCTGTTTCATAGATTTTATTTGTGCCATATTTTAGATTCCACATAGAAGTGATATTATATGGCATTTGTATTTCTTTTTCTGATTTACTTCACTTAGTATGATAATACCTAGTTTTATCCATGTTGCTATAAATGGCATTATTTCATTCTTTTCATGACTGAGTAGTATTCCATTATATATATATGTATCACATTTTATTAATCCATTCATTTTTGGATTAAGAAAATTAATTAATTTTATAGATATGTACCACATGTTCTTTTTTTTTAATTTTTTTATTTTCCCACTGTACAGCAAGGGGGTCAGGTTATCCTTACATGTATACATTACAATTACATTTTTTCCCCTACCCTTTGTTCTGTTGCAACATGAGTATCTAGACAAAGTTCTCAATGCTATTCAGCAGGATCTCCTTGTATATCTATTCTAAGTTGTGTCTGATAAGCCCAAGCTCCCGATCTCTCCCACTCCCTCCCCCTCCCATCAGGCAGCCACAAGTCTTTTCTCCAAGTCCATGATTTTCTTTTCTGTAGAGATGTTCATTTGTGCAGGATATTATATTCCAGTTATAAGTGATATCATATGGTATTTGTCTTTGTCTTTCTGGCTCATTTCACTCAGTATGAGATTCTCTAGCTCCATCCATGTTGCTGCAAATGGCATTATGTCATTATTTTTTATGTACGAGTAGTATTCCATTGTGTATATCTACCACTTCTTCCCAATCCAATCATCTGTCGATGGACATTTGGGTTGTTTCCACGTCCTGGCTATTGTGAATAGTGCTGCAATGAACATGCAGGTGCATGTGTCTCTTTTAAGTAGAGTTTTGTCCGGATAGATGCCCAAGAGTGGGATTGCGGGGTCATATGGAAGTTCTATGTATAGATTTCTAAGGTATCTCCAAACTGTTCTCCATAGTGGCTGTACCAGTTGACATTCCCACCAACAGTGCAGGAGGGTTCCCTTTTCTCCACAGCCCCTCCAGCACTTGTTACTTGTGGACTTATTAATGATGACCATTCTGACTGGTGTGAGGTGGTAACTCATGGTAGTTTTGATTTGCATTTCCCTTATAATCAGCGATGTTGAGCATTTTTTCATGTGTTTGCTGGCCATCTGTATATCTTCTTTGGAGAAATGTCTATTCAGGTCTTTTGACCTTTTTTCCATTGATTGATTGGCTTTTTTGCTGTTGGGTTGTATAAGTTGTTTATATATTCTAGAGATTAAGCCCTTGTCTGTTGCATCATTTGAAACTATTTTCTCCCATTCTGTAAGTTGTCTTTTTGTTTTCTTTTTGGTTTCCTTTGCTGTGCAAAAGCTTTTCAGTTTGATGAGGTCCCATGGGTTTATTTTTGCTCTCATTTCTATTGCTTTGGGAGACTGACCTGAGAAAATATTCACGAGGTTGATGTCAGAGAGTGTTTTGCCTATGTTTTCTTCTAGGAGTTTGATGGTGTCCTGTCATATATTTAAGTCTTTCAGCCATTTTGAGTTTATTTTTGTGCATGGTGTGAGGGTGTGTTCTAGTTTCATTGCTTTGCATGCAGCTATCCAGGTTTCCCACCAATGCCTGCTGAATAGACTTTCTTTTTCCCATTTGATGTTCTTGCCTCCCTTGTCAAAGATTAATTGACCATAGGTGTCAGGGTTTATTTCTGGGTTCTCTGTTCTGTTCTATTGGTCTGTCTGTCTGTTTTGATACCAGTACCACACTGTTTTGATGACTGTGGCTTTGTAGTATTTCTTGAAGTCTGGGAGAGTTATGCCTCCTGCTTGGTTTTTGTTTCTCAGGATTGCTTTGGCGATTCTGGGTCTTTTGTGGTTCCATATAAATGTTTGGATTGTTTGTTCTAGTTCTTTGAAAAAATGTCATGAGTAATTTGATAGGGATTGCATTGAATCTGTAGATTGCTTTGGGTAGGATGGTCCTTTTTACAATATTGATTTTCCCAGTCCAGGAACATGGAATATCTTTCCATTTCTTTACATCTTCTTTGATTTCTTTGATTAAAGTTTTATAGTTCTCGGCATATAGGTCCTTTGCCTCCTTGGTCAGGTGTATTCCGAGGTATTTGATTTTGTGAGGTGCAATTTTAAAAGGTATCGTGTTTTTGTATCCCTTTTCTAATATTTCATTGCTGGTATACATAAATGCAACTGACTTCTGAATGTTAATCTTATATCCTGCTACTTTGCTGAATTTATTAATCAGTTCAAGTAGTTTTGGGGTTGAGTCCTTAGGGTTTTCTATGTATAGTATCATGTCGTCTGCATACAGTGACAGTTTGGTCTCTTCTCTTCCTATATGGATGCCTTTGATTTCTTTTGTTTGTCTAATTGCTGTGGCTAGGACTTCCAAAACTGTGTTGTAGAACAGTGGTGAGAGTGGGCATCCCTGTCTTGTTCCAGATTTGAATGAGATGCCTTTCAGTTTTTCCCCATTGAGTATTATATTTGCTGTGGGTTTATCATAAATGGCGTTGATTATATTCAGGAATGTTCCCTCTATACCCACTTTGGCGAGGGTCTTGATCATGAATGGATGCTGGATTTTGTCAAATGCTTTTTCTGCATCTATTGAGACGATCGTATGATTTTTGACTTTTTTTTTGTTAATGTGGTGTATGATGCTGATTAATTTGCGTATGTGGAACCATCCTTGTGAACCTGGGATGAACCCAACCTGGTCATGGTGTATGGTTTTTTTGGTATGTTGTTGGATTCGGTTGGCTAAGATTTTGTTGAGGATTTTTGCATCTCTATTCATCAATGATATTGGGCGATAGTTTTCTTTTTTGGTGGTATCTCTGTCTGGTTTTGGAATGAGGGTGATGGTGGCATCATAGAATGTCTTTGGGAGTATTCCTTCTTCTTCAACCTTTTGAAAAAGTTTAAGGAGGATGGGCACCCATTCCTCTTTATATGTTTGATAAAATTCACCTGTGAAGCCATCTGGTCCTGGACTTTTATTTGTAGGGAGTGATTTTATGACCTCTTCCATTTCATTTCTAGTGATCGGTCTGTTCAGTTGGTCTGTTTCTACTTGATTCAGTTTTGGCAGGCTGTAAGATTCTAGAAAATTGTCCATTCCTTCCAGATTGTCAACCTTGTTGCCGTATAGTTGTTCATAGTATTCTCTTATGGTTTTTTGTATTTCTGCTGTATCCGTTGTGATTTCTCCTTTTTCATTTCTAATTTTGGTTATTTGGGTTCTTTCTCTCCTCTTTTTAGTGAGTCTGGCCAGGGGTTTGTCCATTTTGTTTACCTTTTCAAAGAACCAGCTCTTGGTTTTATTAATTTTCTCTATTGTTTTTTGAGTCTCTATTTTTATTGATTTCCTCTTTGAGCTTTATAATTTCCTTCCTTCTGCTGACTTTAGGCCTTTTTTGTTCTTCTTTTTCTAATTCGTTTAGGTGCAGGGTTAAGTTGTCAATTTGAGACCTTTCTTCTTTTTTGAGAAAGGCCTGTATTGCTATAAATTTCCCTCTGAGCACTGCTTTCGCAGCATCCCAGAGATTTTGAGCGGTTGTGTCTTCATTATCATTTGTTTCAAGGTAGTTTTTAATTTCCTTCTTGATTTCCTCATTGACCCATTGGTTTTTTAGTAGCATGTTGTTTCGTCTCCATGCAGTAGGTTTTTTCTCTTTCCTTTTCCCATGGTTGATTTCTAATTTCATGGCATTGTGGTCAGAGAAGATACTTGAGATAATTTCTGTGCTCCTAAATTTATTGAGATTCGCTTTGTGTCCCAATATGTGGTCGATTCTTGAGAATGTTCCATGAGCATTTGAGAAGAATGTGTATTCTGATTTTTTTGGACATCAATGAAGTCTAACTTTTCTATTGTTTCCTTTAGGATCTCTGTTGCTTTATTGGTTTTCTATCTAGAGGATCTGTCCATTGATGTGAAGGGGGTATTTAGGTCTCCTACTATGATTGTATTCTCATCAGTATCTCCCGTTATGTCTGTTAATATTTGTTGTATGTATCTGGGTGCTCCTGTATTTGGGGCATATATGTTGATGATAGTAACATCCTCTCCTTGGATGGATCCCTTAATCATTAAGTAGTGTCCTTCTTTGTTTTTATGTCTTTTCTTTTAAAATCTATTTTGTCTGATGTGAGCGTTGTGACTCCTGCTTTTCTGTCATGTCTATTGGTGTGAAATATTTTTCCCCACCCTTTCACTTTCAATCTATATGTATCCTTTGTCCTAAGGTGAGTTTCTTGCAGGCAGCATATTGAAAGTTTTTGCCTTTTTATCCACTCAGCCACTCTGTGTCTTTTGATTGGGGCATTCAGTCCATTGACATTTAAGGTGATAAGTGATAGATGATTATTTATTGCCATTTTGAACCTCGTGTTCCAGTTGATTCTATGGTTCTCCATTCTTCCTTTCTTTTTTTTTTTTGGTTAGATTATCTCCTGTTATTATCTGTTTGATTGTTTTGTTTTTTTTTTTTCATTTTTTGCAAATGCCATATTTGGTTTTGGCTTGTGGTTGCCCTGTTTTTTAAGTATGCTATCCCCTTCCTATAATGGTTTGTTTTAGCCTGATGGTCCTGTAAGTTCAAACCCTTCATTACTATATTAAAATTAAGAAGAGAAACATACAAACAAACAAACAAAAAGGGTTATTTACTTCCTAACATCCCTTGCCCACATTTTATGGTTTTGATGACTCTTTTTTATTTTTTTCTTTTTAATTTTATTTTGTTTGAAGCATGTTCATGATTAAATCTGTATGCTGGCTTATTTGAGTGACTGCTCTCTGATTGCGGTTTCCTCAGTCCTAGTTCTGCTTCTTCTTCTTTTTTTCTTTTCTTTTCTTTTTTCTTCCCTTTCCTTCTTTTCTTTTTGGTTTAGAGAAGCCCTTTCAGTATTTCTTTTAACCTGGGTTTTGTGTTGCTGTATTCTTATATGTTCTTAATCCATTCATTTTGATGGAAGTTTAGCTTGTTTCCATATATTAGCTATTGTGAATAGTGCTGCTGTGAGAGGGGTACATGTAATGGAAGTATTTAATAGTAACAACCCTCCCCTGAGACAAATGGCAATGTCTTGTTTCCCTTCATAGATAAAGAATGCCTGTCGATAGAAGTCCAGAAGCACAACTGTTACTTTGTTAAATTATTATCCTGACAGTGTTAACACACTCATCAAAAATACCTAGAATAGTACAGAGACTAGTTTCTTGTCTGGGTAATAACCCTAAAAAAGGCCAGGCTTAGATATAGAGATGGTTACAGGCAAAATGTAAAGCATATATAAAATTACAAACATATCATTTCCATTTAGAGATAATATCAACATTAGGCAATCTAGAAGAAGGCCATGTTTAAATCTCAACAACAGAATCAGGTGAGAACACCACTTGTCTCTATGGTATGCCTCACAGTCTCTCAAAGCAACTCAGATATGACCTGTGTGACTAAATACCAGTGCATTCCCCTTCAGGGACTAATTTCTCTTTATAAACTCTTCACCCTTGGTTACAACTTATGATGTTATAAATATATTAAAGGGAATCCACAGCTCAGCCTCCAAATGACTTAATTATCCACACCAAGTAAATCCTCTTTTTAAAAACTGATCCTAAAAATTATCTTATAGAATTCTAGTAATTTTGAGTTCTGCGTAAAAAATATTTATTGTTTAAAAGAAATACATTTATGCATGCAAAGTTGAAGTATTGAACACATTTGATGCCTTTAATATTGTTCTTTTTATGGAAAATGCCTGTTAACTTCAGAAACAATTTTATGTGAATGAAATATCCTATCTACAAACAATGAACTTTAAACCCAGATCCATTTAATAGAATTATATCGGTGAAATAAATCACTTGTGTATGTGTGGGTCCCTGTAATATTATTGTGCTTACAGTTGTTGCCATGCTCCAGGGGAGTGATGGATGGCATCAAAGATTAACCCAATTTTACATCAAGTTCTTGCTAATCTCACACCACCCCTTAATAAATCTGAATAAATTGTTGCTGCTCCACAACACTAGTGTGAGCTCTAAAATGGTTTTGGCCTGAAATTATATATTATTGAAACCTCCTTTGAAAATGGTACGGGCTTTTATTGTTTTCATAACTGAATTGTGTTTTCATATCTCTTACACTGCTGTAGTGGGTATTGCTTAGCAACAAGCCTCCAAGAGGATGGGGGAGAGCACAACTCATTAACATAATATGCTAATCCCTGGGTTCTGATTACCACCTGGGTAAATTTACTGCAGGCCCCTATGACTTGCATAGCCCAACAGAATGATTCCTCTTCCCCTTCTAAAATGAGTTTGTATTTCTATATAATTAAACATATTATCTCAGTGATATGGCAGCAAATATTAAATATTAAGTAGTGTAGATCACCCAGCAGGGAACTAATATACATAAAAAAGTATTTTCACATGAAGATTGACCTAACTTTTTAAAACAAATGCCACTTAAAGAGGCAAACCCATGCTACATCATTGCATTTTGCTGCCCTTTGTTTAAAAAGAGAACATAAATGATACACTACAAATAGAAAGTACTCTTTGTAGGAGTGGCTCACACTGAGAAATGCATGCAATTTCTCCTAGACTTCTTTGTATCCAGGAGTACACTTTTGGGAGATATTAAGTTTTAAGGTAAGCCCAGAGCAAAGGAAAAAACTTTCTGCTCTCCAAAATTAACAACTGCCTCTGTGTAGTTTGAGTAAATGACTTTGGTCTTATTAGAACAGACAGAAATGCTTTTGAGAATACCAAGATTCATAGCTCCCTTTAAAAACAATTCTGAATCATCCAGAAGTAGTGTGGGACATGCATATGACATGGAGCATACCCATCAAGACTTTAGCTCAAAAGCTGGCAAAATTACTGCGGTAATTTCCTAGCCCCAGGTTAGCTATTTTAATCCCCCTTTGGGTTCAGACTTCATGAGTTTCTCTGGAGAGGATTTCTCATTCACTCCGCCCTGTTGGCCTCTTGTGTGACATGAAGAATTGAGGCAATCTGTACCCTACTTATGGGCTTACTTTCTCAAAATGGGTTAATGCGCTTTCAAACCTGTTCATCAGAGAATGGAAGAGTTGTGTAAGATACTTTGAGGAAGCCTGATGGTCTCAATGGAATATGAGAGCATTTCAGAAGTCTGGAAGCATTAATCTTCTGCATTAGCCAATTCTTTTGAGAAATTTTGTTAAATAGGACATCAGCAGCCATATATCCTAATTCCATTTTTCTCTTCTTTCAAAGTACTAAATTTCTAATTTAAAAGTGGTTACTGTCCTTAGATATTGACAGAACAATCTGATCGAATAGTTCAACTATTCCCACCACACAGAGCAAATATTAAAACATCAAAAAAGACAATAAATTGCCTTAAGGAATTGGCATCTGAAGTTTAAGTTTAAAAGATCCTTAGCTTTTAGGTAAATTCTGTAGAAGTAAAGCAAAGATTAATTAAAATTAAAATGTGATTGTTATAAAATATGGTTATATTAGACGGGGACGATTTCTGATATTCTAAAAATTTTAATAGAATTCAAAAATTTTAATAGAATTCAAAAATATCCAGTGTTGGCTTCCCATATTAAATTTTACATATAAATCCACTCTGAGGAAAATGTAATTGCTTCCAAGCTCTTGGATTCTACTATCCATAATGAATAATGTATTGTGACATGTGTTTATAAAGTTAAATGTTTCTTTTGACGAGGAACATTTATCACCTAAAAACACTTGAGCTTTTACTTTCTTTCCCCCACTTTGTCTTCATTTAAAAATTTTTCCTGTCTTTTTCTGGTTACTCCAGTTTCTGTTGTTAACTCTGTAGTGTTGAATGATAGATGGTTTGATCACTGAATGGAATTGCTTTTATTTTATTTTGACATTGACTCAATGATAGATCCACAAGCCTGTGTGAGTATTACAAAGATTTCCTCAAAAAGAAGATTTAAAACTATGATATACAAGTCATACAGTCATTTTTCCTTCTTTTCTTCAATCCTCAAAGACTAATTGGTATTTCAAACAAAATCTTTATCATCTATTTGCATATCCATATATCAAGAGAAGAACAAGAATCACAATGATGCAATGTCATAGTACCCACATTCATTATCTGAAGTAAAGACAGATAAGAGAGTAGGGCAGAATAGGTAAAAGTTAATGAATATCGAGATAAAACAAAGAGAGTGGTCTTCAATTTGAAATATTACCAAAAAAAATTGTGTGGAAGGAATTAAAACCTACTGTAGATAAAGATAGCATAAAAGAATATTTACCAACTCTAAGCTGAATGAGGACAAACTAGGTCCTGTGGCACTGATAATAATAATAGAATATATTCAAACAATTTCATGTATTATCTTGTGCACTTAGCCATGTAATCACACCGGCAGATATCCTGCCACAAGGAGCATGACTGACTGATGGCCCCAAATACTGCTCCTCTAGATTTCCAACTATTCATGTTAAGATCACTCAATATCCAGTGGATGAAGAGGACATAATACTAAGTAGAACATGGATAGTTCCTACACAAGCAGAGAGCTCAATTGTTAAAGATTTCACTGAGGATGACCTAGTAGTTTAATCTAGTAGAGAGCCAATGCCTTTTCCAGGCTTTATCAGGTGAGATGCTTCAGACATTTGAAAGATATATGAGGGAAGGGCACTGGGCAGTAGGCCATGCCTGTAATAATAACCAGACTTGGTTAGTTAATACAATGTTGTATTTTTCCTCTGTAAAGAGCTAGTGAGAGACTGAAGGCCATTAATAAGCAGTTGATCTCTAAAAAGAGAGCCTTTTTGGTAGCCTACAAAGGAGATTTTATCTCCTACAATAGAAGAACAGATATTGCTGAATAGCAGACTGAAGATCTAATTGAGTGACAAAACTAAGATATTTGAATCCTCAATCAAGGTGGATCTGCAATGCCAAGGGTAGGACACTAGTTGGGAAACCTAGAATCCCAAAACTTGAATGGGAATATTTGCGTGGATGTCCCTGAGGAGATTGGCTCTGAAGAATACACATGGATTATGGTGGGGGTCCATCCTTCCCTAGTAAGAGATAGTATTTCTCTTCCATTAGAGAGGGCTCTCCCTGCAAGCAACAGTTGTTTCCATCAAGTGTCACTTCCATATGCTCTCCTGATAATTGGGTTAAATCCATGCTAGAGTTGTATTGACCCTGGTGAAAGAGGGAAAAAAAAGCTATATGAAAAAAATAAGAAACATATAGTATAAACTGGAAGGATCCAGCTGAATACCCTTGGGATTGGATTTTGAAGGACCTTGATCAACAAATTCAGAGCAAAAAATGAGATAAACAAGAATTGACTTTGAGGCACATTCTTAGGGCACAGCCTGGGTAGGGCTCACAGGGAAATAAGCAAAGTTATCATTAAAAAGCTATTAGAAGTCTGGAGAAAGCAAAGGTCATTGTGGAGATGACTGAGTTACCCTGTCAGATGGTGAAGGAAACAGTAAAGTGGTCGAGTGACATAGGCATGCTGGGATGAATACACTGTGAAAGCAGAAGTCCTGGCAGAAGATTGTGTTCCTTGGGGGAATAAGAAGACACACTGCTCAAGAAAGCCTTTAGGATTCTGGAAAAGAGAATTATATGCCTTTTGGGGAGCAGTTCCTGGTATGTTAGTTTGGCTCTAATAGAGATAAAATGGGTGACCATGGGACTGTCCATCATGATCTGGATTTACTAGACTCCTCAAATCATAAAATTAGATAGTCTTGGCAGCAGACACCTCAAATTGAGCCCAAGGAGGACAAAAGAGCATGATTAAGTTAAATAAATGGGAACCTAGGCCCCTGTACCACCTGATACAGATGGACAAAACCCTCTCTCTATTTCATATCTTTGGCCAATCTTAGTTTAGAATAAATTGGCTTGTTATGTGGGTACAATCTGAAAATGGACAGTGGCTGCACTGAATCCACCTTCAGGGGTGGTCTTGAAAGACTGGAGATGAAAATCTCTCCGAAGAACAGAGCCACAAATACTAAACCTGGCCCTTGACTTCGGATGGAAGAAGTGGCCCTGCATGAAATTGTAAACAGATTTCTGGTCAGTAGTCAATGGCCAGGCTGCATTGTCAGAGGTCTGGAAGAGAAAAACACTAGATGATCAAGGACAAGAAGTTCTGCTCCAGAAGCATTTGGGCGAACAGATGAGATTGGTTGCTAAATTATAAACATCCACAAGAAAGCATTTACCATTGAATAGGCACTGGGCAACAATATAGTCAATATCCTAGCCCACTGATACTAGTTAGCTTTTGTCATTCATCATATTAGAACTGCCAATATCAGCACATGTAAGTAGTAGCCATGGTAGCAGAGGCAGAGGCTATGTATGGAGCCAAGAGTAAGGACTTCTCTTAATAAAGCAAATCCAGCTACCGATGTCTCTGAATATGCTACCTATTAGCAGAGAACAATGCTGCCCTTCCAATATGACAAAATTCCTGAAGGTGACCAACTGACAGCTTGGCACAAATTGAATACATTAGGCTTCTTCCAGCCCACAAAGGCCAAAGGTTCATCTTAATAGGAATAAATAAGTACTTTAAATATATATGTTCCTTTCCTGTCCACAAAGTCTCAGCCAGGACTACAATCTAGGGGTTTACAGAGTGTCTTGTTCATAGACATAGAGTCCACAGAACACAACATCCAATCAAGGGACCTACTTTAGAGAAAAAGAGATGTGGGAATTGGCCATCATAGGATCACTTCCATCATAGGTTCCACTGTTTATACCACATATTATACAACCCAGTAGCAGCAAATCTCCTAGAGCTCTGTAGAAGCCTTCTAAAACAAAGCTGTAGTATCAGCTCAGAGGCATCATTCTGAAAGGATGGAATGCCCTCCTGAAAGATGGAGCATAAGCATTACAGACCTCTACCTGGTGCTGTGCTCTTCATAGGAAAATACATGAGTAGTGGAAGCAAGGAGTCAAATCATAGATATTTCATCTCTATAAATTTTATTTGGATCTTTATTTTCTCATATTCTTTCACATGTTTATGGTTTTCTTTATCTTCTTGAACATAAGGGATATTGTTATAACTTTTAATTTTCTTTTGCTTTTAGAGTTCTAGCATTTATTTTTGTTTTTCTTAAAAGACACCAATTCTTATAGTCTCTATTTCCCTGACAAACTTTTTTTTTTTTTGGCTTTTGCCTTTTCTAGGGCCGCTCCCATGGCACATGGAGGTTCCCAGGCTAGGGGTCGAATCGGAGCTGTAGCCGCTGGCCTATGCCACAGCCACAGCAACACAGGATCTGAGCCGAGTCTGTGACCTACACCACAGCTCACGGCAATACTGGATCCTTAACTCACTGAGCAAGGCCAGGGATCAAACCTGCAATCTCATAGTTTCTAGTTGGATTAGTTAACCACTGCGCCAAGACGGGAAATCCCTGACAAAATTTTTAGCTTTGTTTTTATCTACATGTTTAGTAAGAGTGCTTTACAGTTATCTATGCCTGATAACTTCATTATCTCTAATTATGGTGGTTAATTTTATGCATAAGTTTGATGGGCTGAAGGATATCCAGATATCTGCTAAAACATTATTTCTTGGTTTATGTTTATGAGGGTTTTGGCAGTGATTAGAATTTGAATTTTTAATCAAAGCAGATGGTCCTCCCCAGTGTGAGTGTGGCATTGTTCAATCTGTTGAGGGCTTGAAGGGAATAAAAAGGTGAAGGAGGAGTTCCCGTCGTGGCTCAGTGGTTAACAAATCTGACTAGGAACCATGAGGTTGCGGGTTCGATCCCTGGCCTTGCTCAGTGGGTTAAGGATCCGGCGTTGTGTGAGCTGTGGTGTAGGTTGCAGACGTGGCTTGGATCCCGCATTGTGTCACCAGGAACACAGTTAAGCATTTTTACTATCTCTTAAGCATGAACAAGTGACCCCAGGGGAAAAGTTGTCCAAGTACCTTTTCTTGTTACCTCTCTCAGTAATCAGCCTCTGGTCTGGTCATTTTGAATTATTTTGGAAAATGCTTTAATTTTTCCCCAGATTGTGTTTAGTTGTTCTTAGTGTTAAGTTCATGAGAATTATCCAATCAAACATTGGTAGCAGTGGAAGCTCCATGATATGTTAATCATAGGAAACCAGATTATAACAGTAATATTTGAAAGAGAAGGGAATGTGTAGTTTGACAATATAAGACAAACATGTTTACTAATATAAATTTACAGCTGAAGAGCTATCATGGGAAAATAATTTATGCTTCTTCTAAGTGGCTTTAGAAGCTGAAAAATAAAAGTGTACTAAATTAAAAATATTTTAAGACAAAACATGTTAATGATTAGATGGTTAAACTGGGAACATTTGCTTTAAGAGTTATTGAGGTGCCTAATCCTGGATAGAACCAGATAATTAAATGATAATTTGTCAAAGATTCACACAAAGGATAAGCTGCACTAGTTAACTTCTAGGGTCCCTAATAAGTGAGATTCTAAGATTATTTAACTCCAAGAGAAAATGGAGATGACCTCAGAGTTATGTCCGTAGTCTAGGAAACTAAATTATTTTATAAGGAATAACTCATCCTAGGCTCAGACTTCAAGAAGGTAACTTTTAAACATTCACTTATTGTGCAACAGCTCTGATTGAAATGTTTCACAGGGAGCGTTCTAGAAATGGAAAGTATTCTCTCTCTCTGCTCTGTAAACACTAATTTTCATGTGTATTTGTTACAGTTCACAACCTGGGATAATGCCCTGTAAACAGGGGGTAGCTATTAGCACATTAATGAGGATTTCCTCTATAGTCCTATTGAGAAATATAATTATTTGTTAGACTAAATCCTTTGCCTTGAGAATTCCAGTTTTCATGTTGAATAAGAGACCCTGTTACAACTGCAGCTTACAATTTATACAAAAGCACATTTTCACACACTTTATATATTTAACTACTGTCTTTCTTCCTTAGAGGTACAAATGACTATAACGAATTAAAGAACCTTAAAGTCATGCTAAGAAGTGATTTTTGGGTTGGCAATAGGAATGTAAACATGACCCAAGTTAACAATTTTCTAAAAGCTGCTATTCAGTGTGTATGTGCTTGAAAGCAAATCATTTTATTTCTTTTTCAAGTCTATACAAGCCAGAGCTTATTCTAAACTGTTTTGATTCCCTCAAATGCTGTTATCAGAAATTGGTAAATGAAATATTTTTATTTCTTAAATTAGAAAGTACATGATGAAATTTTGCCCTGAAGTTATCTTAATGGGCAGCATTATTGGGAGAGAATTCTTATATCTATTCAATCTGTGTTTCTGTTGATACCTGTGTTAACTTTATATCACTCTGTATTTTTAAGAAAATAAGCTGCTACAAATTTATTTCCCTTGAGCAAGTTTACCTAATCAGAGAGGAATGTTTAAGGTTGTCATTCACCTTTTCGAGAATGCAATTGCACACTATAGATGTGCAAGGTTTTGTGTAGTGCATTTTTCTAGATGAAGTGTTACCAGCTTGAATAGTAATGCATTGCTAGTTCTGTCTAGTTCTCTTACTGGTGTGCTGCTCACTAGCAGAGCGGCAAAATACATCCTTATTTTATTTCTTTTTTTTATAGCAAGAGACCCCCCCAGGTGCTAGGGAAATCACTTTGCCCTTGTCCAACAAGAGGAATAAATTGTCTAGATGATTGATGACAAACACAGCAGCTTATATAAAACAAGCTCAGTAGCTACCATGAGAAACATTGGAAATAGGTGGAAACGAAAAATACAAGGGAAAGATTTTTAGGCATTGCAGATACACTAAAGCCCTTATGGCCAATGACTCGCTAAGAAAAGAAGAAAATAATAACAAAATGTTACCATTTGTTTTTTATTTAGAAATACATTTTCTGTTAGGCATTATATCAGGTTATTTAAAAGCAGAATCCTTTAATCTTTGGACTAGTTTCTCAAACTGAGTGATTATATTCTCACCTTATAGAGAAAGAACCTGAGGTCCAGAAAGACAAAATGATGTTGCCCATCACACAACCAGATGGTGATGGGGAGGGTATCTGAGCCCAGCTCTTACATACTCAATTCCATCCATTAATTCCTGCTTCAATTTCTTCTCATATTTCATTTTACAGAAATACCCAGTGAAATAAAATAGACCAGATAAAATGCAAATGCTATCAAATTATCAATGGCACTTTGCACAGAACTAGAACAAACAATCTTAAAAGTTTGTATAAAAAGCAAAGAGCCTGAATAGCCAAAGAAATCATGAGAAAGAAAAATGGAGCTGTGAATGGTTACCAAAGAGGAAAGGGTGGTGGGGAGGGAATTTAGTATTAATAGACACACATTACTACATATAAAATAGATTAACAACAAGGACCTACTGTATAGCACAAGGAACTATATTCAATATCCTAATAAGCTGTAATGGAAAAGAATCTGAAGAAGAAGACATGTAACTGAATCACTTTGCTGTACACTTGAAATATTGTAAATCAACTATAGTTTGGTAAAAAATAAAATTATATGCTATATTCAGGACTGAACAAAAATGCTGGAGAGGATGGGAGAAAAGGGAATTCTCTTACACTGCCGATAGGAATGTAATTGGTACAGCCACTATGCATAATAGTATGGAGGTTCTCAAAAAAACTAAAAATAGATTTGCCCTATGATTCAGCAATCTTACTCCTGAGCATATATCCATACAAAACTGTAATTCAAAGACATGCATGCACCCCAGTGTTCACTGCAACAATATTTACAATAGCCAAGATACGGAAGCAAACTAAATGTCCATTGACAGAGGAAGGGATAAAGAAGATGCCATTTGCAACAACATAGATGTAGTTACAGATTCTCATACTAAGTGAAGTCAGTAAGAGAAAGACAAATACCATCTGATATCAATTATATGTAGAATCTAAATTATGGCACAGATGAACCTATCTACAGAACAGAAACAGACTCAAAAGACATGGAAAACAGACTTGTGGTTGCAAGGGGGAGGGGGGAGTGGGATGGACTAGGAGTTTGGGGTTAGTGGATGCAAACTATTACATGTAGAATGAATAAGTAATATTATAAAGTTTTGTGCCTCTCACCATGTGAATTTCTGACAAGCATTATAAAACGATTTTGGCCACTTGAACATTTTAATTATATTCTATTCTACATTTTCCTTTATTTCTTTCAACCTCATTCGAAAAATAAATTACCTCTGTGTAAATGAATTTATACTGTCTCAATTTCCATCATTAATTCAATCTTTATTTTAATTTTTTTCTTTCCAGATTTTTGATCCTTCTTAAGGTTCTAGATACTAAAATAAGGATTACAAAAGGGGTACTACCAGGAGTTCTCTGATGGCCTAGTGGGTTACGGCTCCTGCATTCTCACTGCTGTGGCTCTGGGTAGAGCTGTGTGGTCAGGTTTGATCCCTGGTCCAGAAACTTCCACATACTCCCTGTGTTTCAAAACAGAAAAAAATCAAAACAAGGGAGAACCTGAAATAAACAGGAGAACCTGAAATAAACAGGAGAACCTGAAATAAACATTGCGACTCTCATTACAAAAAAAGGGGTGGTGGTGGTACTGTGGTATGGAAGGTATCAAAGGTAAGTTTATTTCATGTCATGATTTTGACCAAAGGCTGGTTTGAAATTCCTACCTCTAGTTGCTAAGGTTTTCAAATTGACCCCATACCTTGTGTTCTAGTGGGCTCCAACCAGACAGCTTAATTTTATTTCTTTCTTCTCCCTGTTTTTTAGTGCTATTTTGGATTAAAAAAAAAAAAACAACAGAAAAACTGGGAGAGGATTCAGAGGAAAACTGCTCCCTAAATACTGTAGTTTATGACCTTATGCTAATACATAATTTACTATATTGTACTTTCTTATTCATCATGAAAAGCAATTCTGGTTCATAAAGTGAACATAAAGTGCACATTAATCACACCTGAGATGTGTGAGAGCTAAGAAAATGTACACAACTCCTTACTAATGAGGGCAGTATGGTACTTGTTATCTCTTGCTCACTAAATCCAGAAATATATGCTTTGGCCTGGAAGGATATCTAAAACTGTTGAAAGAGTCAACACTGCAAAAAGCCACATCCCCTAAAGCCCTATCTCTTCTCCTATCATATGGTCACTAGGGCAGTACTCTGGTGTCCATTCGGAGAGCACATCTGCATCCTCATGTAACCTACAGGCTTGCTCTTGATCCAGAGGCAATGAAACTTGGTTTGCACATAACATCAGAACTTTTAGAAGAAAACTGAATATATTTTATTCATCACTCTCTCTTTGCTTTTTTATTCAGCAAAACACCATTATTTCACTTGTTGGTTTAAGGGCTAAGACCTTCTTTTTCCATGTTTCTGTTTTTATAAGCTGTATAAACTGGCTGGGGATAAAGAGAATGATCTCTTTCTTGCTCATTTCCCTATGTCTCCAATTCCCATTAACGGTTATCTGCTTCTACCTGAACTCATATCCCATTCGAAATAGTTCTAAATCTTGTTTCCTTTTTCAATCATTTCCCTAAAGTTGAGTGAGCTGTATGTTTATCTTTCCAAGTTGAGTTTGGTCATTGAAAAACCCAATGATGGAGTAAAGAACACTGTGGAGTAAAGGGAATTTCCCTCCAATATTTAGAAGGTCAGTCCATTTCTCTGATGTTCAGCTTCACCTAGAGTCTAGTCCAGTCTAAATATTACATGAAAAGATGAATAAGTTCTTTGACAAGTTCACTATTCTAAAGTACATGATGTTCTGTTTGTGGTTTGCAAGAACTTAAAGAATTACCATTTCCTGTGCTAATATCTTAAGAATTAAAAGATATAATTCCAATCCTATTTTCTTTTTTTATCCACTACCTAGCTACATATTTGTTTTGGAACTTTTTCCTGGTTTGGTCACAAAAAGAATCAGTCAAAGTAGTCATTTAATTGTCATCTGCATACATATTATCAATATCTTCAAGAGGAAAAAGTTTCAGTGCACACCAATGGGCATATTATCGCCAAAAAATGTTATTGCTTCTATGCATTCAAACTTCTCCATGAAATTCAAATTCAGGTTATTTTATTTCAGATTCTGTTTTTTGTATGTACATAGAAGTAGATTTGCAGTTGGCAGGAAGAAAGGAGGGAGAGAGAAAAGAAGATGAAAGCAGCAGGAAGTGAAATTCTAAAGTATTCTTATTATTCTATCATCTAAATAGGTATTGGTTGACATGTTAGATACAATATTTTAAGATCAAATGTGGGAAACAGAATATTAGTGAAGAGTATCCCCAATTTATATTTATGGCCCAAAGTCAGGAACATATATGAATGCAGTAAAATAATTACTCTTGTCTCCAAGATGTTACCTAAAGCCCATGTGATGAACTAGGTTTCCCAAAACCCTGAAGATAAAACTATCCTGTGGTATTACAGCATTCATTATGTTAGTCATCATTCTTTCAGAAGAAAGTCAAACTTGCTGAAATCAGAAGGAGAAATTTCTAGTCTACATAAACCAGAAGGAATGGGAAAAGACTAGTATCAGGGATTTTCCATCTTCTCTCTCCCAGCTTATCATTTCTACTTTCTTTTCCATTTTATAGATGGGAACTTACAGCATTGTAGCTTTCTTGAGGCCATACTGTTATAACGGGTAGAGCTTGATAAGTAATAGACATTTGCCAACTAAAAATTCACATGCACTATCTAGTTCTGCAAAAATGAAGTTACTAGTTACTGCAGTTGCTGACCTTCAACACACGCTGAAAGGAGTTCTGGTGGAGACCAGTAAGGAGGCACTATGTGCTTTGGGAAAAACTGGCAGAATAGGACTTCAGACATATAGTTTCAGAAAATTTTATGAACCCAATTAACTGCATCTTCTTAGATCTAGAAAAGCACTGACATCATTAACAGTATGATAGGACATCTGCTCCTTGTGACTAGCAGCAACCTTCTGTAAAAATGTGTACTTGATTATATGTACAATCCCCCACTTCATACATACTCTGAGCTCCACCCAACCTCTTTGGAGCAGTTACTCAGGGCTATTTGAGAGGCAGCCTCCCAGGCTCTAGTCCTCATTTGGCCTTAAATAAAACTTAACTCACAACTCTCATGTTGTGTAATTATTTTTTTCAGTTTTCAAATTCTATACAGAAAATATCAGCACTGAATTTCATAAATATGGAGTATTTATATGTACTTGCTATTCCATCAGAAGTTAATTTATATTTTCCCTCACATTTGAATTTATTCTCTCTGGCTCTAGAATGCTGACTTTAATAAGATGATGAAATCAGTGAGGCATACCTCAAATAGATGTTACAGGTTAGCACTATTCCCACCTTTAAAAATAGTACACATACTGAATAAAGGATATAAATAAATGAAGACTTTACTATGTCCCAGTGGCTATAGTAAATGCAATGTCAAATCATGTAATTCATTGGGATTTTTCATTAGTATCTTTTATGCATGTTTGTTAATAACACAGATATGGTACATCAAAGGACAATAAGCCCAAGAAAGGTGAGTT
The DNA here is from genome assembly GCF_016906955.1 of Phacochoerus africanus. Lineage (NCBI taxonomy): Eukaryota > Metazoa > Chordata > Mammalia > Artiodactyla > Suidae > Phacochoerus > Phacochoerus africanus. Next base: position 197,890,890 of record NC_062545.1, on the reverse strand, counting down.
GCCTACTTTCCAGTCACTATATAGTAGAAACAAAATAATTCCTCTCTCTCAGCCCTAAATGTGGCACTTTCCTAGGGACTGACCATAGGTGATGGTTATTACAAAGCGGCAGTACAAAATAAATGGGGAGGATTATTTTACCCCTGATAAGCTAGACAGTGGAAAAAGTAATAATTATTACTTTTGAATTGAGTTCCCCCCCAATTTCTAGTATTCAACATTGTTACAATGGGAAAATATCTTTAGTTGATTTTCTCTTTCAATATTAAAAATTAATACAGTTCCTAAAGGTGTCATATTATTGTTCAATATTACTGTGATAAAGTTAGTATGAGAGAGTCTACCAAAGTGAAAAATTTCCCCATTATACCTTTACTCTTCTGTTCTTCACTCTGTCAAAATATTTTGTCATGCAACAGTATGGTATTTCTTTAGTGAATCAATATTTTTTTTTCTTCTTAGCGTATCACAGAGATAGTTTCAATTAATAGAGCAGTAATTTGCAAATGAAGTAATTCAAGCTGATGCCACCAGCAGAGCAGGAGTGCCATGGGACCAAGCAGGACATGATTTAACAAAGTGTTGTAATCAGAAGTGTATCACTGGAGAAATTACCTAGAATTGTTCTCATGAACTGGCAACTACCTCTGTTGTCACCAGCACAAATGAAAATTTAACAAGTATAATAATATGTGCCTGAAAATTTAGAGTACATTATTCAAAATTCACGGAAATGACTCATAGGCCATGATTTAATCTTCCTACAATGGTTACTTTTCTTATTTTCATTATCTTATGCAGTCAAAAAATTTTAATATACTTCTAAGTATTTTAAATAAGTTTGAATGAAGATTATAAATCTAAATGTTTACACATATTTGCATGTGTTGCTATCTTGAAATAATTTTTGTGAAACTTTCAATTTATATTCACTACCTAATAACTCTTCCTTTTAGCCATGCCCAAATTTAATAATCTTTTGAACTCTTGAATCTCTTGAACCCTTTAGCAATGCCTTTAATAAAATTTAAAACCAAAGGTAAAATAATGCAACATTATATGTGTGTAAACTTTAATGTAATTTGGTCACTTTTTTATTGTTATTTCTCCCAACATACTTTTTCCCCCCACTGTACAGCATGAGGACTCATTTGGTCATTTTTTAAAACTAATATCATGGCGGCAAATTTATCCTTGAATCTGTCATATGTGCTTCAAAAAGAATGCTTTCTATGAATATAGGCAGCAAAAGCATCATTGGGTCCTTCCAGGGGGCACTTGGACAAGTGCCGAATAAAGTGATGTTTAAAATTTTGGAAATACCCTAGTTGAAAGATGCAGAATTATTTTCCATCGATATTATATAAGGATTATTATCTCAAAACTATGAATAAAACACATCAGGGTAGAAGATAAACCTTAGATACTGTCTTTTTCTCCCAGTATAACCTTTGAGAAGTGAGGATCCTGAAATGTTGCACATATGTCATGTACCACTTTCTGCTCAATATATGAATGTAAGCATTCTTCTCACTTTTATCTAATGTCCATTTCATAGTGGACTTCACTGTGCTGCCACTGAAGGGTTACACAGATTTTGGTCTCACAGTTTACTAACTTCTCACACTATATATTTTACTAAATAGGAATAGATGATATCTCCTCTCTCATCTTTCTTGTGTTAAAAATATATATACCTACTGGCTGGTGTGAAGTGGTACCTCCTTGTAGTTTTGATTTGCATTTCTCTAATAATTACTGATATTGAGCATTTTTTCATGTGCCTACTTGGCTAACCATATGTCTGTTTAGGTCTTCTGCCCATTTTTCGATAGGGTTGTTTGGTATTTTTTGTTGTTGAATTGTTTGCATATTTTGGAGATTAGGCCCTTGTCGCATCATTTGCAAAGATTTTATCCCATTCTGTGGGTTGTCTTTTTAATGGTTTCCTTTGCTGTGCAAAAGCTTTTGAGTTTAATTAGGTTACATGTGGAATGGATAAGCAATGGGGTCCTACTGTATAGCACAAGGAACTATGTTCAATCTCTTGGGTTAGAATATGATGAAAAATAATATGAAAAAAAGAATGTACATATATGTATGACTAATCCACTTTATGGTACAATAGAAATTGAAGGAACATTGTAAATCAACTATACTTTAATAAAAATTGGAGTTCCTGTCATGGCGCAGCGGAAATGAATCTGACTAGGAACCATGAGGTCGCAGGTTTGATTCCTGGCCTTGGTCAGTGGGTTCAGGATCCCGTGAGCTGTGGCGTAGGCCGCAGACATGGCTTGGATCCAGCATTGCTGTGGCTCTGGTGTAGGCCGGTAGCAACAGCTCCGATTAGACACCTAGCCTGGGAACCTCCATATGCCGTGGGTGCGGCCCTAAAAATAAAAAATTAAAATAATAATAATAATAATTATTATACACATATATACACCTACTAGTTTATAAATTTCATTTTCTTACTAGAGGTTGCTTTCTAGGGTTATCCCTAGGGTCCATGTGGCCCCAAGAAAATATTTTTGCTGAATGCCAGCAGATCCTTGTGAGGTAGAGTGATTTTTATAGGATAGGATATAGAAAGTAGTGCTTATGCATTTGCTTATTGTCCAGACAGTGCAGATTGAGCTTCTTCCTAGTACATAGATACCATCTCTTTCTGTTCAGATCCAGGAACTATTTCTTCATTTTCTTTATTATTCAATGTGTTCTTCCCAACTAACTTCATATATACCACCACAAGAAAAATATAGCAATGTTATTAACTCATGCAGCAATAGTTTGGGGAAACTGTATTGAAAAAATAGATTATCTTGTCTTTACAAGCAATTCAAAGCCTTTAGCTAATACCTGTAATATCATTAATCATGAACTTCTACCATTTCATCATGCCAGCCTTGGATATTGGCTTCCAATGACTCTTTCAAAAGTTGTTACTGACATTTGTTGATGTAGCCACGATTGCCAATCTTGTTTAGAGAATGTACAAGAATGTATCCTAGGATAATATTTTTCTGATGTTAAATTTGCCATTTTGAGGTTAAATTTGCATTTGGAATTTTATCCTACAAAGTCAAAAGAAGACTCATTCCAACAATGTCTTCTCTTAAGAGATGCCATAACCACTACATTCCAAGAATATGACCTCTTTCAGTGTTTACCATGCCCCTGCCTTCCACACACTGCCACCAGTTGGAGGGAGGATTCGGGAAGAGATATTGGCCTCACTTGGTCCAGGAAAGTCTGTCCCTCATTTGCATCTGGCAAGGCTTATGACCCACCTCAGGAAGCATGATGTTAACAAAATGACTGGAAATAAGAAAGGGGCTATTGACATTGTAGAAGTCCTCAGAAGAGAGAGATAAAGCCACTTCAGGAAGATGCATTATATGTGGTATAGACCCTGCTGAAGGGGTAGGGTGACTTCCTTGGATGCCAGGAATGGGGGCAAGGGACACATACTTCCACCTCTGCCACTCTCGGGTTCTGTGGACCTGAGGCAACACTGATGAACACAGAGGGATGAGAACTCTAGCCTGGGGGCATAGTTCAAGGCTCAGGTCAAGGAGTGGACCACCATTATCCCAGAGTCCTAAGCTTTACCTGGGTCTGACATGAGTGAAAATCACATCAATGAAATTCAGTGTGTCAGCACCATTATAGTGGCCCATACTTCTATGATCCCAAGAAGAGAATACTGTGGATGAGACAAAGTATAAAACCTTCTAATACAACTGATTGATTTAGTAGATGCAGGTAGAGTGTTGGAGAGCATCCTAACACATGGGTCCTGGATTGGGTTGGGATGTCCTGTATAGGCAGCACTGCTGACCAAGGCCAATTAAGGTGCCAGGAGGAACTCAGAGAGAGAAAGGCATTTCAATGCACAGAAGCCCCTTGAGGCCTGGAGCTAGGGAAGGGGCCAGTTTGCCTATGTTTAAGAGTGGCACTGCTCTCTGCTTCAGAGCCTTCTGAAAAAGGACTGTACTGGTGGTCACTTAAAAGTTATAAACTTGTAATTGACTCCATTTTTTTATTGCATATTTAAAATTTTATTTTATATTTTATGTTAAGTATAGCTGATTTACAATATTGTGTTAGTTTCAGGTGTACAGCAAAGTGATTAAGTTATACATATACATATATTCATTCCTTTTCAGATTCTTTTCCCATATAGGTTTTTACAGAATATTGAGCAGAGTTCTCTGTGCTATACAATAGGTCCTTGTTGATTATTTTATATATAGTAGTTTGTATATGTTAATCCCAACTTCTAATTTTTGATGGCTGCCTGAAGGCACCTTTCAAATCTCACTCATTCACCTTTCTCTTCTGCCCCACATCTAGGCAGGCTGATAAGTTTAGTGGCTCTCCCTTTGGTCCTGATGGGAAGTTTAGAACAATCAAGGTCTGAACTATACACAGGAACCCTCATAGCTTTACCTTCTAACTACAATAAAAACCAAGCCACTCTCCTTTCCCTGTTCCCTCAGGCCATTTCTGAACCTAATTGGGAGTCTGCCCTATTCTCCTCCAGACACTCTCCAATGAGATTAATAAACTTTTTCATACCTTCTCAGTGTAATATGTAGTCATCAGTCTCAACATCCAAACTAAACTTTGGGGATAGATGGAAGTCTCTCCCTCCTCTGTGAGGCGATGACAAAAGAAACATAATTTAACCATCCAGCATTTGCAAAGGCAAGAAAGAGATGTTAATTGCAATATAGCCTGAGATAGCCTAGACTATCACAATTAACCAGATTTAGCTGTTAGAGCCGCTCTGTCTCTAAAATGCAGACTCATTTTACAGTGAATTTTAAGTACACCCAAAATTTGATCCATAGTGAGAAAATCTGATCTCTGCAATGACTGACGAGCAACATCAATGGCCTTTTGGGAGGTAAAATAAGAGTCCCTTGTTCTAATAAATTCTAGCCTGAAACAAATGTAGCAGCATCAGCTACACTTGTACAGGCAGATTGCTTTAGGAAAGGAAAATGTGGTATTTAAAAACTGTCAAATGGTTATATAAGCTTTCTCTCATCAAATACCTATGACTTAGTTGCAGCAAGCCTTTTCCCAGAGCAAGAATAGATTCTGAACTTTAACAACCAGAGATTCTATAAATATAATATAAACATTGACATTATTTATCATCCCAAGTGATGCATTATGAGAACTACTTGATAACCACTTTTTTTGAACTAGCAAAATCCATATCTATGAACTGTGTAGCATAATGAAAAGATCAGGGTACGAGGATTCTGACATGGGTTCTTGTTTTTTTTCCTTTGTTCCCACTAAATATGAAACTTTGGAAGAATTATTTTACTTTTCTATAAGTGAATTATTGATATTTCTTCCATATGCAAAAATCTGTGATCTATTGTCTCGACAGACATATAATCAACCACAGGAAATGTGCAAGATAAAGAACAGCATACTATTGTAGTGTAGTAAACACAAATGTTGGTCTTCCATCAATTGAAATCTTAGATCATTCAAATTTTAGCTGAAAAGAGGAGCCATATAACCTCTCCCCTCCAATATTCTAGGGACTTCAACTTCCCAAGTTCGCACTTCTGAATGACTATAAACCAGATTGTTTTCTGATGCCCTTAGAAAAATTACTTATGAATATGGTTCCTATCTCATAATATGGGTCCTAAGATGTCTTTGGAGATATTATAATGGGTCATACAAGTACGATTTTGTGTGTGCCAAAGTGTTAGAAGTATTATGAAACAGTATATCAGAATGGTTCCAAAATATGGAAATTACCTGAGTCTTAGAGGGTTGAAATCACTGACTGGTGAATTATTTTGGATAAGTATTCATCTAACTTGATTGTTATATAATACTTTCAAAAAAGATGACTCAAAATATTACATAGTAACAAAGATCACACTGAAGATTTGCACGAAAAGGCAATGCAGTGATTCTGCAGAGGGCTATTTAGAGGTAAAGTTCCTTCCAACCTTCACTGGATAGTTGTCCTCTCATCAATTTCACTCTGAAGCTGTCACAGTAGCTTCTCCTGTCTTCATTCTCCATGAAGATTGCCCACATTATATTAGTGGTTTAAATCACATCTGTTCTTAGCACCATGCCTATTGCCTGCTCTGCCGCAAATCTCTAGGTGAGATGAGAAATATAACATACTTTCAGTTTCTTCATGATCCTACTTTTCTCCAATTATTTTTGAAATTATTTTAGATACTCAATTCAGTTATTTTGTTTTGCATTTATGTGTGGATTATGTATCTTCATACACTTTATGACAATACAAAAATAATTTGAACTTTATCCTGTTCTATTGATCTCTTACCATAGTTTCTTCTCTTTTTAAATTGTGAGTTTTTTAGTTTGCTTTTTATTCATGAAGACCAAATGAATGGTATATAGTCTGTTTCTGCAAGTTTTAGAATGTCTGTATGTACCACAATTGTTCTAAAATTTTCTCTCAAAATTTTATTGTTATTTCTTTATAACCACTTAATATTAGGCCTCTTTTTCTTCATTGCCTGTAGTATGCTTTCATCTCTCTGTATTCTTAAAGAATATTTCCCCATTTTTTTAAGAATTATGAGACATTTAAAAAGTAACATAAAGGATATTGCTTTTTGTTTCCCACACTTTCCTTTTGTATTCAATATTCTTCTTGGGATATACTCTTCTTTGGATATATTCTTTACATTCTTTCAGGAGTCACTGAAAATTTCCCTGGTTTTAACTTTCAGTCCAGTATTTTTTCTTCTGCTCCAATTAATTATTCAAACTTTTCCATTAAGTTTTTCAATTCGGTGACTAACTCTCTCTCTCTCTCCACACACACACACACACACACACACACACACACACACACACACACACTTATTTCTAGAAATTTGCTTTCATTCCTTTTTGAATCTGCCCCAACTTTTAACCTTATCGTACTTTTTTCCTTCCTTACTGTTTCTGTTTTTATTTCCAGTGTGCTTCAGTATTTTTATCTTCCAGGCATTTCAAAATTATCTCTAGCTTAGTATCAACTTTTCATCTAATTCCTTTGGCTTCAGTATTCCCTAAGCATATGTATGGAGTATATCTGACTTCAAACTTCTATAACATACCAACTTTTTGTTTTCTTTCCTCCTGAGAGATTCCCCCCACTACAAAATAAGCACATAACAACAAATAGCATTTTAAAAATCTCTTCAGTAAGAGGATTTTAAAATTATTATTATTACCATTACTTTTTAAAAACTATTCTTTCACTGAAGGTATAGGACTTTTTGAGTCCCATGTAGCAGGAGCTTACAGCCTTGTTTTTGATTCTAGTGTTGTTTTTCTGGATCACATAACCCCCATATCCATCCAAGATGTTTGCAAATCATCTTGCTTACCTCTTTGGGCTCTCTCTCCATTTCTACCACCATTAAATTTTCTATTCTTTTATGTGATCTCACCCATCATTCAAAATAATTCTTAGAATAGTTTATGAAAACTTATAGGAAGAGGATTTCTGTGTTACCTAATCCTAATTCTACAAAGCCATAAATGACTTTATTTATCCTTGAATAGAAAATGTTTTCCAGATTGTGTCCAGTTGTGGTACAATTTTATTTCATTTTTTTGGAATATGGTGAGCACTCTAAGTCTAAAAAACTATATTTTGTTTTAGTTTACATAACTTTTAAAATTATTTCCCCAATACAATTTCTTTCTACTGTACAGCATGGTGACCCAGTTACACATACATGTGTACATTCTTTTTTCTCACCTTATCATGCTCCATCATAAGTGACTAGACATAGTTCCCAGCACTACACAGCAGGATCTCATTGTTAATCCATTCCAAAGGCAATAGTCCGCATCTATTAAACCCAAGCTCCCCATCCACCCCACTCCCTCCCCTTCCCCTTTGGCAACCAAAAGTCTATTCTCCAAGCCCATTATTTTCTCTTCTGTGGAAAGGTTCATTTGTGCTGTATATTAGAGTCCAAGTATAAGTGATATTATATGATATTTGTCTTTCTCTTTCTGACTTACTTCACTCAGTATGAGAGTCTCTAGTTCCATCCATGTTGCTGCAAATGGCATTGTTTCTTTGCTTATTATGTTTATAGATATTTAGACTTTTCCCTCCATGGTACTTGTATTTTAATTCAGGATAATTTATCTTTCCCTTAGAGAGCATTAAAATTAAAATTTATGAAATCTAGTGTTTATTTATTGATTTAATATCCTGTGGTATTTACACTGCATTTAAAAAAAGCAGGAACCGTGTCCTTAGGGGAAGAAGCTAAAGGTGCTTGCCTGTGATTTACTTATCTCTCCATTACTGAGAAGATGATTCCTGGAAGTGACTCAAAAGCAGATGACTGAGTAATATTATAAACATGATAACTACAGATGCATGTAAATATTCCAATTATATGTGTTAGGAATAGTATCTTTATCCATGAAATGTTCTTAACAGAATGTTCCAGGCTTAGTATTCCTTAAGGTAAATGAATTTATGAAGCATGGCTCCCTAAAAAATGTAATGTAAGTTATATAACTTTCTGAGGCTTAAATGGGAATGCTATAAAACACTTTTTCATAGGAGGTGAACCACAAACCTAATATAGTTACCTCATATATTATAATAAGAACAGAGTTCTTGTCTGATGCAGAAAGGAAGGATCCGGGGATTATAGAAGACTGTCCTTGCCTTTTCCTTGTTTTCCCCTATACCTAATCACTTGTACCTTTGAAATTATTGTTCAATATTGCATAATATCTATGGTTTCCCAGTGTTAGATTTGAAATTCTGATACTTTGTGTAACTTCACCCATTAAGAGTAGAATGTATAAAGAAATTGAGAAATAGTTTTGGTATATAATGGCATGGAATGTAATTATGGTGTATAATACAATATTGTTTATCAAGGCCAGAAATTTTTTTTCTGTAAAGGGTCTGATATTAAATATTTTAAGCCTACAGGTCACACAATGTCTGTTGCTACTAATCGCTCTACTGTTGTAACAAAAAAGCAGTTATAAACAATACATAAGTGAGTAAACATTGGTTACAATAGCAAGTGGCAGATGCTTAGCAGGCGAGATCAAGTTGATGGAGTAAGAGGATGCTGCACTTGCCTTTTTGCATGAACATATCAAAAAAATACCTCTATGTGTCAGACAATTCTCATTGAAAACTGACTGGAGACTGGTAGAAAGATTCCTGTACACTTAAGGCTCTAAGAAAGATCTACAAAAAATCAGGTGGGAAAGGAAGAGAAGCTATTAAGTCAGGTCAGTATCCCTAGGATTGGAATTAGAAGAGAAGGGAGATTAAATGAGCATAGATCAATCCTGGAGAGTGAGCAACTCAAGCCATATATTGGGTGCCCCAGTCCTGTGGCCTATCACCAGAAAGACAAGCCCCCTTGACTGGATGGAGGGCCTGTGGTGGGCCAAGGAGAGGGCTGTGGGAAGCCTGGACTCCACCTGTGAGGAGAGTGCACATACTTGCCTGCCCCTGAAACAGGAGAGAGAAGACAGATTGAATCTGTGCAGGATGCTGGCTGGTTTCCCATGACCACACCAAGGCATGCTCCAGTCTGAGCCAAACACCGACTCTGGTTTCCCTTGCTTTATGACACAGATCCAAACTAGGGTGAGAGCTGTCACAGCTGAGAAAACAGCTGTGAGGGACAAAGGTAGCTCAGATCCAGAACAGCATCAGAACTGGGGGTGGGGGCAAGGCAGCCATTACTGGTGCTTATGAAGGCAGTATATCAGATACAGACCTAGGCTCTGAATGTGATGGGGCCTCTAAGACTCAAGCAAAGTGCCCACAGGTGCTCCTATCCCCACTCTGTTATGCAGTGCCACAATAGGGCAGGGGCTGCAGTAGTCCAGATGAAAGCTTGTATATGAGGGACTTGGAGCAGCACCTGAGCAGAATGGGGGTAGCCATTAATAGGGCTCATATGAGCAGAACATAGGAAAAAGTCTGGGTTTCTGACTGTGGCCAAGGCTGCCTCACCTCTGCTCAGACCCATATTAAGTGCATGCTACAGTCTCTCTTGCTCCATTATGGCTTCCCTCTGGGGTGAGGAAGCTGATGCTGGGAGGGTAAATAGTAGACAGTTATAGGAAACATATTGGACCAAAACTCAGGGCTTCTGCACCAGCAGTTGGGACCCATCTCTGCCCTACTCCCAATATAGTGAACTGGCCAGAGATCAGAGGAGAAGCCTTGGCTCACATCTAGGTCTGGACCTGGTCCCAGTCCCTCTATTTTCAGCCACTCTTCTTACCCATGTGATAATTGCCAGCACACTCTGAGGAAGGACATGACTTGTGTTCCTGTCAGACTCAGCTCTCCCATCAAAGCCACTGGTCATACATAGACCATATAGGTATGCTCTCACGCAAGGATACTACTTCAAAACTGCAATAGTAACTGTTTCACCTAATTTCATAGAGACAGAGAAAGTTAAGCAAAAGAAGAACTCTGAGGAATTTTTTCAATTGAAAGAGCAATAGAAAACTGCTTAAAATTAATAATAAAAAAGAAACAATTTACCAAATCAAGAATTTAAAGCATTAGGGAGTTCACACTGTGGCTCAGCAGAGATGAATCTAATAACCATGAGGCCACAGGTTTGATCCCTGGCTTTGCTCAGTGGGTTAAGGATCCGGTGTTGCAATGAGCTGTAGCATAGGTCACAGATAAGGTTTGGATCCCATATTTCTGTGGCTATGGGGTAGGCCAGAGGCTACAGTGCTAATTTGACCCCTACCCTGGGAACCTCCATATGCCGTGGGTGCATCCCTAAAAAGACAAAAGGCAAAAAAAATTAAATAAATAAAAATAAAAAAGAGTTTAAAGCATTAGTAATAAGAATGCTATATTAGAGAAAAGAATAAACACAGTGAAAATTTTAACAAGGAACAAGAAAATATAAAAAAAGTCAGAATTGAAGAATACAGTAACTGAAATGAAACATATAATAAGGAGTGACCAGCAGAATAAGAGATACAGAAGAACACATAAGTGATCTAAAAGATAAAATAATGAAAATCACCCAATGAGAACAACAAAAATAAAAAAAAAATGAGAACAGTTTAAGGAAACCCAAAGACAAACCAAGTGTACCAATATTCACATTATAGGAGTCCTAGATGGAGAAGATAAAATGGGTTGAAAAGTTTTTACGTTATGGTTGAAAACTTTCTAAACCTGAAGAAGAAAATGGATATCTTGGTAGAATAAACACAGAGGGTCCCAAACAAGATTAACCCAAACTGACCCATGCCAAGATCTATCATAACTAAAATGGCAAAAGTTCAAGAGAGAATACTAAAGACAGGGAGATAAAAAAAAATAGTCTTATACAAGGAAATCCCTTAAGGCTATCAGATGATTTTTATTCAGATTTTTTTTTTTTTTAGTCCAGAAGTGGCATGACATATTCAAAATGCTGAAAGGGAAAAACCTGATATTACTCTACCAGCAAGAGTATCATTTAGAATTGAAGGAAAGCTAAAGAACTCATACAAACAACAAAAAAAAATAAAGAATTCATCAATACTAAACTCACCCTCAATAAATGTTAAATGGAAAAGAAAAGGCTATAACAAGAAGTATGTAGTCATAGGAAAGAAAAAAATACCACAATTAAAGGCAATTATTAAGGCTGAGGATCAACATCTGAAGCTATTCCAAGGATTAGAATACACTTAAAAAAAGACCATAACTAAAATAATCAATAAAGAGATAAACACAAAGATGTAAAATAAGACTTCAAAAACAAAACATGGAGGAAAGGAGTAAAAAATATATATCTTTTAGAATATATTTGAACTTAAAGAACTACTAGTTTAAACTAGTAGATATAGTTATATGTCAACATATATGAACACCATGGTAACCACATATCAAAAACCTACACTAGATACACAAAAACTAGAGCTAAAGGAACACTTGCTTACTACTAAAAAAAAAAAGGAAAATCATCAAACCACAAGGGAAGAAACTAAAAGAATAAGAAAAGAACAGAGAAGAACTATAAAAACAACTGGAAAACAAGTAACAAGATGGCAACAAGTACAAACCTATCAATAAACACTTTAAATGTCAATGAACTAAATGTCCTATTCAAAAGACAAAGGTGACTGAATAAAATAAACAATACCCATCTATATGATGCTTACAAGAGACTTACATTAAAGCTAAATACCCAAAGAAACTGAAAATGAGGGGATAATAAAAGATATTTTGTGCAAAGGGAAAAGACTAGAAAGCAAGGGTAGTACACTCATATTGGAGAAAACAGACTTAAAAACAAAGTTTATAAAAAAGACAAAAAGAGGCTTTATATTAGATAAAGGGACTAAAAAAAGAGTATATAACACTTGTTAATAAATATGAACCTAATACAAGAGCACCTAAATAAAGCAAATATTAGCAGATAAAAAAGAAGTAATAGTAGTACAGTATAGTACTACTACACAGCATAATACAGTACAGTAGAATAGTAAAACTCATCTAACACTACTCTTACATCAATGGGAAGATCATCCAGACAGAAAAATCAATTAGGAAACACTACCTAAATGACATATTAGATCATTTATTATATCATTTATTAGATATATATTATATATATTTATATATAATAAATATATATATGACATTCCATCCTGAAACAGTAGAATATATGTTTTCATGAGCACATGGAACATTCTCCAGGATGGATCACATTGTAAGCCAAAAAAAACCAAAAAAAAACAAAAAAAACCCCAAATCTCAACAAATTTAAGAGATTAGAAATTATATTATTTTTTTCTGACACAATGGTATAAAACTAGAAATTAATTATAGAAAGGAAAATGGGGAAAACACAAACATGTGTGGACTAAGTAGTATACTACTAAAAAAAAAATGGGCCCATGAATTAAGAAATCAAAAAATACCTCAAGACAAATGAAAATGGAAACACAACTTTCTAAAATCAATGGGATGCACCAAAAGCAGTTCTAAGAGGGAAGTTTACAGGTCTGATTCTTGAAATGAGAAAAAATCCCAGCTAAATAATCTAAATTATCTTTTATAGTAATTAGAAGGAGAAGAATAAACAAAGCCCAAAATCAGTGAAAGAAAGGAAAGAATAATGATCAGAAAGGAAATAAGCAATATGGGGACAATAGCAATAGGAGAGATCAATGAATACAAGGAATGAAAATTTCTAGATGTAAATAACCTACCAGGACAGAATCAGGAAGAAACAGATAAACAGACTTATCAATAGAGTGAAATTGAATATGTAATAAAGTAAAACTCCCTGCAAAAAAAAGTACAAAACTAGATGGCTTCATAATGGAATCCTACCAAACAACTAAAAGATAATATCTACATGACTTATTTCACTCAGTGTAAGAGTCTCTAGTTCCATCCATGTTGCTTCAAATGGCATTATTTTGTTCTTTTTTATGGTATTCCGTTGTGTATATATAACACATCTTCCTAATCCAATCATTTGTTGAGGACATTTGGGTTGTTTCCATGTCTTGGTATTGTGAATAGTGCTGCAATGAACATGCTGGTGCATGTGTCTTTTTTAAGGAAAGTTTTGTCTGGATATGTTCCCAAGAGTGGGATTGCTGGATCATAGGGTAGTTCTATGTATAGTTTTCTAAGGTACAAAGAAAGACAAATACCATATGATATGACTTATATCTGGAATCTAATATATGGCACAAATGAACCTTTCCACAGAAAAGAAAATCATGGAGTTGGAGAATAGACTTGTGGTTGCCAAGGTAGAGGGGGAGGGAGTGGGATGGATTGGGAACTTGGGGTTAATAGATGTAGACTATTGTCTTTGGAATGGATTAGCAATGAGATCCTGCTGTGTAGGGCTGGGAACTATGTCTAGTCACTTATGATGGAGCATGATAATGTGAGAAAAAAGAATGTATACATGTATGTGTAACTGGGTTACCATACTGTACAGTAGGGTCACCAGGCTGTACAGTAGAAAAACATATAATGTACTGGGGAAATAAAAAAAAGATAATACCTATGCTTCTCAAGCTATTCCAAAAATTTTAAGATATGGGAACATGCCCAAATTCATTCTCTGAAGCCATATTTACCCTGACACCAAAACCAGACAAAGATAATACAAAATAAATAAATAAAATTACAGGCTGCCAATATCTCTGATGAATATAGATAGAAAACTCCTCAACCAAATAGTAGCAAATAGGAGTTCCTGTTGTGGAACAGTGGAAACAAATCTGGCTAGGGACCATGAGGTTGCAGGTTTGATCCCTGGCCTCACTCAGGGAGTTAAGCATCCGGCATTGATGTGAGCTGTGGTGTGGGTTGCAGACTCAGCTCAGATCTGGCATTGCTGTGGCTGTGGCTGGCAGCTGTAACTCTGATTCAATTCCTAGGCTGGGAATCTCCACATGCCAAGGGTTCAGTCCTAAAAAAGCAAAAAAAAAAAAAAGTAGCAAATAGAATTCAACCATATGTAAAAAGGATCACACATCTTGATCAAGGGGGATTTATTACAGGTATGCAATTATGGTTCAGCATACACACACACAGAGACATACAATGTAATATAATACTTTAATAAAACGGAAGAAAAAAATCACATGATCTTCTTAATTGGTGCAGAGAAATCATTTGACAAAATTCACTATCTCTTCAAAATACAAACTCTCAAAGTTGGCATAGAGAAAAAATGTATCAACATAATAAAGGTAATTTATGATAAATCCACAGCTAACATCAAACTCAACAGTGAAAAGCTGGAAGCCTTTCCTTGAAAATCAAAAACAAGACAAGAATGCCCTCTCTATGCACTTTTATTTAACATAGAATAGGAATTCATAGCCAAAACAATGACAAGAAAAAGAAACAAAGTCATCCAAATTGGAAGGGGAAACATAAAATTGTCACTATATACAGATGAAATGACACAATATATGGAAAATCATAAAGTCTCCACAAAAAAGCTATTAGAACTAATAAATGAATTCAGTAAATTTGCAGGATAAAATATTAACAATGCATAATATGTTGCATTATATACACTAATAACAAATTGTCACTAAGGGAAAGAAATAAAACAATTGATTTGAAATACCACCAAAACGAAAAAAAATGCCTGGGAATAAACTTAAGGAGTTAAAATACATATATTCTGAGAACTATAAAACACTGATGAAGGGAATTGAAGATGATACAAACGGATGGGAGGATATCCCATGTTCAAGGATCGGAAGAATTAATATTGCTAAAATCTCCATAATACCTAAATTAATCTACACATTTAGTGAAATTCCTATTAAAATACTCATGATATTTTTCACAGAACTAGAACAAATCATCTTAAAACTTATATTAAACCACAAAAGTCCCTTAATTGCCAGAGCAATCTTGAGAAAAATAGAACAAAGCTAGAGATATCATACTTTCTGACTACAGACTATACTACAAAGCTATAGTTATCAAAATAGGATGGTATTGGCATAAAAAGAGACACACAGACTGGTAGAACAGATTAGAGAGACCAGAAATAAACCCATACACTTATGGCCAATTATTATACATCAAATGAGAAATCATATATAATTTGA
The DNA here is from genome assembly GCF_016906955.1 of Phacochoerus africanus. Lineage (NCBI taxonomy): Eukaryota > Metazoa > Chordata > Mammalia > Artiodactyla > Suidae > Phacochoerus > Phacochoerus africanus. Next base: position 197,875,245 of record NC_062545.1, on the reverse strand, counting down.
AAAAGATAGTCTCTTCAAATAGTAATTCTGGGAAAATTGAACAGTTGCATACAGAAGAATAAAATGAGAACATTTCCTCACACTGTATACAAAAAAAACCTCAAAATGGATTAAAGATCTAAAAGAGCATATAGGCAGAAGACTCCATGACATAAATTTTAACATAAATTTTTGTATCTGTCTCCTAAGGCAAAAGGAACAAACAAATAAAGAACAAACAAAAAATCAAACAAAGGTGATCCAACCAAACTTAAAATCTTTTCACAGGAAAGAAAACCATTGACAAAACTTAAAAACAACATACTGAATGGAAGAAAATATTTGCAAATAATATGACTTATAAGGGGTTGATATGCAAAACATATGAACAGATCATACAACTCAATATCAACAAAAGAAAAAAACTATTTGGGTAAAAAAATGCCTTGTAGACCTGAATAGAAAATTTTCCAAAGAAGATATGCCTATACCCAACAGGCATATGAAAAGATGCTCAACATCACTAATCCTCAGGGAAATGCAAATTAAAACAAGGAGATATTACCTCACACCTGTAAGAATGGCTACCATCAGAAACAAATAACAAATGCTGGTGAGGATGTGGAGCAAAGCGAACTTTAGTACTTTATCGCTGGCAATGTAAATTGGTGCAGCCACCACAGAGTATAGTGTGGAATTTCTTCAAAAACTAAAAGTAGAATTGCTATAATATCCAACCTTCCCAATCCTGGGTATATATCCAAAAAAATGAAAACACTAATTAGAAAAGATACATAGCAGCATTATTTACAAATAGCCAGAATAAGAAAAGCAACCAAAGTGTCCATCAATGTCAATGGATAAAGAATATGTAATATACATATCATATATCATTATGCCTTTTGCAACAATGTGGATGGACCTATGGAGTATTATGCATGGTGAAATAAGCAGAGAGAGAAAGACAAAAAAGTACTCTTACCTCTTAAATGTGGGGAAATATTTAAAACAAATGAATGTATATAAGAAAACAAACATACTCACAGATGTAGAGAACAAATTTTGTAGTTATCAGTGGGGAGAGGGAAAGGGGAATGGGCAATACAGGTGTAGGGAATTAAAAGGTATGAATTACTTTATATACAGTAAATAAGCAAAAAGGGTATATATATATTTAAAGGGTATATTGTTTATCACAGGGAACTGTAGCTATCATTTTAATAAGCTCTATATGGATTATAATATTGAATCACTGGATTATACACCTGAAACTAATATAATGATATAAACAATTACATTTCATTAAAAATAAATAAACACAGGCAGTAAGCCATATCTGGCCTGAGAGAAGTAGTTTTATCTCTTCAGATACATAGCTGGAATAAGAATGAATAATTTACGGTTATGACAAGTATACAGATAGATCTCATACACATACAGTTGAGCCAAATACAATATATAAAAGTATCTATAGCCTAATTTGATTTCTATGGAATATAAAAACATGAACATAAAAATCATCAAGTATCAATACATTCTGATATAATTAGTGATTAAGAAATATAATTAAGAAAAAAGTATTCCTATAATTTTTCTCCTCTTTCCAGTAGTGAGTCTAAATTTACATTCTATTTTTAACGGCTACTTTTTTTCATATTACTCTTCTTTGAATTTTTGAGTTCCTTTTCACATGTTTAGAGAGGGAATGCAATATTTATCTCTTACTGGGACTTGAGCTGGGTTCTTAGAGATTATTTAGGAATCACTGTTTAAATATTCTAAAAGCAGATGAGAGAAGAAATAAATGGTCTAAATTTACTCAAGTTTCATTAAATGGATCAGAGTTCTTTAAGAGACCCCTACACAAAAAACACTGAAAGCACTGTGAGCAAGAGGAAGGATTAATCATAACTAAGATAGTTATTTTTAAAAGTAATGTGCAGGACGGTTTGCACTGGAAGAAGAGTAAAGGTTGGGAGACTCTTAAGAGGCTATTGCAATAGTCCTAGGGAGATAATGGGGGCTTGATCTAGAACACTAAAAGTGTGATTAGAAACTAGATTAGAAAGGAATCAAAGCAATAGAACTGATAAGTTATCTATTAATGGTAATAGCATCTAAGTGAAACAATAGCCAATGACTCAAACTTAAAATTTGACCAAAATCTGTCACTTAAAAATTGCTCAAAGGTCTTCTTGTGATTATTATACTTAGGAGTATGAGGAAAATAGTGTTGTCTTCTAGCTATCACAAGTGATAAAAGCCAGTAAAATACCTGTCTCTTGTTTTGCTAAGCAAGATATGTAATTTTAGCTAATTAAAAGTTGTTTCTACTTCAAATACACAGGTCTTAGGGCTTAATTAGCCCATAAGAAATAAGACCACCTCTTATATAAAGCAAAGTTGGAGAGATGGGTTAATGATCAAAACTTTTCTTTTGCTGCAGATATTTATTACTAACAAACTAACCAACAAATTTAGTGGCTTCAACTATCATTTTATTTTCTCACAGTTTCTGTAGGTAAAGAATTTAGACAGGTCACTATATGAATGACTTGTCTCTGCTTCATAATGTGTGGAATCACAGCTGGGAAGACCTGAATGCTTTGGAATAATACAGATAGCTGAGAACAGGAATCATCTGAAAGTTTTCTCACTCCTTATGTCTGGCAACTTGGTGAGTTATCTCAAAGCCTGGACTTTTACCAAGAGGACCTACCACTGGCCTCTCCATGGGGCTCAGATTTATCACAGAATGGCAGATGTGTTCCAAGAATAGTCATCTAGAGATATATTATTTGTAGTCTCAGCATTCCAAAAAACTGAAACAGAAACTGCAAACTTTTAAAATTCAGCCTAGAGATTCATGAAGCATCATTTTCACTGCATTCAATAACTAACAAGTTTGCCACTGAACCAGTGTGGATTCAAGCATGAGGGAATTAGATTCTGCCTCATGATGGAGAAGTGGCAAGGTTACACTTCAGAAGAAAATGGTTAGATGGAGGGAAAAAATTATTTCGGTTATCTCATAAAACATGAACTTTTATTTATTGCAATAAAAAAGAATGGCCAGAAATTGCTGAAGAGTTGTTGGCCATGTCATGGAGTGGAGATACTAAAGTATCATCTAATTTGTTTGGAAAACACATCTGATACTTGACTTAACTCTCCGTCTTGACTTTTTTACATTTACAAAAGAGTCATCCAATGCCATTGGCATTTACCCTAAGGGGATCTCATGCACTCTAGGAAAGTCCTGCTACTGAAACTAAGAGCAGGAGATGAGGCAGGGAATGAGTCTGTTTTTCCTTTAAGCACTGAGTCCCCATAAAGTTCTCTTTTAATGTTCAAAATAATGAATATTATTCAATTCCTTTGGACCATATGATCAAGTAAAAAATATAAAGGCAAGCACTTTGTGACTTCCACTGTAATAAGTTATCAGATCCAGAGAAACCAGGTATAATAATTTTAAACTTAGTTATTTTTACCTTGTATTACTCTGTAACTTAAGGGACATATATGTGTGTTTTAGGTGGAAAGTGGGAAGAAGAATGTCAATATTTTAACCAGAATTATTAGACTCATCATGATTACAAAAACAAAGAAGGGAAACAAAATAATGTGCAATAATAGGGGTAATCCTGACAAGTTGATGGCAGTTTTTCATTTTAGGAGGAAATTTTTTGTGCAAGTACAGTTGGATTTGAAACAATTCAATTAGCATTTGGAATAAAAATTCTAATCTCTAAGTTAATTGAATATAATCTCAACCAGGGATCTAGTAATGAAAGAGAAAGTTAAAATACAGTGTGTTTACATGAGACCAAAGATAGACGTTAGCAGCAACCCTTAGGAACTCTGCTCTTCTTATAACCAGTGCATTAACCTGTTCATTTAAGGGAACACAACTTGATTTAAGGAATGGTCAGTGTAATGGAACATTATTACAGTAAATAAGGTCCCCTTTTATTCAAAGTGTCAGAATAATGCTGAATTCAGCAGTGTGATAATTAGAAGGTATGATGATGATGACCTGATAAGATTCCTCTGTACCAGTGATATTTATTGTATTCAATATAGTTAAAAATACACTTTGCTTCTTTGGTTGAAGGACTTTCTACTACATCCATTTGATGAAAAGTTGTTGAGTTGTGTTTCTAATGCTATTTGACACCTACTACTCTCACTAAACTAACCCCTTCAAAATAATGGAAGCCCTATGTATAAAGTAGATTTTTGGTTCATTAGAGGCCAATGAAGATAAAATAGTGTGCCCTTTATTTTAACTATGAATTAATATTTTATAGTTATCTATTCCTTTTTTATATTTTAGGCAATAACTAAATTTCAGGACAGAGTAGTGGGACTGACTAACCTGGATTCAAATCCTGATTTCTATCTATTTTCTGTGTAACACTGGGAAAATTAATCTGTGTTTCTGAGCCATAAGATTCTTTTCTTTTTTTTTTTTTCTTTTTAAGACTGCACCAGCAATGTATGGAAGTTCCTGGGCTAGGGGTCGAATCTGAGCTGCAGCTGTGGTCTACACCACAGCCATAGCAATACTAGATCTGAGCCACATCTGTGGCTTACATTGCAGCTTACAACAATGCTGGATCCTTAACTTACTGACGCCAGGGATAGAACCCATATCCTCACAGACACTGTGTTGGCTTCTTAACCTGCTGAGCCACAGCAGGAACTCCAAAGCCAAAAGATTCTTGTCTGTGGTTTATAATGGTATATTAATTACATCAAGAGTATTTTGGAAGGAGTATTGAATGGCATAATGAATGCAAAACATTGTAGAGTTCCTTACACATCTTTTACACTAAGTTTGGAGCTTTGTTATTATTGCTGATGGAATTTGTGGCCCCTAAAAATATTTTTTCTATTTTACTAACTTAATAATTTTTTTAAGGGCTGCACCTGCAGCATATGGAGGTTCCCAGGCAAGGGGTCCAATCCGAGCTGCAACTGCTGGCCTATGCTGCAGCCACAGCAACACCCGATCCAAGCTGTGTCTGCAACCTACACCACAGCCCATAGCAATGCCAGATCCTTAACTCATTGAGTGAGGACAGGGATCAAACCTGCATCCTGATGGATGCTAGTCAGATTCATTTCTGATGAGCCATGATGGGAACTCCTAAAATACTAATTTTTAAAAAATTCAGAAAAAAAAGCATTTCTTTCTTTTTCTTCTCTCTCTCTCTCTCTCTCTCTCTCTTTTTTTTTTTTTTTTTTGTAGAGCCACAGGTGTGGCATATGGAAGTTCCCAGGCTAGGGGTCAAATTGGAGCTACAGGCACAGCAACACTGGATCCAAGACACATCTGCAACCTACACTACAGGTACAGCAACACTGGATCCTTAACCCATTGAACAAGGCCAGGAATTGAACCCAGAACCTCATGTATATTAGTTGGGTTCATTTCTGCTGAGTCACCAAGGGAAATCCAGAAAAAAACATTTCTATCTAGGATGGAAAAGCTGAAAAGAGTATCATAGTGACGAGTCTCCCTTCCCTTCACAAAAATAAAGAACCTGGTTTAATTACAAAATTACAAATTTTTTAAAGCCATATGAGAACAAAAGTTAAAAAATACTAAAGTAGATTGAAATCCAAAAAAAACAGGCTCCGTCAAGAAGAGATATGGTGTGAATATTAGTCTATCAATGACAGAATCCTGCCACACAAGCAGGTGAGAAGAACCAGTTTAAAATATTAATGAATTCCTAGATGTTATATGTAAACTAGAGTGGTAGTATAAGAACTCTGATAATCAAAGACAGTTGCAACCACTCAGGCATCTCTCTCTCTGTATATATGTATATAGATAGATATCTACAGATAGGTGTCTATGTATATATAATCTACAGATATATATATATATATATATATATTTGCTGGGCACATGGCACATATGGAAAATATTAGCAGCAGATAGGCTTCCTTGTCACAAGACCGCCATAAGGAGAGTGGAAGCTGTTGTGGGAAAGGCATTAAGCACTGTCAAAAATTTTTCCTGAAAATAAAACAAAAGGCCCAAGCTGCTGGGAAGGACTAGCTCACTCTGTCTACCCTAGGGTAGACTGCATGTAGGGAAAAGGTTAAGGGAATAAAGAAACTACTACTAGTGGTAGACAGAAACACTCCTGGGCCTATGATCTTATCACATCAGAGATCACCTAACACTGAGGAAACACACAAAATTCTTACCCATACATGACACACCAAAGATATGAGGCAGAGTTAGAACACCACAGGAAACATGGGAGGATCACTGAGAAGACTCTACCCCTGATACATAGGCATGGGAAAGGAAATAGAGTATCCTATTTCTCCACCACTAGAACAGCCATCATCAAGCAATAAGCAACAGCAGTCTATGACAGGAAGAATAGTAATAGCACAGACACTCCCTTCATGCGCATATCAAAGGCAAGGCTTAAAGCTGAGAGTGAAACAGCAACATTAAATAAAACAAAAACAAAAACAAAAACAAAACTCCAACCTATTCAGACATTCCCGTCACAGCTCAGCAGTTAATGAACCTGACTAGATCCATGAGGATGCAGGTTCGATCCCAAGCTTTGTTCACCAGGTTAAGGATCTGGCATTACGGTGAGCTGTGGTGTAGGTTGCAGACACTACTTGGATCCTGAGTGCTGTGACTGTGGCATAGGCTGGCAGCTGCCGATCCCATTTGACCCCTAGCCTGGGAACTTCCATATGCCATGTGTGCGGCCATAAAAGGCAAAAAATAAAAATAAAAAATAAAAAAACCCTATTTATCCAAATTCCCACCCTAAGCACCCAGTAACTTAGAAGAACTGGAATCCAGGTAGGCTCTGATGGGAACAATTTCAATAACAAATTCCAAATGCAACACACTGCTGATTAGATTGATTCAGCCACCAGTGCTAATGACTTAGAAGAAAGCAGGTGATTTATCTTTCTCTACTCTCTTTATAGATATCCAATTACAAATGAATTAAATAAAAGGAAGAAAAAATCCACAGAAAAAGATTCAGAGATGACCCAGATAATGGAACCATAGAACACTGAATTCGAAATAATTATGATTAATGTACTGAAGACCATAGTGAAAATAGTGTAAAATGCATAATCATATGGGGAATTTCTCATAGTGGTAATGCTATAAGAATCAGTAAAATGGGAATTCCTGCTGTGGCACAGAGCATTAATGATCCAGTGCCATCTCTGCAGCAGCTCTGGTTGCAGCTGAGGTGTCGGTTTGATCCCCTGCCCAGCTCAGTGTGTTGAATATCTGACATTTCAATAGTTACATTGTAGGTCACAGATGTGACTCACATTCAGTTCCTGGCCTGGGAACTTCCATATGCCACAGGTGCAGCAAAATAAAAAAAATGAGTAAAATAGAAATGATAATGATGATAATGTAGATAGTGTAACCGAGATTAACCTAAGTGTCCATTAACAGATGAATGGATAGAGGAGATATGGTATATAAACATAACAGAATACTACTCATCCATAAAAAAGGAATGAAATTTTGCCACATGCAGCAATATAAATGAACTTATAGGACATTATGTTAAGTTAAGTAAGTCAGACAAAGACAAATATTGTATGATATCAGTTATATGTGGAATCTAAAAAATACAACAAACCAGTGATAAAACAAAAGAGAATCAGACTCACAGATCTAGAGAACCAGTAGTTACTAGCAAGGATAGACAAGGAGGGAGGGGACATTTAGGTATGGGGGAGAGTTCTTATGGGATTATATGAAACCGTGTGTGGAATTTTTGAAAATTGTAAGGCACTATAGAATTTAAAGAATCTTTCATTCAATTAAAAATACTCATGTTTACTGTTTTCTAGTTTGAATAGTTTAAAAACTGAAAGAATAATTAACAGAAAAATTAGAAAGATTCTTAACTTATAAGTAGCTTGCTATATTACATAAGAAAAAGTCTTTAGTCTATGTATCCTTAATAGGAATGCCAATGTAATATAGACTTTAGTGAAGTTAATGAATATTTAAGATTTATATATTCTATTACTCAAATTTATTTGTTAAAGCATATGTAAACTAAAATATATTTTCATTTATTTTTAAACATAACAGCGTTATCTAGTTAAAAATAACAGCTATCCAAATAGTTTTATACACAAATATTGAGATATTTTGAGCAGGCAGAAAAATGTATATGAAGGATCATCTACCATTTTTGATGTAAGGTTTCTACCTGAGTAAAGATGAAAATTTTCTTCATGAACTTTAAATGCATTTTGATTGTAATTACATAACGAGTGGGGAAAGACGATGATGATGATGCCAATAACATAACTGAGATAAAGAATTCCTTCCCATTGACTTGTCAATAGAATTGGCATAGCGAAAGGAAGCATCTGAAAACTTAAAGATAGATCATTAGAGTTTATCCAAACTGAAACACAAAGAGAAAAAATAATTTTTTAAGGGTTGATATCATCCAAGAGATGTAGAATGAGATCATATAATCTAATGTGTATAACTGAAATCCAAGAAAAAGGAAGACAAAGGTAAGCAAAATAATTATGTGAAGCAATAATCACTGGGGATTTCTGAAAAGTAATAAAATACATAAACCATAAATCTGAGAAGCTCAGAGAAGGCAAAAAACAAATACCTAAACAAAGCTAAGGAGAAAATTGTGAAGAGAGCTAGAGAAAAAAAAGACATATTACAAAGAAACAAAAAAAAATTAAAGCATACTTACTGTCAGAAACTAATCAAGACAAAAAAGGAGTCATTTTTTTAAAGTACTGAAAGAATATTATCAACTGAAGGTTCTATATTCAGCAAAAATATCTTTTAAAAATGACTGCAAAATAAAAGATATTTGACAAAATAAAAAGGAGAATCCATTGCTTTTAGATTTGTGCTTTAAGAAATTTAGATGAAAATTTTCAGCCAGTGGGAACATTATACCAAGAAGGAAGTCGGATCTCAAAAAGATTTTAAAAAGAGCTCCAATAATATTTAAATAAAGGTGAATATAAAAACAGATTATTTTCTCATTTTAAGTGTTTTAAAAGATAATTGACTAAGGCAAAAATAGTAAGAATATATTGTAGATTTATAGCATATGTTAAAATCAGGCAGAGAAAATAACAAAGAAAAAATAAAAGCAACACAGAATAATGTTACATGGGATCCATATCAATAATTAGATTTAATATGAGTTATCTATATTAATGATTTAAAGGATAAAAATTGCCAAATTGGATGAAAAACAATATCCATTATAGTGTGTCTATATAAACAGGTTAAAAGTATGCTGAGAATGGAAATATATATACCATTCCAACACTAATGAAAATGAAAGATAGTGTGGCTATATTAATATGAGAAATACTAAACTGCAGAATTAAAATTATTATATATAAAAATTAGTACATATTTACAAGATAAAGAACTTCAAATGAATCAAAAACTTATAAAACTGAAAAGAGTAATAGACAAATCTACAATTATTCTCATATATGTAAAAATTCCTCTCTCAATAATGGATAGAATAAATACAAAGAAAACCATTAGGATAGAAAAGACATAGGCAAAATCATTCACTAAATAGACCTAACTGACATTAAGAGAAAGCTGAATACAACAAGAGGAGAAAAACATATTCCACAGTGGAATTACGTCAAAAGATAAGAAAATCCATAAATATTTGTAAATTAAGTAATACAGTTCTAGATAACGCATGTTCTAGGTTCAAAAGAAAAGACTAAAATTTTTTAAGAAATATATTGAACCAAATTAAAATATACAATAAGTCAAAATTTGTGTGATTCAGCTTAAGGTAACAGATCTTAAAATCAGTAACTTAAGTGTATACTCTAAAAAAATGAGAGAAAGCTTGATCAAACCTAAAACAAGCAGAAGGAACTAATTTTTAAAACTTTAAAGTTATCAATAAAATCAAAGCCAGAAAAACAATGAAACTAAAAGCTTGTTCTTTGAAAATTATTATAAACTTCTAGCCAGGCTAAGAAAAAAAATACCAATACCATGTATTGGTAAGTTGTTTTTAATCAAATAGAATTTAAAATAATAAAAGAATATTACAAATAACTCTATGCTAACAAATTCAATAATTTCGATGAATAGACCATTTATATTCTATCTAAATTCACTCAGGAAGAAATAAATAATACAGTCATGTGTAGATGAAATAAGTTGAATATATGGCTACATATCTTCCAAAAAATAAAACTACAAGACAGATAGTTTAATGCCTCATTCTTTCAAATATTTAAGCGAGAAACATCAACACTACAAATGACTTCCATAAAGTAGGAATGGATACTTCCTCATTCTATCAACCCAGAATCACCCTGATACTAAAGCCAAAGACATTGTAAGAAAACTAAACTAATAATCAATGTCTCTCATGAATTTAGATACCATGATTCTCAACAACATATTAGCCAGTTATAGATGGTGTTATATTAAAAGGATAGAGCATCATGATGAAGTATAACTCAACCCAAAATGCCATTTCTAAAATTTTCTATATTCTAAAAATTAAAGTAACTCACTATAATATCAGACTAAATAAACCTAATAACAATAACAATAGATGCAGAAAATGTTTCTTAAAATTCTTAATTCTTTCTAAATAAAATTTCTCAAAATAAGAAGTAAATCTCCTTCGAGTGAAAAAGGGCTAAAAATGAAAATCCTACAGATAAAACCATACTGAATGGTTAGATGTTGAATGTTTCCCCCTAAGTTTAAGAAAAGACAAGGATGTTTGTTTTCACCAGTCTTCTTTGATACTATACAAGAAGTTCTCATAGGGAAACAAGACTGAAAATAAGCAAAAAGCATACAGATTAGAAAGGAAGAAACAAAAGTTTCTTTTTTTCAGACAATGTGATTTTCTACTTAGAAAATTTCAAAGAAGCTACATGCAATTTCCCAGACCATGTAAATGAATTTAGCAAGAGCACCACAAACACGTCATATACCTATGTAGCTACATTGGAAGACTGTAAAAAATTTTTATTTTTAAAAAACTTTTATATTTTTTATTTCCCCAATACATTATTATTTTTATAATTTATTTATTTTTAATTGTTATTTTCCCAATATAATTTTTTTCTACTGTACAACATGGTGACCTAGTTACACATACATGTACACATTCTATTTTCTCACATTATCATGCCCCATCTTAAATGTCTAGACATAATTCACAGCATGGTGACTCAGTTACACATACATATATACATTCTTTTTTTCTCACATTATCATGCTCCATCATAAGTGACTAGACATAGTTCCCAAAGCTACATAGCAGGATCTCATTGCTAATCCAATCCAAAGATAAATTTGTATCTATTAACCCCAAAATCCCAATCCATCCCACTACCTGCCCCTCCCCCTTGGCAATCACAAGTCTATTCTCCAAGTCCATGATTTTCTTTTCTGTGGAAAGGTTTATTTGTGTCATATATTAGATTCCAGATATAAGTGATAACACATGGTATTTGTCTTTCTCTTTCCGATTTGCTTTACTCAGTATGAGAGTCTCTAGTTCCATCCATGTTGCTGCAAATGGCATTATTTTGTTCTTTTTTATGGCTGAGTAGGATTCCATTGTGTTTATATACTACAGCTTCCTAATCCAATCATCTGTCAATGGGCATCTGGGTTGTTTCCATGTCGTGGCTATTGTGAATAATGCTGCAATGAACATGTGTGTGCATGTGTCTTTTTTTAAGGAAAGTTTTGTCTGGGTATATGCCCAAGAGTGGGATTCCTGGGTCATATGGTAGTTCTATGTATAGTTTTCTAAGGTACCTCAATACTGTTCTCCCTAGTGGTTGTACCAGCTTACATTCCCACCAACAGTGCAGGAGTGTTCCCTTTTCTCCACACCCTCTCCAGCATTTGTTATTTGTGGACTTATTAATGATGGCCATTCTGACTGATGTGAGGTGTCTTTTTTGTTTTGGTTTTGGTTTACTTTGCTGTGAAAAAACTTGTAAGTTTGATTAGGTCCCATTGTTTTAGTTTTGCTTTTATTGCTGTTTCTTTGGGAGAATGACCTGAGAAAACATTTGTAAGGGTGATGTTAGAGAATGTTTTGCCCATGTTCTTCTCCTGAAGTTTGATGGTATCTTGTCTTATATTTAAGTCTTTCAGCCATTTTGAGTTTATTTTTGTGTATGGTATGAGGGTGTGTTCTAGTTTCATTGATTTGTGTTCAGTGGTCCAGGTTTCCCAGCAATACTTGCTGAAAAGAGCAACTGTGAAAAATTTTAAAATTTAAAAAACACCATGTGGATCTAAATTAATATTTGGTAATAACAGCACCAAAATTAAGCACTTAACTATAAATCTAATAAAATTTGAATACAATTTGTATGAGCACTACAAAGACACTGATGAAAGATTTTCCAAAGCAATTTAAATATGTATCATATTCATTGATAAGAAGTCCCAATATTATCAATACGTGCATATATTCATTTGATATGTTTTTGAGAACACATCAAATGCAATCCTGATCAAAATATCTGCAAACTTTTTTGTAGACATTAACAATCTGATTCTAAAATCTGTTTGGAAAGGCAAAATAACTAGGTAGCAAATACAATTCTGGGAAAAAAATTGTGGGAGGAATAATCATAATCTATTGCAAGACATATATATAGACTTTACAAGAGAGTGTGCTATTTGACTCTGCCCACCAGTGGGCAGTCACTAGCCTGCAATCAGCCTCACTCATTAATTGGTGGACATTAGCCCCAGGGTCTGCTTGCATCCTAGCCCCACCTACCAGTGGGTGGATATCAACCCTGGGACCAACATGGCCCCATTGCAGCCATATATGGAATTAGCCCACCCACCAGCATAAAAGCACCTTCCCTGTAACCACTTGCACCTGGATCACTAGGAAGCAAAGACCAGTTCCAGCACATAGGGCCTTGCAGCCAGAGACTTCAGGATCTGGCTGTGTCCAATAAGGAGTGGGAACAAGGCCTAAAATCCCCATACACTAGTCAACACTAATTACAGGACACTCAGGGCCCTAAAGCTAGAGACTTTAGTCCTAGCTTTGCAGAGGAATAGATAGATACCAGCACCAGGACAACTTGGACCTTCAGCCAGCAGCATGTGATCTGGACAAAAACAACAGCAGGCCAACACCAGTCCCGGGGCCTTCCTGGGCCTCCAACAGGCCAATTAGATCTGGGACTCCCAGTCCTGCAGTCATCTTCCCAGGAACCTGGCTCTACACATCACTGGACTAGCACTATCTGTGGGATACCTGGTGCCAGCTATTTTGTGAGCTGGTCCTACCCAACCGTAGGCTAGCATCAGAGCCTATATTTCACTAGCTGTGCATCCATCTGTGCCAGGAATAAACCCCTCCCATCTGTAGCCAACAGCCTTTGCACAAGGCAGGGCCTGTCAACCAACCAGACCAGGGGCTAGCCACACCTACCAGTGTGCCCACAATGTTCACTGTGCCACAATAGAATAACCCATGCAGTCCACATAAAAGGCATCTCTAGAGCACATAGGTCTGGTCACCAGATGAGTGTACTGTTGGGCCCCATAAGATGTCTCCTACATAAGGTTATTTCTCTAAGATTGGGATATGTGACAAACTTACCAAATACATGGAAACAAAAAGAGTGAATCAGGCAAAATGAGGTGACACAGAAATGTGTTCCAAATGAAGGAACAAGATAAAGCCCCAGGAAAAAATAAAAACAACAAGGTGAAGTGAAGATAAATATAGATAAATCTACCCAATAGAATTCAAAATAATGATCATAAAGATACTCAAAGAACTCAGGAAAAGAATGGATAACAGAAGTTTAACAATGAGTTACAAAATAAAGAGAACTAAACATATCTGAAGAATAGATAACTGAAATAAAAATATACTGGAAAGATTCAACATTAGATTAGATGACGCAGATGAATGGGTAAGTGAGCTGGAAGACAGTAGTAGAAATCACTGAAGTTTAAAAGAAAAAAAAAGAATAAAAAAAAGAAGAGGACAGCTTAAAAGACTTCTATGACATCAAGCATACAGATATTTGCATTATGGGGTGTTCCAGAAGGAGGAAACAGGGGGAGGGAGAGAGGATCAGAGCACATAGTTGAAGACATAATAGCTGAAAAATCCCCTAACCTGGGAAAGGAAACAGACATCCTGGTCTAGGAATCACACAGAATCCCAAACAATATCAACCCAAAAAGACCACCCCAAGAAACACTGTAATTAAAGTTGCAAAGATAAAGCTAAAGAGAGAATATTAAAAGCAGCAAGGGAAGAGTTACAAGTTGTATACCAGGGAACTCCCATAAAGCTAATCAGCTGAATTTTCAGCAGAAAATTTGCAGGCCAGAAGGGAGTGGGACAATGTATTTAAGGTGCTGAAAGTGAAAAATATACAACCAGTAATATTTTACCTGGCAAGGATTACACTACAACCTGATGGAGATAAAAATGTTTTACAAACATACGAAGGCTAAAAGAGTTCAGCACTACTAAGCCAGCTTTATAAGAAGTGGCAAAGGGACCTACCCAAGTGAAAAAGAAATGGCTACAACTAGAAATATGAAAATTATAAAAGGATGACATGGATTTTTATAAAAGTGATAGTATATACAGTAAAGGTAGTAGATCAACCACATACAGCAGGAAAGTTTGAAAAGAAGTTGCAAAATCATCTATATCTGCAATACATTGTTTAGACATATTAAAAAAAAGACATAAAAATACAATGTCAAAAACAGTATAAATTTTGAGGAAGAAGTAAAAATGCAAGGTTGTTAAAATGAATTTGAACTTAAATCAGCAACTTAAAATAATCAGGCATATAGATATCAGGTATATCCTTAAAAGAATATATCTATTACATATGGATGAGATATATAAATATAGTTATAGATATCTATTATGTTTATATTTATTTATAAATATAATAGTAACCACAAGCCAACAATCTGTAATGGATACATACACCCAAAAGAGAAAGGAATCCAAACATAACACTAAAGATAGTCATCAAATCACAGGTAAAGAGAGGAACCAAAAAAAAACTACAAAAATCATCCCCAAACAATAACAAAATGACAATAAGTACATGTATATCAATAATTACTTTTAATGTAAAATGACTAAATAGTCCAATCAAAAGACAAAGAGTGGCTGCATGGACATAAATACAAGACCCATGTATACGGTGCCTACAAGAGACTCATTTCAGATCTAAAAGTGCAGAGAATGAAAGTGAAAAAGGTATTCTGTGTGAATGGAAATGAAATAAAAGCTGGAGTAGCTATACTTATTATAACATAATGCATATAATTAATAGTGCTGTATGCTATACATGAAAATTGTTAAGACAGTAAATCCTGAGTTCTCATCACAAGGAAAAATATTTTCTATTTCTTTAAATTTGTATCTATATGAAATGGCTGCTCACTAAACTTATGATCATCATTTCAAGATGTGGTATGTCAAATCATTATGGTGTACACTTTAAACATACATTGCTATATATCACTTGTATCTCAGTAAAACTAGAAGAATAGTAATAATACCTCAATGATGCTGCATTTAAAAATTCTCAGCATTTTATGTATTCTAATTCACTTGGTTTTCACAATGAACTTGGGAAAGTAGAGAGGGGAAGAAATGACGCACCCAGACTTATGTAGGCATATTATCAATGGAGTCAAGATGAAGTAAAATACTCTGCGTTGCAGTACATTCTTTTTCCTTGCATGTGAAAATTTTGAGTTCACTAGCTTTTTAAATTACTGGCACATTTTAACTAATGCTCATAGTTTTAAATACTTTTAACCTTTTTCTTTTCTGTGAATTCTTTGTCCTTTTCAGTTTTATTAAGGTATAATTGACAAAAAAATGTATGACTTTTAAAGTATAAAAAAGAGAGGGAAAGTGTGGTGTTGACAAAGTTTAGAAATATCTTTCAATGGACAGAGATACAGAGTCTAGAAATAATTCACACAAATATCATTAACTATTTTTATCAAAGGTGCAAAGGCAATTCAATTAAGGATAGTATTAATTGAAAAGATTAAGCATTACATTTTCAACAAATTATATAAGAACTGGATATAGGAGTTCCCGTCATGGCACAGTGGTTAATGAATCCAACTGGGAACCATGAGGTTGCGGGTTCGGTCCCTGGCCTTGCTCAGTACGTTAAAGATTTGGTGTTGCCGTGAGCTGTGGTGTAGGTTGCAGATGTGGCTCGGATCCCGTGATGCTGTGGCTCTGGCGTAGGCTGGTGGCTACAGCTCTGATAAGACCCCTAGCCTGGGAACTCCACATGCTGCGAGAGCGGCCCAGTAAATTTCAAAAAAAAAAAAAAACAAAGAATTGGATATAATATACACCAACAATACACAACAATGACAACAAAGCTCCTCAACATATGCCTTATATATCCACAAATTAGCTCAAAATGGATCACTTGACTAGATGGAAAATTATAAATTCTAGGTGAGAACAGAGAAAAATTTATAACCTTGGATTTGATAATGAGTTTTTAGATACAACAACAAAAATACAATCAATAATCATTATGTTGAAATTTATCAAACTAAAGTTTTTACTAATCTTTATAAATCATCAATAATATTTTAAAACATTTGTCTTATTTTTTATTTTTAATCAGTCTTTATTTTCTCCATACATTCTAACCAGGTACATAGTTTACTAAGTAGTTAACACTTTTATAAACTCAGAGTTAGATTTAAAAAATCCTTTAGCAGTTCCCGTTGTGGTGCAGTGGTTAACGAATCCGACTAGGAACCACGAGGTTGCGGGTTCGGTCCCTGCCCTTGCTCAGTGGGTTAATGATCCGGCATTGCTGTGAGCTGCGGTGTAGGTTGCAGATGCGGCTCGGATCCCGCGTTGCTGTGGCTCTGGCATAGGCTGGTGGTGGCTACAGCTCCGATTCGACTCCTAGCCTGGGAATCTCCATATGCCACGGAAGCAGCCCAAAGAAATAGCAAAAAGACAAAAAAAAAAAAAATAAAAAATCCTTTAGATGTTTAATATGACTATCATTAAAGGTTTGTTTTTGCTCAGTCTATCAATTTGCCTTTCAGAATTGTTTCTTTTGGATTTTCTATACTTTTTGATTGTTTAATAGTTCTCCTTAATGTTAGATATGATACATGGCTATACATATAAATCATTTTGAGTCTTTCTATCCTTCAGTGAAAATGAACTTTTAGACTATGCTACTTGTTCCATGATTAAAATTATACATACCATGTAATGTGTTAGAAAGTAATAATCTGTAAAATCTGTGTTCCTTTTTCTTAAACTATTTACTTTTGAAATAATTACAGACTTCAGAGGGAGTTACAAAAAAATACAAAGTGTCCACGAGCACACTTGACCTAATTTCTCTCAACAGCAACAACTTGAATATCTTCAGCACAATATTAAAGCCAGAAAACTGATATTGGCACAATCCACCAATCTTATTCAGATTTCATTATGCACTCATTTCTGTGTGTTTGTGTGTGTGCGCACATGAGATATTTTACCTATGGAGTTTTTAGAATTCTTTATAGGCTAGATACAAAGTCTTCATTGGATACTCAATTTAAAAACATTTTCTTTGGTTCTGTACATTATTTCTTCATTCTCTCCACAAATTTTTTTTTTTATGGAGCACAAATTCTATTTTGACTATGTCCAATTTGTCAATTTTTCTTTAATGGATTGTTCTTTGGGGTCAGGTATAGAAATTCTCTGGGTAACCCTTAGAGCCTGAAGATTTTCCTATTTTTTTTTCTGTAAAATTTTTAGTTTTGCATTTTACATTTTAGCCACATTATTGATTTTGAGTTAATGCTTGTATAAGGCATGATATTTTGGAAAAGTTTTTTCTTTGACTATGGATATCAGAGTGTTCAGTACTATTTCTTATAAAGGCTATCCTTACACTATTGAATTGTTTATATGTCTTTGTAAAAAAATAAAAAAACAGAAAACCTCAGTTGGGGATATTTGTGTGGATCTTTGTTGTTCTGTTTTATTGATCGTCATATCTATCCCTTTGCCAATACCACAATCTCATGAATAATATAGCTGTAAAGTAAGCCTTAACATTGTGTAGACCGATTCCTTTTACTTTTTCTTCTTTTTCAAAGTTGTTTTAGCTATATTCTAGGTCTTTTGACTTTCCATATACATTTTAGAATAAGGTTGTGTTGTTTTTTCAAAAAAAAAAAAATCCTAACTGGGATTTTAATAGACATTACATAAATCTATAGATTAATATGGGGATAACTGAAATCTTTTCTATGTTGATTCCTCCCATACTAAACTTGGGAGACTTTTTTTTTTTGTCTTTATAGGGCCACACCCGTGGTATAGGGAAGTTCCCAGGATAGGGGTTGAATCAGACCACAGCTATCTGCCTACTCCACAGCCATAGCAATGCTGGATCTGAGCCACATCTGCAACCTACACCAGAGCTCATGGCAATGCCAGATCCTTAACCCACTGAGCAAAGCTAGGAATCAAACCTGCATCTTCATGGATATTAGTTGGATCCACTAACTGCTGAGCCACGGTGGGAACTCCTGAACTTGGGAGACTTTTAAGCTCCACTTTCCAAAAGATAATTGTGATTCAAATTTCAGCTCAGATACATGGACAAATGAAAAGAGCAATGCTTCTACACTTGAAACACAAAAAATTTGGACAAAATGCAAATTAATAATTTTTGATCATATTAGAGAAATTGAGGTCAAAGATCAAAAAGCTAAAAACCTGGTGAAAGATAGACATCTGCAAAAGAAACAGGATCTACCCATTTTTAACCTGGAGCACATATGCCCAAACACCATGTTGACCAGGAAGAAGAATTCAGGCAAAATTTTAAATGAATAATTAAAGGCCAATTATGAAGTATGAAGCCCTGGGGGTACAGGTATAGGTGGATTTACAGTAACTTTCAGGCTTATTTTCCATGAACCACAGTAACTACTCAGAGGGAAAACATGGAATAATTCTGGGAAAACTTCCTCTTAGTGTTGGTTAATAAAGGAAAACAGAAACCACTGATGAAACATTTCCCAGAACTTCTTCTCTCAACCCCCTATGGAACAAAAGCCTTAATATCCAGAGATTAAAAACAACAAAACCTATAGTATTAGGGTACTGGTAGAAGCCCAGTGAAGGTGGAGAAAGAGAATAAAAGCCAAAATCTCAAGCATTGAGGAAGATATATGAATACATGCCAAACATGGGACTAGGTCTGGAAGAGCGTCAGGAATACCTATGAAGGCAAAACCGCTGAAACTCAATGAAATAGTGATTTCAAGAACCATAGACATAATCAGAACATCAGGGAAGCCTCTCCTGTTCTAACCTCTACCAGCATGGTAACAAACATGAAGAGAGACTAACAGTGGAACATAGATGGGAGAAAATCAAGAGGCAGATTCTCTCTAAGGTACAGCCCAAAGGGAAGACACAAAGGGTCAGGAGATATTAAAAAAAATAATCTCTTTCCAAGCAGCTCAGAGTCAGAACACAGGTATAATTGGAAAAATGTGAAATCTGTGGTAACCATAGCAACAAAACCTCTCATATCCAGACTAACTTCTATCAAGATTAACACAAACCTCCGTATCAAAGGTTTAGCAGAAGATAAGGCCTCCAGACATAAAAGTATTGACCTCAGTATCTCCTTCCCTATACAAGATGCTCAGCATTTAGCAAAATAATTAGAACACATATGGAAAGGCAAGAAACATACACCACTAAGAATATAATCATAAGAACAGGACTCAGATATGACAGATGGTATAATTATCAAACAGGACTTGTAAAATAACTATAATGAAGTTGTTGAAAGATCTAGTGGAAGGAAGGAAGATGACATGTAATATCACGTGGGTGATTTCAACAGAGTGATGGAAACAGAATCTAATGGAATTACTAGAAATAAAAAAGAAATTTACAGAAATCAAGAATGCCTTTGAAAGTTCATGAGTAGAATAAATATAGTCAAGAAAATCAGTGAACCTGAAGATAGGTCAATAGAAATTACTCAAACTGAAATAAAAAGAGGAAAGGGGGAAAAGTTTAATAAAACTGAATAGGGTAGTGGAGGGGATAAGATTGGTGAGTAGAAGGACCTGAGGTCACCTCCTCTCACGGAAATACCAAAATCACAACTAACTGCTTGACAACCATCAACAAAAAAGACTGGAACAGACCAAAAAAAAAAAAAAAAGATATTCTATATCCAAAGACAAAGAAGAAACCAAAACAAGATGGTAAGAGGGGATGCATTTATAATACAATCAAATCCCTTACCAACTGTGTGGGTGACCCACAAACTAGAAAATAATTATATCACATAATTTCTCTCATAGGAGATTTCTGAGTGGTACATCAAGCTCCAGTACCTGGTGGTCTGGCATCTAGAGGGGGAGGCCCAACAGCATTTGGCTTTGAAGAGGAGAGAGGCTTAAGCATAGAATCTCCATAAAGTAGGGGGAAATAGACTTGACTCTCAGAGGGCACATACAATGTATTACATGCACTGGGCCCAGGATAAAGCAGTGACTCCACTGGAGCCTGTGCCAGACCTACCTGTGGGTCTTGGAGGGTCTCCTGGAGAGGCAGGGGTAGGCCATGGCCCACTGTGGAGGCAAGAACACTGGTGGTAGAAACCCCGGGGAATACTAATTTATGTAACCTATATGGGAGGTTGCGATTTTGGCACCAAGACCCAATCCCACCCAAGAGACTGAAGGATACAGTGCTGCGATACCTCAGGCCAAACAACAAACAGCAGACAGGCTGGCTAAAATCATTCTGAGCCCACAGTCACCTCTAAACAAATCCCTGGACATGGCCCTGCCCACCAGAGGGATAAGACCCAGCTCCACCCACCTGTGGGCAAGCATCAGTCTCTCCCACTAGGAAGCCTGCACAAGTCCCTGGACCAACCTCACTCACCATGGGACAGACATCAGAAGCAAGAAGGACAACAACCCTGCAGCCTGTGGAACAGTGATCACAAACAAATAAAGTTAGACAAAATGAGATGGCAGAGATATATATTCCAGATGAGGGAAAAAAAAAAACAGAAGAAAAACTAAGTGAAGTAGATATAAGTAATGATAGTAAAGATGACACAAATATCAGAAAACAAAATGGAGGCACCAACAGAGAAGATATAATAAATATTTAACAATGAACTAGAACATTTTAACAAACAGAGATAAACAACAACTGAAATGAAAAGCACCTTAGAAGGAATCAAAAGCAGAATAAATGAGGCAGAAAAATGAGGAAGTGAGCTGGAAGATAGATTGGTGAAAATCATTGCCTCAGAACATAATGGAGAAAAAAGAATGAAAATAAATGAACACAGTCTCAGAGACCTCTGGGACAACAATAAATGCACCAACATTCACATTAGAGGAGTCCCAGAAAGAAAAGAGAAAGAAAGGGCCTGAAGAGATGTTTGGAGAGATAATAGATGTAGACTTCCCTAACATGAGAAAGGAAATACTCGCTCAAGTCCAGGAAGTACAGAGTGTCCCACACAGGATAAAGCAAAGGAGAAACATACCAAGTCACATATTAGTCAAATTGATAATACTTTAAGACAAAGAAAAATGTTAAAGGCAACCGGGGGGAGTTCCTTGTGGCCGAGTTGGTTAAGGATCCAGCATTGTCATTGTAGTGGCCCAGGTTACTGATGTGGTAAGGTTTGATCCCTGGCCCAGGAACTTCCACATGCCACAGGTGTGGCCAAAAAAAAAAAAAAAAAACCCAAAAAACCAAAAAACAAACAAACAAAAACTCCACAAGGGAAACAAAATAACATACATAGGAATCACCATATGGTTATCAGGTGATTTCTCGGCAGAAATTCTGTAGGCCAGAAGGGAGTGACAAGATATATTTAAAATGATGAAAGCGACGAACTTACAACCTAGAATACTCTTCCCAGCAAGTTCTCATTCAGAGTTGACAGAGAAATCAAATGCTTTACAGACAAGTAAAAGCTAAAAGAATTCAGCTCCATCAAAGCAGCTTTACAACAAATGCTAAAGGAACTTCTCCAGGAAAAAAGAAAAGGCCACAACTATAAGCAAGGAACAAGAAACAATAAACAAGAAAATTATGGGAGTTCCCGTCATGGCGCAGTGGTTAACGAATCCGACTAGGAACTATGAAGTTGTGGGTTTGATCCCTGGCCTTGCTCAGTAGGCTAAGGATCTGGCGTTGCTGTGAGCTGTGGTGTAGGTTGCAGACGTGGCTCGAATCCCACACTGCTGTGGCTCTGGCGTAGGCCAGTGGCTACAGCTCCAATAAGACCTCTAGCCTGGGAACCTCCATATGCTGTGAGAGCGGCCCAAGAAATAGCAAAAAGACAAAAAAGAAAAAAAAAGAAAATCATGAATGAGAAATCTTGATGGCAAAGGCAAACATACACTAAAGCTAGGAAATCATCCACACACAAATATGATATCAAAACTAGCAATCATGAAGAGAGTATGAGTGCAAGATATTAGAAAGACATTTGAAATTTAGAGTCCAGCAACTTAAAACAATCTTATACATATATATATGTGCATACTCACACACACAGACACATATACATATACAGAGATAGAGAGTGAGAGACTGCTGTGTCAAAACTTCATGAGAACTGCAAAACAAAAATCTGTAATAGATGCAACAACATACAATAAAGGAGTCCAAACACAACACTAAAATTAATCATCAAATCACAAGAGAAAAAGAGGAAAGGAAGCAAAAATCCTACCAAAATAAATCCCAATTATCAAAATGGCAATAAGAACATACACATCAATAATTGCCTTAAATAAAAAATGGATTAAATTTACCAACCAAAAGACATGGACTGGCTGAATGATGCAAAAACAAGACCCATATATATGCTGTCTACAGGAGACCCACATCAGATCTAGGGACACTACAGGTTGAAAGTGAAGGGATGGAAAAGGGTATTCTATGCAAATGGAAATCAAAATAAGGCTGGAGTAGCAATACTCATATGAGACAAAATAGACTTTAAAATAATGTTATAAGAAACAAAGAAGGACACTACCTAACAATCAATCTGAGAGGAAGATAAAACAATTACACCCAACTTAGGAGTACCTCAATATAAAAAGATAAATACTAATAGCAATATAAGGATAAATTGACAGTAACACAATAATGGTGTTGGACTTTAACACCCACACTTACATCAGTGGACAGATTATCCAAACAGAAAATCTATAAGGAAACACAGGCCTTAAATGACACTAAATACAACATTACAATTGGAGGCAGCAGAACACACATTCTTCTCAAGTGCATATGGAACATTCTCCAGGATAGAAAATATTCTGGGCCACAAAACAAGAAAAAGGAAATCATATCAAGCATTTTTTTCTGACCACAGCATTCTGAGGTTAGAAATCAACTACAAGAAAAAAATGTGAAAAACACAAATGCATGGAGGGTAAGCAATATGCTACTAAACAACCAATGGACCATTGAATAAATAAAAGAGGAAATAAAACAATAACTAGAGACAAATGAAAATGAAAACAGGATGATAAAAAACCTATTGGACTCAGAAAAAGCTATTCTCAGAGGGAAGTTTATAGCAATACCATATTAACTCAGGAAGCAAGAAAAATCACAAACAACCTAAACTTGTACCTAAAACAACTAGAGAAGAACAAAACACAAAGTTAGTAGAAGGAAAGAAATTATAAAGATCAGAGCAGAAATAAATGAGATAGAGATGAAAAAAAATAGAAAAGATCAACAAAACTAAAAGCTTATTTATATAAAAAAAGATAAGCAAGATTGATTAAACTTTAGCCAGGCTCATAAAAAAAGGATAGGTTTCAAATTAATAAAATTAGAAATGAAATATGAGAAGTTACAAAGGACCCCACAGAAATTCAAAGGAGCGTAACAGACTACTGAAAGCAATTATATGCCAATAAAATGGACAACCTAGAAGAAATGGACAAATCACATGTAATGAAATTGAAATTGTGATTAAAATTTTTCAATAAACAAAAGTTTAAGAGCAGATTGCTTCATAGGCCAACTCTATCAAACATTTAGAGAAGAATTAATACCTGTCCTTCTGAAACTCTTCCAAAAAATTGTGGACAAATGAACATTCCCAAACTCATTCTTCAAAGCCACAATCACCCTGATATGAAAACCAGACAAATATAACACCAGAAAAAGAAAATTACAGGCTAATATCATTGATGAACATAGACCCCCAAATCCTAAATGAAATACTAGCAAAAACCAAATCTAATAGTACATTAAAAGGATCATACACCACAATAAATGAAATTTATCCAAGGGATGCAAAGATTTTTCAATTTCTACAAATCAATCTGTGTAATATACCCTATTACCAACTTGAAGAATAACCATATGATCATCTCTATAGATGCAGAAAATCTTTCAATATTCAACATCCATTTATGGTAAAAAAAATCCTCCAGATATTCTGCATAGGGGGAACTTGTCTCAACGTAATAAAGGTCATCTATTACAAACCCAAAGTTAACATCATACTGAATAATGAAAAGCTGAAAGCCTTTCTTCTATGATCAGGAACAAGACAAGGAAGCCACTCTCTTCACTTTATTCAATATAGTTTTTGGAGGGCCTAGCCACAGCAATCATAGAAGGAAAAGAAATAAAATAAATCCACATTGGAGAGAAGAAGTAAAATAGTCACTGTTTATAGACATCATGATACTATACATAGAAAATCCTAAAGAGACTACCAGAAAACTACTAGAGCTCATTAATGAATTCAGTAAAGTTTCAGGATAAAAATTAATATACAGAAATCTCTTGCATTTCTATAAACTAACAGCAAAAGATCAGAAAAAGAAGTTAACAATCTCATTTACTATCATATTAAAAATAATAAAATACCTAGGGATAAACCTACCTAAAGTGGCATAAGACCTATACTCTGAAAACTATGATACTGATAAAAGAAATCAAAGATGACGAAAACTGATAGGAAGATACACCATTTTCTTGGATTGGAAGAAATGATATTTTCAAAAATGTCTATACTACCCAAGGCAATCTACTGATTTAGTACAATCCTTATCAAATGGCATTTTTCACTGAATTACAACAAAACATTTTAAGAGTTGAATGGAAACACAAAAGATCCCAAGTAGCTAATGTAATCTTAAGAAAAATGGAGGTGGAGGAATCTGGCTCCCTGAATTCAGACCACTTGACAAAGCTACAGTTATCAAAACAGTATGGTTCTGGCACAAAAAACAGTAACATAGATCAATGCAACAGAAATCCTAGAAATAAATGCACTCATTTAAAGTCAAGTAATCTATGGCAAAGGAGAAAAGTGGTGTTGGGTAAACTTGACAGCTACATGTAAGAGAGTGAATTAGAACCTTCTCTAACACCATACACAAAAGCAAATTCAAAATTGATTAAATACCTAAATGTAAGGCTGGATAATATAAAACTCAGAGGAAAACATAGGCAGAACACTCTTTGACATAAATTGCAGAACCTTTTTGGCTCTGCCTCCTAAAGTAATGAAAATAAAAACAAAAATAAACAAACAGGGCCTAAATAAACAAATGCTTTTGCACAGCAAAGGACATTGTAAATAAAACAAAATGATAATCCAAAGAATGGGAGAAAATATTCGCAAATGAAGCAACCAACAAAGGATTAATCTCCAATATACACCAACAGCTAATGCAGATCAATATAAAAAAAACACTCAATAAAAATTGAGCAAAAGGTCTAAATAGACATTTCTCCAAAGATACAGAGATGGCCAAAAGGCATATGAAAATATCCTCAACATCACTTGTTATTAGAGAAATTCTAATAAAAATTGCAGAGGTATGCTACACCATTCAGAATGGCCATCATCAAAGTCTACGAATAATAAATGCTGGAAATGGTGTAGAGAAAAGGGAACCTTCCTACATTGTTGGTGGGAATGTAAATTGGTAAAACCACTATGGAAAACAGTATGGGTGTTCTTCAAAAAATTAAAATTTGAACTCTCATATGATCCAGCAATCCCACTGCTGGGCATGTATCTGGAGGAAACCATAATTTGAAAAGATACATGCACCCTCATGCTCATTGCAGCACTATTTATAATAGATACAATATGGAAGTGACCTAAATGTCCATCAGCAGACAAATGGATAAAGAAGCTGTGGCTTTTATATACAATGGAATATTAATTACAAAGAATGAAATAATGTCATTTGCTGCCAGTATGGATAGACCTACAGATGATCATACTAGGTGAAGTAAGTCAGGCAGAGAAAGACAAATACCATGTGATGTCACATACATTTGGTATCTAAAAAAAGATGTAAATGCACTAATTTCCAAAATAGAAACAGACTCACAGACTGCAAAAACAAAATTATGATTACCAAAGGGGAAATGTAGGGTGGGGGGAAGAGGGATAAATTAGGATTTTGGGATTCAAATATGTACAATACTATATATAAAATAGTTAATCAACAAAGACCTACTGAATAGAACATGTACCTCTACTCAATATTCTGTAACAACCTATATGGAAAAATCTGAAAAATAATGTGTGTGTGTATATATATATATATATATATATATATATACACACACACATACACACACACATATATAACTCTAACACTTTGCTGTACACCTGAAAGTAACACATTTTAAATCAACTATACACCAATACTAATTAAAAATTTAATAACAATAAATTAAAAAAGAGAATTTTTAATTATGTAAGTTGATAGAGATATTAGCCAATGCCATGCCATTAATCATTTTGCAAAATAGAATACCAAATCCCCCCACCATTCACCTAAATTTACATGATATTATATATTGGCTATATCTCAGTAAAACTATAAAAATAAGTAAAGTGTTCCTAAAGATTCTCTTAATCAGTTACATTTCTATTTCTCAATCATATACTACATTTATTAAACTGTTAATGCAGACATTTTTATGTTTAAAATTTTTATCCTCTATGAAATCTTTTTTTTAATCAATAATATCTGAAATTTGATGACATGCTATGTCTCATAAATCCTAATTATGTTCTACTTATTTCTGGGTTTGCAATGTTAATCTTAAATTCATGTTTTGGAATGTAAAATTCTAGTAGTTTCAATCTCTAGACCTGACTGTATATGTCTTGTCTCCTATTAATAAATATGTAATATGTTAATTTCAAAGCAATATGCTTAAAGTTCACCTCAGAAAATGTTGGATAGAACAGTTGGGAGCTGTGGAATAATATCAAAATATCTAAAATAAATGTAATTGGAATTCCACAGAGCAAGAATAAATCAGGAGAAATTTGAAAAAGTAATAGCCAAGAATCTTCCAAAATTAATGATATATACCAAACTACAGATCCAAAAAAACTCAGATAACACCAAAAACAAAGAAATATTCCAAGTTTTGAAAACCAAAGACAAAGAGAAAGGCTTGAAGCAACTCTAAAACTGTAAAACAAAGACATATTTCCTATAGAGGAACAAAAATGAGGATTACAGTGTATTTATTATCAGAAATCATGCAATCAAAAAGACAACAAAGTGAAAGTTTCCTTTACATGCTTTTAAAGCTAACAAAAAATATGTCAACTCACAATTCTAGATCAATATATTATATATTATATGTTATATATAAAACAAATGAGGAAAACTAATTCAGTAAAATAAAGACTAAGGGAACTTGTTGACAATAGATCTACTCTTTTAAGAAATTTTAAAATAATTTCTTCAGCAGAACTTAGATCTGTCAAAAATATGAATCTTCAGAAATAGGGAGCCTTGGAAATAGAATAAAATAAAAATCATTTTAAATGGATAGTTGCTTTCAAAGGGAACTGTCTAAAATAAAAGTATAATATAGTACTGTATGATTATAGCATACGTAAAAGTAATATATATGTAACAATAGAACAAAGAATGGGACAGAGGTATTGGGAATACATTGAGGGTAGATTCAGATTAATTAAAAATGTACATTATAAACCATAAGGCTGCCACAAAATTAATTTCAAAAAGAGATAAAATCTTAAGTTCATAAAGAGGGAAAATTGAATTATAAACAGCCCTCAGTTATCCCCAAACAGAAAAAAGGACAGATGCAACAAATTTCAAATAGCAAATAGCTGGCAATATGGTATATTCTTACCCAAACATATCAAGAATTACTCTAAATGTGAATGGTCCTTTTTTTTTTTTTTTTTTTTTGGTCATGCCCATGTCATGCAGAAGTGCCCAGGCCAGGAATTGAACACATGCCACAGCAGCTACCTGAGGAGTGGCAGTGACAATGCAGGATCTTTAACCCTCAGAGCCATGCAGGAGCTCCTCAATGTGAGTGGTCTTAACATATCCATTATACGAAAATCGTCAGACTGGATTTAAAAAGCAAGATCTAACCATACGTTCTTTAAAAGAAATCCACAAAGCATACATAGGTTCAAAGTCAAAGGATAAAAAGGAAATTCCATGCAAACACTTCCAGAAAAAGAAAAAAGAAGAAAAAAAAAAAAACAGCTGAAATATCTGTGTTAGCATCAGACAAAGTGGCCTAAAGATGTTTGATATGAGTTGAGGTAGGAGAAAGGTAGTCATGACACATAACTATGATAGTGATAGTTTGGTGGTTGCCAGGATTTACTCAGCTCACTGGTTAGCTACCTGGGTGCTCTTACTGCTGCTTGGTAAAGGGAAATGCCTTTCTGGTTAGAGGCAGACCTTTTCTCTTTTCTCTGACCTTGTTCCTCTGATAAACCTGATAAAATAAAGTTTCCAAGAATCATTCTGTAAGAGATCCTGTATGACCTGGACAAAGAGCTAAGAACATCTGAATTATCCCTGCTTCCAATCTGAGAGGACTTATTGGAACTCAGTCTTCCAAGAGAGCACCACTCTCCCACAAGGTGCTTACATATAGTAATGAGGCACTGAGAGAGAAGGAGGCTGTCATCCCACAGAAGGACCCACAAGTAAGGATCCATAGAGCCCTGGTTTTGGCCTGCCTCACTGAGATGAGGAAGAGATATAGGGTAGACAAAGGCTTATTTTTCCTCTGGCTTACCCTTAGTTTATATGAATTTCTGCTTTACTAATAAAACAGATCCTTAACCCATACCCAGTTATGATATGCATTACATTCTGAATCAGGGTGCGCAATTGATGCACTGGTCTGGTGTAGAAACCTTGGGTTAAATTCTACTGAATAAGTTATCTATTGCCTACAATAAAGTCATCTAAGTGGGACTTTAGGAGACAGTATTTAATAGGCTCCAAGTGCCTTAAGGGTATCGTATAAACACATCAGAAGTCATTGGACACGCTAACTAGTCTAATGTGGACCTTACCTGGGTTTATGGTGGGATTGGGAGTCCCCAGCAGTTAAATTATATGAGAAACAGATAAAAGGAAAGAGCCCTCCAGAGATGTAAAGGGCAAAGAAATTCAATTCCATTTCTATATCACAGAGTTTAGGATCAAAGATCTCCCTGATTTAAAATAACTTCTATGACCATAAAAGAAACTTGTTATTTATATTCCTATTCCCTTTTACTTAAAGACCAGCAATTGCAAATATAAATATTCAAAAGAAGTCTTAGAAATTTCAGGTATTATAGCCTTTGAACCTCCAGTAGAGTTCATATCACCTCTAGAGGATAGTGTATGAATGTTCACTTTGAATCCATTTACATAAAGCCTAACATACTGTGGTTCCTTGTGAAGGCCAAAGGTCAGGCTAAGAATAACTTACTACAGCATGTTAAATTTAATGACTACAACTTCACTACTATTTCCACTTATTATTTTTTAAACCCAGATGATTTTAGTTCATAAAAGTGATGACACCTCCATTCTCCCTCAAAGCCTCATCTCACAGTAAGGCAAGGTGAAACCAGGGCTCTATGGAGCCTTACCTGTGGGTCCTTCCGTGGGATGACACCTCCCTTTGCCCTCAATGCCTCATCCCTAACTAAAATCTGCTTTGTGCCTCTTACTATGTTAAGAGAGGAAGGGTCTTAAGAGAGGAAGAGTCTTATCAGATAAGAAAAAAATTAAAACAAAACAAACTGCTTTTCTTCCTATAAATTCCAATAAATCTGAAGTCAAGCACATGAATAACTTATATAATCAGATAAATATGGGCAAGGCTGAAGCTAAGAAAAACTGTGAGGCTTAAATGCATTAAATAAATCATTTTATAATTTCATTGTTTTCATACAAGTAGGCAAACACTGAAATTCCAAGTTGAAGCTTTCTGAGTTTTGGTTCTTCCTGAAAGCAGAGCCTGAGACTAGGACTTGGGTGGCAGTAATTTATTCCAGGAAAGAAGAGTGTGAATACCAGGACAATAAGACTAGGAAGGAGGAACATCAG
This sequence comes from Phacochoerus africanus, assembly GCF_016906955.1. Taxonomy (NCBI): domain Eukaryota; kingdom Metazoa; phylum Chordata; class Mammalia; order Artiodactyla; family Suidae; genus Phacochoerus; species Phacochoerus africanus. Next base: position 197,844,734 of record NC_062545.1, on the reverse strand, counting down.
ACTCCTACAGCTTCAGGATGGCTGGCAGAAGCAAGTTTGAAAATGTACCAAGCACTCAAGGTGGAAGACTGTCAGCATGAAGTTAATCTTAACAGACATTGTGGCTGAAATTAGAGTGGGTGGAGATGCTGTAACTAGGGCACTGGAGACATCTGCTCTAGAGCCTTATGGATATGCTTTAATGGACTGAGAAGACCAAGCATTCTCAATAACTGTTAAGTGAATATTCCAGTGCCAGAAAGGCTTTTCACAAGGCAGTTGACTGTGTTAATTATCCTTTCAGCTGCATGCTTAAAATTGAGTGTGTAAAGATGCAATCACACACTCCAAACTACGAAAGCTTGAAAAATATTTTGTTACTACTGGAGCCAACAGGTTGAATGTATTTAATGAATCACCTAAACCAAGCTCTTTGTCAGAAGGCTTTCCTTGATGGGAACACTAAAATAGCCGAGATTTTTAAAGAATTGATCTCATGAAAAACTGAGGGGGCAATCTTGCAGGTGATAGGAATGTAACAAAATGAAAACCCCAAAATGCATTCTGTTGGCAAATAATATAATTAGCATAGTGAAAAGTGAGGCATGATCCACAGGTTCAGATTCACAGGTACCATGACCTTATCTAGCTTCTGAGAGTGAGGTGAAGGGCTGCTCCCCACTCTTCATTAGATGTTCCCCTTGCCTTCTCCATGAGTGCCTGGTTTATCACCCCTGCTCCTAACTTTAATCACACCAGCGTGTGAACAAGACAAAGGGATCTTGCATGGTGGTGTTGTTCACTTCTTGTGCATGGACAGCACAGAGCCTGCCGCAGAATACTCAATACATGTTTGTCTAAGAATTTCTAGAAAGTATGTTGAACAGAAATAGTCTTTCTGGTCCTCGTGGGTCATGTTGGATGTTCAGAGGTCTGAGATACTGCAGGATGGTGTGTCGCAATGGGTCTTGCCCTCATTCAGAAGAGACAAGCCGGTCAGCCAAGCTGGTGGTAAACAATGCATTTCCCCCGAGAATTCAGAAATTTTACTTCAGAAAAACTCAATGTAAAGTAATCATTATAACTAAAGAAAAACAGAACAATTTCTTATAAGTAGGCACCAGGGACTAGCACAAATTGTACTACACCATTATTTGTGTAAACAATACTGGACCAGAATGTTGAAAAAACAAAAAACCCCATGTGATTACAGAGATATTGGTATTGTCGATTGTTGGTGTTTAATTTCTGGAGTTGCTGCAACCTTTGAACAATAAACATTTTAAAATGGAAATCACCTTACCCATGGCACCAAAGATGTAAACACATTAAGATTTGACAGTCTGTTACAAATATGGACAGCAAACAAATAGGCATTGAAACTTTGGCATGACTCTTTTCTACTGTTTCAGTAGCTTAAAATAAACACAAAGAACACACTAACAGAATAGAAAAAGGAAAGAGTTTCTAGTATCCTTGGTGCAACTTGAAGCCAATTTCACCTTAACAGCCTGAAGTTCCAGGAGCAGATGGTCCAGTGATGCCAGCAGTAATCATTTTATCATCAGCATATGGAAAGGAGGCTCTCACAGTACACAGCCACAGTGTTGCCAACTCTGAGCCAGACATGGGTTTAAAACAAATTCCAGCTTTTAAAATTGACTGTGTCAGACCCTGTTTCTGATGCTATTTCTCTGTCTTGACAAGAGATTTAAGTGAAGGCTCATCCTTTATTCTAATTGCTGGAAATTAATCAGGAGTGATTGAAGCCATGAGCTACCATGGTAACCTAGGTCTTACAGAGTAACTCTTCTTCATTTCAAAGAATCAGATTACTCTGTTAATAAATTAGCACTGAAGTCATCATCTTTCTACCCCATACCACTCTTGATCCCTCTGGCCCACCTAGCCTGGCCTCCATTCTAAATGGCATGCAATTAAAATAACTCACAATCCATCCTCCTGGCACTAGGAAATAGGCAGAAATAGGTGACAGAAGAATTAGCTTTCAAAATTACATCTCCTTTTTAGAAAAAAACTGGTCTTTTCAAACTTAGCACTATTGATATTTGGAACTGGGTAATTCCTTGTTGGAAGGAGGGTGTCCTGCACATTTCAGAGTCCCTGGCATTTAACCTTCAGATAGCACTGGAAACCTCTACTCACCCCCCTCTCAGTTGGAAAAACCAAAATGTCTCTGGAAATTGCCAAATGTCCCCTGAGGAGCAAAATCACCTCTGGATGTGAACCATTTAAATAAAACAAAGTCCAAAGCATGAGAAACCTTATTTAAAAATATAGAACTAGGATGTATCTGAGCATGAACACATTACAATTCTACTAAGGCAGCTTTTAATGAATTAATGTGTTCGTTTATACCAAAGGTATGACTTATTTTCTGACCACTGAGCCTGTCTACCTCTTAAGCCCAAATCTAAACTTGATCAAGGTCCAAATCTATCTGTCCATTCTGCATTTCCTTGAATTAAAAAAGTTCGTAAAGAAATGTGAAACCAAATTAAGCTTTAGAATGCATCTATTTGATGTTAAGATCCTGGAAAACAGATATGGTGTCTTGTTTATTTTATATTTGCTCACTTAATATTTATATTATGCTCTCCATGGTGCTTCACATATAACACCTGGCAGAACATTTTGAAAGGGCTTTAGAACAAAAACAAGACAGAACCCAAAATAATCTTATACACCTGCAAATCAAACAGGTAGGTGGCTCAATTCCCAACTAACCGCCTATAGACAAGGACAATTGGAGATATTGTAAACAAAAGGAATACTAAAAAAGAGATTCTTTCATCTGACAAAACAAAACAAAATCCCTCCATTTCTATCAATGACAATGCTCCAAGGAAGGAAAAACATATCCAATATCCTGCCGAACATTTTAAATACTTAGGGTTAATTATGATATAGATGGTCAACCTCATTAATTCCTGGTAGAGACAACTACTACTCTACGTTATACTCTAACATTATTGCTAAACCTCTCAAGGAAACATACCAAACAGGTGGCAAATATTTCAAACAATCCACAGATTTTGTCTATTGCACAGCCCTTAACTCTAACCCTTGGGCCCTTGATTAAAAAACAGTCTTCCCAAGTTTGCAATTCTACACCTGCAAATTTCATATGGAAAGACTTATTTTGCAAATAGAATTGTAATAGTAAATGCACACCAACGAGATTATTTCTTGAGTTCAGAGGACCTCTTCATTCATAATCAAGTCATGTCTGCTCTGGATGTACCTTTGCCTGCTCCATTATATTTGATGCATAACCAAACTAAAGGTCTTGGCAGCAAACTTCAATCTAGGTTTTAAAAATTCCACTGAAATAGGAAAACTAATTAGAGAAGAACCCATTAAAGTTCATATAGATTCAGCAACTTGTTACCTAAACTTCCCAGTATGTCTTGAAGCTAGAAGCAAAAGAAGGACTCACCTATAGTTGAAGGTTTTAAGTCCCAAGGCCAATCAGACACCACACTGTTCTTATAACATTTCTATTCTTCAATTAAAGAAACCAAAGGGATGAGGATATTTTTTGGAGATCTCAGATCCATCCATCATCAAAATTATGATTCCTCCATTCCCAGTAGTACCTAAACCCAAATAAATCAATTCTACTAGAAGGCGCTTGCCTCACTAAAGTTAGCTGATCTTTGCTGTGTACTCCCACGAGACTGTCAACAGCTTTCCTTCTTCACTCAAAGAGGACAAAATTGTACCTGGACATGCATGCCCCAGGGGTTCACTGAAGTCCCCTCCTATTTTTCCTAGGTCCTCAAATGAGGCTTAGAAGCTATCTAAATTTCCCATGTAATTTAGTTTCAGTATGTAGATGGATCTCCCAGTTTGTTTAGGAATTAGAACCTATGCTAAGAATTTCACTGACTTTTTCTCAGCCATAACAGGAAAAGGGCATACAGTTTCAAAAGATAAATCACAATTTTGTCAAAACTTAGTCTATTATTTCAGACATGACCTACTTAGAGAATCGCTCTCTCCTAATAAAGATATCAAAACTTTTCCTAGACACTTTGCAAAACAATTGAGAGGATTTATAGGTTTAACTAGATTTTTCAGACACTGAAGACCAAATTTTTCTGAGAGTGCAATGCCTCTTTTTTTATTTAATTAACCAAATCCTCAGTGAGACACCATTTCTACTCTGGGAGCCTAACTGTAAACAGGCCTTCTGTAAATGAAGAAGGATTTTCAACAACAGTTTCCTTCCCTAGATGTCCTGATATACTAAGTGTCCTTTTGCCTACTTGTGCATGAGCAAACTGGACAAGCTTTTGGGAGTTTTTTTTATGAGACCCATGAAAAATCTACCACTTATTGTAATCTCACCCTTGACTCAGTTGCAAAGGCTTAAGCTCCTTGTCTTAGAGAAATGGCTTCTGCTGTAAAAATTACTGGTGCTTCTGTTGAGCTTGTTCTAGGATCTTCACTTGAACTAATGCTTCCATGAGCTGTTGTATTCTTACTTGCTAAGGAGATGGCTATTATAAAAGATGAAGCCCATGCTGACAGAATTATTATGAAAACTAAAAGAAAAGCTCTAGCAGATGGTTGTACCCAAAAGGCAGCCTTACCTGAGGTTTTTGATCCTAAATAAATTCTCAAAGGATAAATCCATGGAGAGATTATATTTTTAAATGTCCAGGGGCCATGAAGAAAGGGTTTTTGTTTATAGGGAATTGTGATAATAAGTCTGTCTTGGGAGAATAAGAGAGAGGTTAAAAAAAATCAAGAAAAAAAAGCTCCTGAATCCAGAATGAAGATTGGAAAAAATATGGTTGTAGCCTTAATTCAGATCATATCTGGTTCTCCCAAGATGACAATTTGATGATGACAGATGATCTCAATGAGCATTAGCTAAATTCCTTCATGAAGTTACTCATCGAGGCATCATGGTTACTATCTTAAATCAAAACTGAAGAGGGAACTTTAGAAAAGGTTGTCAGGCAAGGAACCACCTATCAACAGCATAATCCTATAAAAACTATAGGGCTGATCCAGGAACTGTAAGGGAACTTTAAACAACTTCCGATAGATTTTATTCAGCTTCCAACTTCCAAAAACTTTTCAGTGGAACTACAGCCCTTATAGTCACTAAAATTCTGAATGGTTTTGCATTTCCCACCTGAGGCACACTTTTATATTAAGTGATTCAGACTCATACTTTATAGGAACTATCATAAAAGAACTCTATAATATTTTATTCCTACTCCAAAACTGCACTCTTTTTATCAATCATGGTATTCAGGAAAGTCGAAAGAATCAGTGGCATCCTTATATTAAAATTAGGCAACTCTCAGAAACCCTTGAACTTCCTTAGCAAAAGCACTCCCATTACTCATAATGGCCCTCAGAGACAAGCAGTTATCTGCCTATGAAGTGGTAAACAGAAAGCCCACATGTTCTGATCACCTCTTATTCACCCCATTGGTGAAGGATGGACCCTTTACCCTAAATAGCATGAGACAACTGAGCAAATAAAAACTAGCACTGAACAGATAAGATTTTCAGCGTCTTATTAGTCACATATACTCACAGCCTGGAGAAGGAATACATCACGTTCCATGCAGGGGTCCATATGGGGGTTGTACCTTAGGACAGAGTGAGCCATTCAGAGCTGAAGGAGATGGGCTTTATAATGTGAAGCAGGATAGGTTACCCTTGGCTCCTGCAGGAGGATGTGATTAGCTTGTTTGTATAATTTCAACAGCTTTCACATGATTGGATTATTTGAATAATTTCACAGGCAGTCAGGGAGGTGAAATTCATTAAGCTGAAGACTGGATGGTTTGCAATTCTTCCAGCTGATAGGGGAGTTTCTTAGGTGGAGAGCACTTCCCACTACATGGAGGGGCATGTGTGGAAAGAACAGGGGAACTCATAGATAGGACTTTGGGGCTCTAGGGCACTCAAGATATCAAGGAGCACATTAAAATTTAGATCTTATAATAAACCATGTATTTAGAGAATTCTCCTCTGATACTAGACTCTTTCTACTCAATAAAAAACATGACAAAAAATTGCAAGGGGCTCATGTACTTACCTATTCCTATCACCAGGAGGCTGCCCTCTCATATCTTCCTAAACAGCCTCTATGCATCATCTTTAACCATAAGATTTCATCTACTTAAAGAAACATCAGAGAAAAATTGCTTTTGAATGTTGTTGGAAGTACTGTTCACAATACAATAGTGAAACTTCAAGGGGGTAAATCCTTGAATTTGTGCTGCACAACTAAAGAAATAATCGAGATAGTTCTCCAAAGAAGACATACAGATAGCCAAAAAACACATGAAAAGATATTCAACATCACTAATTATTAGAGAAATGCAAATCAAAACCACTTTGAGGTACCACCTTACATTGACCAGAATGGCCATCATCCAAAAGTCTACAAAAAATAAGTGCTGGAGAGTGTTTGGAGGAAAAGGAACCCTATTACACTGTTGATGGCAAAGTAAATTGGTGCAACCACTGTGGAAAACAGTATGGAGATTCCTTAGAAAACTAAACATAGAATTACCATTTGATCTAGAAATCCTATTTCTGGGCATATATCCAGAGAAAACCATGACTTGAAAAGACACATGTACTCCAATGTTCATTGCAGTACTATACACAATAGCCAAGACATGGAAACAACCTAAATGTCCATCAACAGAGGAGTGGATAAAGAAGACATGGTACATATACACAATGGCCATTAAAAGGAAAGAAATAATGGCATTTTTAGCAACATGGATGGAACTAGAAATGATCATGCTAAGTGAAGTCAGTCAGACAATGAGACACCAACATCAAATGGTATCACTTACATGTGGGATCTAAAAAAAAGGACATAATGAACTTTGCAGACTCACAGATTTTGAAAAATTTATGGTTTCCAAATGAGACAGGTTGGGGGTGGGGGGACACACTGAGTGTTTAGGATGGAAATGCTGTAAAATTGGGTTGTGATGATTGTTGTACAACTATAAATGTAATAAAATTCATTGAGTAATTAAAAAAAAAGAATCAAGAATTTCAGACAACTGGAAGACTACTCCAATTGAGGATTCAAACTTAGGGTTCTTGGAGATATCTTAAGAGGCATCTGATCTTCAGAAATAAGTGGATGACCCATGATCTTTGAAAAAAGCAGATGGCATCCATCAGTGGTCAGCTTCCAACACATCAGACTAAGATGCCTAATTCCTGCTTTATTTTTCACCTGCTTATAATTATTCTTCTCATTTTATAGATCTCTAGTTGTTGTCCACCCATATGGACACTTTTTCTCTCTCCTCTTTATTTTAATGATTAGGTCAGAACATATCATTTCAATACCTCTCTCAAATTATTTCAAACAGTAGCTACTGCCAACTTAGCTGCTGCTGGGTAGGTCATTCATAACCAGACTCCATTATAAAAACCTCTGGGTAATTTGAGTCTAATCAAATGAAATCATAGGGAATTATAGTTGATATTATTTTCATTCTCATCTATATGGACAAATGACCTTAAAAAATTAATCTGCAACTTTGCTAAAGTTCCTCTCTTTCAGAGAATCAATTACTACAATCTAGTAATACTACAGGTGATTCTAATTTGAATTCAACAACCTTCATAGGGCAATTAGCCAACTGGTTGCCACCAGGAAACAACTAATAGAAGTTCAAATATGTACTACAGCTAATATGAGACTTTCGTTCTGACCTCATGTCCTGAACAAATACTGTTTTTCCTGGTTCTCTGTGGAACTATCAGATGCTACTCCTCTTATAACCAGGATGCCTGGTTAACACTTCATGCACTTTAGGAAGAATATTTGAATACTTGTTCTTACATAGAAGCCTTTGTTCTATAAATCACCAATGCTGGAAATTCCAGCTCAGACACAGACTCCAAAACAGGACACCTTTGATTACTCAGGCACTCAACCTGGTGGAATTACTGACTCTATCTATGAAAACAATCACAACAGTGTTACAAGTAGTAGGAATAATTTTAAAAGGGAAAAAAAAAACCTATAAATGTATCACTAACTCTGGCAGAAATTATTCATGATACCACTTTTTCCCTAAATAGACTACTGGTCCGTCTCAATTCATTGATATAAGTAATGGTGTACAGTCACTATTCCTAGATTCCTCCTTGGCTACCAATGATGGCATCTATCCCACTGCCAATAATTCTTGTTTTGCCTGGATCAATGAAACAGATAATGGAGAACAGGCCCTACAACACCTGAAGGAAAACACTACATGGCTTAGATTGAACCAAATTTTTTTTTTCTCTTGAGAAATTAGAGTTCCTGATTCCAAAGCATCTTACAAGGACTATTGTTCTGATTTTGTTATAATGGTCAAATGCTCACCTGATACATTCTACCCAGGGTCTTAAATGCTTCTGCGCAGCTGCTCTTTCATTACATGATTACCACAGTGACACAACAACAATAAAAATCAGGATGATCTTACAATATATTTGATTCTGCAGACAACTGAATAATTGCTGAGTGATGAAGATCTGAATTTCTATCATTCTCTGAATTGCTCAACCTCTCCAAAAGGAGAGAATGACCAAAGGGGAAATTGAGGGACCAAATAAACAGCCCTTGGGCAGACAATATATCATAGAACTCTGTCCCCAGGCGCTTCAGTAAATAACTCAGGAAACTAAACTATCATCTCTACTACAATAGATTGAAAACAGGACTTGATAAAAGATTTCTCTATTTTTTGTTCCTGCTTCTAATTCAGGACCAACCACAGAAAGTTAAATGTATTCCCCAAACAATCATTTACACAGCTCCATGACAATGTACTGAAAGGAGAAAGTATTTACAAACCATATATCTGATAAGGGGTTAATATCCAAAAAATATAAAGAACTCAACAATTCAATAGAAAAAAAAAGCCTTATTAAGCAATGGGCAGAGGACCTAAATAGACATTTTTTTCCAAAAAAATATGTGAAAATGGCCAAGAGGCACATGAAAAGGTGCTCATCATCACTAATCACCAGGGAAATGCAAATAAAAACCACAATGAGCTATCTTCTCATACCTGTTATAATGCCTATCATTGAACAGCTAAGGGGGAGTTACCACTGTCGCTCAGAAGGTTAAGAACCCAACGTATTATCTGTGAGAATGTGGATTCTATCCCTGGCCTTACTCACTGGGTTAAGGATCCCGCATTGTTGCAAGCTGCTGTGTAGGTCATAGATGTGGCTCCATGCACCTCAGATTCCATGCTCTCAGATTGGGAACTTTCATATGCCACAGGTGCAGCCATGAAAAGGAAAAAAGTGGAAAGAAAAGACAAGAAATAACAAGCATTGGTGAGGATGTGAAGAAAAGAGCACTGTTGTTGGGAATGTAAATTAGTGAAGCCACTATGGGTAAAACTGTATAGAGATTCCTCAAAAAATTAAAAATACAACCACTCTGTGATTCAACTATCCTACTTCTGGGTATTTATTCATAGAAAATTAAAACACCAACTTGAAGAGACATATGGGCTTCCATGTTTATTTGTAGCATTATTATAATAGCCAAGATATGGAAATGATGTAAGTGTCTAGATGGATTGCTAGGTAAAGAAAATGTTACATACACATACTCACACACATGTACACATACAGGAATATTAACTAGCTAAAAAAATAAACTCTTGCCATTTGTGACAGCATGGATAGAACTTGAGGGTGTTATTCTACATCAATTAAGTCAGAGAAAGACAAATGCTCTATGATCTTAGTTACGTAGAGTCTAAAAGAAAACAAAAAGCTCATCAATAGAGAGAACAGATTGGTGGTTGCTAGAGGCAAGGAGGTAGATGGACAAAGTGAGTAAAAGGAAACAACAGGTACAAATTTCCATTTATAAATAAGTTATAGGGATGTAATGTACAAAATGGTGACCATAGTTAACACGTTACTATATATTTGAAAGTTGCTAAGATAGTAGAACTTAAAAGTTCTCATACTAACAAAATATTCTACAACATGATGAATTTTTACTAGACATCCCGTGGTAACCATTTTGCAGTACATACAAATATCAAATCAAAAAGTACACCTGAAATTAATCTCAATTATACCTCACAAAATGAAAGAAGCCCTGATGCTAGTTACCCCATTTTCACCTTCCCTGTGCCAACAACTTCCGATTAGATCATATGTGAATTGACCATGCCTTCCCTCCCTGTTCACTATAAAGCTTCCCCACTCTCTTGCCTACCTTTGAGTTTCTGTCCAGTATAAGGGATGGTGACTGACGCCATTGCTAGAGCAAGTTCTAAATAAACAGCATCTATTTGTTTTTATGTGGTGGTCTTTCCAAATATGACTAAAAGGGTAATTAAGAAAAATGAAAGTCCAAGTTAAAGGAAAGAGCATTTGCAAAGAGTCTGATATCTAAAAGGGCCTGAGAATATGAAAGACTAATGCTGAACATAGAGAGATGAGAAGGTCAGCTGTGGGTTAAATATGGCAGTCGAAACGTTTCTCTTTATTCAGGTGTACAACACAATGATTCACTATTTGTATATATTACAAAATAGTTACCACAGTAAGTAAAATGCCTCTCAGATTTCTGACTCCCAGAAACTGGGAGAATGTTTGTATTTTGCTAAGTTTGGGGGTAATTTTGTGCAGAAGATTAATATATCAAGAAAAGTGTCAATTACCCAAATATTAAATGACATACCTCTAAATAATGTCTAGAAAACCCACAAATACTTCAATACCAAATAATGCACCACTAAGTAAAAAGCACACTTCTAAGTAGATTTTGAGGCAGGAAATGTTTGACGGTTGCCTGGGCTGGAAGAGTCACTTCCATGCTGACTCATTCACACACTTATCAAGTTTGTGCAGGTTTTGGGTCAAAGAAAAAAAATCAAAATTATTATATGTTGCAAATGGAAAAATATAGAAAATATGTCAAAATTTGTGGGGTGTAGTTAAGCAGTGCCTACAAGACACGTGATAAACTTGAAAAATAATATAAAAAAAGCTTAAAATCATGGATTGAATTTTCTTAAGAAGCTGAAATGATCAATTTAACACAAATATGTAGAAGGAAGAAAGCATTATAAGAGCATAAATCAACCTTACAAATATTTTCTCAGGTCAGTCTCCCAAAGCAACAGAAATAAAAGCAAAAATAAACCCATGGGAACTTATCAAACTGACAAGCTTTTGCACAGCAAAGGAAACCAAAAAGAAAACAAAAAGACAACTTACAGAGTGGGAGAAAATAGTTTCAAATGATGCAACTGACAATGGCTTAATCTCTAAATTATGCAAGCAACTTATACAACTCAACAGCAAAAAAGCCAACAAGCCAATGGAAAAAAATGGGCAAAGACCTGAATAGACACTTTTCCAAGGAAGATATACAGATGGCCAACAAGCACATGAAAAAATGCTCAACATCCCTGATTATTAGAGAAATGCAAAACTACCACAAGATACCACCTCAAACCAGTCAGAATGGTCATCATTAATAAGTCCACAAATAACAAATGCTCAAGGGGATGTGGAGAAAAGGGAACCCTCCTGCACTGTTGGTTGGAATGTAAGCTGGTACAACCACTATGGAAAACAGTATGGAGGTACCTTAGAAAACTATATGTGGAACTACCATATGACCCAGCAATCCCACTCTTGGGCATATATCCGGACAAAACTTTCCTTGAAAAGGACACATGCACCCGTATATTCATTGTACCATTATTCACAATAGCCAAGACAAGGAAACAACCCAAATGTCCACTGACGGACGGCTGGATTAGGAAGAAGTGGTATATATACACAATGGAGTACTACTCAGCCATTAAAGAGAATGAAATAATGCCATTTTCAGCAACATGGATGGAACTAGGGACATACTGAGTGAAGTAAGTCAGAAAGAGAAAGACAAATACTATATGATATCACTGACATCTGGAATCTATTATATAGCACAAATGAACTTTTCCACATAAAAGAAAATCTCCAAAATCATTTGGAGAATAAACCTGTGGTTGCCAAGGGGGAGGAGGAGGGACTAGGATGGATTGGGAGCTTGGAGTTAATAGATGCAGACTACTGTCTTTGGAATGGATTAGCAATGAGATCCTGCTGTGTAGCACTGGGAACTATGTCTAGTCACTTATGATGGAGCATGATAATGTTCGAAAATAGAATGTGTACATGTATGTGTAACTGGGTCACCATGCTGTACAGAAGAAAAAAGTTGTATTGGGGAAATAACAATAAAAAAATTTAAAAAGAGCATAAATAAAATAGAAAGCAAATAACAATGAAAGTTGACAAAACCAAAATGAGTTCTCTGAAAGATTAATAAAAGTTGATAAATTCCTGGCAAGAATATTTACAAAGAATTTTTTAAAAATAAAGAAAAACTGCTGATATGGAATATTACTAGAGCACTTACAGACATTAAGAGATTAGTAGGGATGGGGTGAGTAAGATTCTGATAGAAAATCCAGTAACCTAAATGAAATTGATTCTTCAAAATGCACACTTTATCAAAACAGACCCCAGAAGCAACAGAAAATGTAAACAAATTTGAAACTATTAAAGAAATTTAATTTATTTTCAGAAATCTCCCAGCAAGGAAAATTCTGCTAAGTGGTTTCAGTGGTGTATTCTATCAAATATTCAAGAAAGAAAGATTTACCTAATGAAAACCCTTTTAGAAAATACAGGAGAAGAAAATGCTTCCTAACTTATTCTATGAGGCAAGTACAACCCAGATACAAAAACCTCACAAAGATATTATAATAAAGAAAAAGAACACAAACATAGGCAAAAATTCCTTAACAAAATATGGCCAAGTCAACTTTGGCAATATTTGTTGATAAGTTAATACAATGCTTATCCTTATCCCATGTATCAGTTATACCATCTTTAATATCTAACCTCGAAAATGATGTACACATGTGCACAACCCATTCTATACTGGAATGTTTATTGCAGTATTTTTTGTAATAGCAAAAAATTTAAAAGTGACCTAAATATTTGTTTATTGAGAATTGTACCATGTAAGTATATTATGGAATATTTACTGTAATATGGGAAAACTTATAGTAGTTCCACATTTAATAAATTAGACAGGTGTCTAAAACATACTGGTAATTATTTTTAAAAAAAATCACAGAATAATACAAAAATAAGTTACATAATTGTAGGAAAAATAAAAATACTCAAAATATTTTATATTTTCTAAGAGAATATACATGTATAGGCATAGTAATACATAAAATCAGGAAAGTATATAGCTGGAAAGTGACATAGCAAACAGCTAAGAAGAGTTATTTTTGTGAAAGCAGGAAAGATACTGGGATTGGGGGCAGCTAGAGTTGTATCAAATGGAACTTCATATTATCTACAAGATTTGAAATTTAAATAGCATTCTAAAATTTAAAATGTAGAGGTCATGTATTGTATAATTAAAATATCAATAAAGTAATATTCCCATAAAAAGATCAGAAGTTGAAAAAGGGAGGAGGGCTGAAAAAAATAAACATTAATAACAACTTCATTAAGTGGGTAATACACACATACATATATGTACTACCTCAATTTACAATCGTGAAAAATCAAGGAATTAAAGCAGCGATAAAAATATATAGGAAGGATGAAATAAGAAAAGTTGGGAGGTGTAAGCGAACGTTTTCCTGATTTGTCAAAGCAAGAGTCAGTATATCAAAGCCCACACATGAGGATAAACACAAGAATTAAGAGGTAAAATCAGTCCTCCTAGAAAAAAAGTATTCTATAGGAGCAGGGGACAGTGGCTTTTTATTATGGGTCCTTCTGTTACTTTAATTTCTTCCATCTGTGTACACATATCACTATTATTTTAAATTTAAGAAAGTTACAAAAATTGAATAGCACACATGTTTATAAAGCTTAATTCTATGTTTCATTTGAGAGTAGTGATATGGAAGAAGTGATAATTGAATACTTATTTGAATAGTAAGATGTAATCTTTTGTTTTACCACTTTCTCAGTTTTGATTTTTTAATAAACTTTTCATTTTAGAAGTTTTAGATTAATAAAAAAATTTTGAAGATAGATAGTACAGAGGGCTCTTACATCCAATATTTCCTATTATTATCATTTCACAGTAGTATGGCACATTTTTCATAATTAATGAACCAATGCTAATAATTAGTGTTAATTTAAGCCCCTACTTATTCAGATATCCTTAATTTCCTTTTTCTACTGCAGGATCCTGTCCAGAACACCATATTACATTTAGTTATCCTGTCTCCTTAGGCTCCTCTTGGCTGCCAGACTTCCCTTATTGATTGATGACTTAGTTTTGAAGACTACTCGTCAGGTTTTTTGTGTAATTTCCCATCTTTGTGTGATATTTTCCTCATGATTAGACGGGGGTTGAGAGTTTTGGAAGGAGGACCCCAGTGGTGTAGTGCCATTCTCATTACATCATAAAAAGAATGTACTTTCAGCATGACATTACTGTCAATGTTAACCTTGATCATGTGGCTGAGGTAGTATTTTTACTATCGGGTTTCTCCACTGTGATGTTATTCTTTTCTCCCTTTCTACACTTAACTTTTGGGAAGGCAGTCAATATGTGGAGTCAACACTTACAGAAGTAGGGAGTTATGATTCACATCCTCGAGGGCAAAATATGTAAATCAGTTATTTGTAATTCTTCTGCAGGAGAGCTTTGTCTATTCTCCCTCAGGAACCCATGGATATTTTATACTTAGGTTATAATGTAATGTTACTTCATTTATTTTGCCGCTCAAATATTCCTAGCTTTGACCACTGGGAGAACTCTTTGTTTTTTATTTTATTTTTTTATTTTAATTTTTACTACTTTTTGGTCCACCCCAGGGCATATGGAGTTCCTGGGCCAGGGATCAGTTCTGAGCCACAGCTGTGACCTATACCACAGCTGTGGCAATACCGAATACTTAAATGCACTCTACTGGGCCTGTGATCGAACCTACATCCTGGCACTGTGGAGACACCCTGGATCCCATTGTGCCACAGTGGAAACTCCACTGAGAGCACTTTTAATTGGCCTCCGTGTTTCTTGATATATCCTTTCATTCTGTTTGTGTGTGGTGTGGTGGAGTAGGGTATGAGGAACTTCACTGAGCACTTTCTGTGAAAGTAACCCTCTGTCAGGACCAAGGACAATTCCACGTAGGTTTCTTTCCATATTAATAAGAACTGCAAACCATGAAGAAACAAGAATAAATCAACTATACTTTAATAAATAAAATGAAATGTGCACATGCCTATAAAAAAAAAGAAACAAATTTTCTTTAATTATCAGGGAGCTCTTGGCAGCCTACTGCACAACCTCCAACTAGGATGATGAGACACCCACCTACAGCACCTCTGACCTGATCCTATTTGGCTGGTGTTTTGTACCAACATGACAAAAATTATGTGGCATCGCCACAGACACTAACCTAAAGGTGGAAGACATTCTGCTCTTAATGATAAAACTTCCATTAATGATGAAACTTTTAAGTGATTTCAGTTAATAAGGAAAAAACTGAATCAGGCCACTTTTGAACTTGAAGATGTAAAATTTCCTAATTTGAAATAAAAACACCATAATACTTCCGACTCTAACTTGGTGAAGTCCCAGGCTGCCTTGGTATCCTGCCTGTGTTAGGAACACCTCTGGTAGGACTTGGTAGCCTCCCCTCAGTCACATTTACATATTCTTTAACCACTGTTTCTCTTCTTCATATCACCTCCTGCACTCCAAGTCCTTAGCTCATTAATTGGGTGATTCTGAGTAGAAGGTAGCTAAGAATCTCTCTCCGAACATGTCTCCATCATGTTTATCACTAATAATCACAACACCAGCAAGTGACAAATATATTCAGGACATAAAACAGAACATACAACGGGACACAGGACCTGCCAATGGACCTGCCCAACAGAATCAGGATCAGAATTAAAATGGCAGGACAGAAATATGAGGCAAAAACAGTAATGCTCTCTGTAGGGGAAAAGAAAAATTCCTTGATGAGGCAGAGTTTTCCAGGGGTTCTGTCAAGTTAAGTCACTCCTGCTTTGGAAATTTTTTGTATGAATTCCCTTTAAATATGTAGAAACAGGACAAAACTGATAAGTACTACCAGAAATGTAACACCAGTCATCAGACTTTCATTTTTTATTTTTCTTGCCTTGAGTTCAACAATAACAGAGAAAAAAAAAAAAAAAGATGTCATTTGCCCAAAGGCATAGCAGATGTTGTCATGTTAAGAGTTTTTTAAGGCAGATTGCAGCCCAATTACATGGCCAGGGCTTAGCTCTAAATACTGTCATTCAATCATTCCCCGATCTCCAACTGGTTCTCTCTTTAGCTCTCAATTCTCCTTCTCGCTTTTGGAAATGTCAAGGAAAATTTGAGAACAGAAAATTCTTGTCAAATTCTAGCATTTTATTTTAAGGTAATTAATGTCACCTGGGAATTACCCCCTGCAGCAGCCTCTAAGCACAGATCACACAGAACTTTGGGGAAGGAGGTAAATATGAATGAGCATCTGAATTTTCACAGGCCACCTGTAAATCTGGCTCCCTATGTGGAGTCCTGAGGAGCCCTGGTCAGCATTGACTCTGTCTCAACTCTACCTATTATCATCATATCTCACCAGTTTATAAATGAAGTTTGTTTTTTTTTTTTCCTTTACTGGATATGCCCAAGGATACAAAGAACAATAAAATATCTTGGTCAGGAAAAAAAAAAAAGAACATTTATAAGTTTTAGATTCTATTTTCAGATAGAGAAAAACTGAAGAATTGCATCTCATTACAATTTACTATAACATTTTTACAACAATGCTAAGACAATTTTTTTTGTAAACTAGTTAATAACTAGTTTAATTTGTATTAAAAAAATTTTAGCCAAGCTAACACTTCTATGTACTATTTCAGCATAGTGTGGAAGAAGCTACATTGAAGGTATTATTTGGGGCTAGAAGTTTTGAATATTTGAACTTCAGTCCAGCTAATCTTTGCTTTCACATTTGATCACTTTAAAACTCCCTTTCCTGATTCTGGTTACGTTCCTAATTATCGTGTGGATTGGAATTGGTGAAGGGAGATGGACTCCATTAACAGTATCAGAAAATGAATCCTAGGATATGTGAAAAAAAAATGAACTAGTGAAAGTCTTAGAAAGTATTATAAGAATAGCAGTGTGGGAGTTCCCGCCATGGCTCAGCAGTAACGACCTGGCTAGTATCCATGAGGACAGTGCTCAATCCCTGGCCTTGCTCAGTAGGTTAAAGATCTGGTGTTGCCGTGAGCTGTGGTATAGGTTAGAGACATGGCTCGGATCTATGTTGGTGTGGCCAGTAGCCCTCCACAGCTCTGATTTGACCCCTAGCCTGAATGACTTAGAGTAAGTCATCCCACCATCCCTCAGACCCAGTCTCTCCATCTTTCCATTTTCCTTTTAAAATGGGGCTAAGCTTTTATGCTCCTCCTTATCTGACCAATTGGCTGTGAGAGTAAGGTGTGTGAAAGAATCTTGCACCCTGTGAAGCACCCAGCCACTGCAATCTGATATTATTAATAAATCCATTTACTTACCATAGGGTTCTGATTCAAATTTTTCCTCAGATTTTTTTACTAACCACCTTTATTCTACTTATATTCCTGGTATTCCTGCCAGTACTTAAGTATTCAAAAATAACTACGGTCTTTGATTTGAAAAAAAGTCTAAACCCTAATGCATACCAAAGGCTTTCCAAATTTTGATATTTTCTTTTCTACCTCTTTTTTTTTCTTTTCTACCTCTACATTCTATATTACCACTGTACTTCCTAACTTCACAACTCTAAGCCTCCTCTACTGCCACCCTACGAATTCATTCAGATTTTGTTATTTCTTTGGTTTGACAGTCATTCTTTTACCACATCTGAGTATTCCATGTGCCCTCCCTGCAGCAACCATGGACTGTGCTCTTCCAACCCTATCCTGAGTGCAGTCCTGGTTGTTATCCTACACAACTCTTCTTAAAGAAATACTTCCATGATGTTCATTTCCTCTCTGGAGCATGGTGGTGGAGGATGAGATATTGTTTAGCCCACACTAAACCTGACACTAACGAGCTTGTGGTAAGTTTGTAGGAGAAATTAGGAAGGCTGATCCATCTGAGTTCAGCCACCATCAATTACACTATTGAATAAGGGACAGAACTGTCAACTACAGGGACAGATCAAATGCTTAATTAGGTCCCTAATGAGAACTGCTTACAGGAAGGGCAGGCTCTGAATGCTTACTTTAATGCTATTGCCATCCCAGCATGATGCTTTCAAGGGAAGTCACAAGTCATCACTTGTGAACTTAAGTGCTCTGTCCAAATACAAGGCAGATTGAAGATTAAAACAAACAAACAAAAACCCTCTAAACTGGGACAGAGTTTGGTTAACCCACATTTGTAGCCTATTAATAGGTGTGTAACTTGGGAGAGTCAACAAATCTCACAACTCTTCATTTCCCTATCTGTAATATGGAGATAATGTCTAACTTATGGGGCAGTTTTAAAGATTAAATTAGATCACACATTAAAAAAAAATTGACATAGCTCTTGGAACTTAGTAAATCTCTATTATGAACTCTTAATATTAGTAGATACAATTCATTAAAAAAACTTTTGTATTTTATATCTAAATGTTAGAGATGAGAGTGATGAGAGTGAGAGTAATGAGAAAAGACTAATGATAGGCAACCATCCAAGGATAATTCTTCTAAATGGGGATGGGCACCCCTAAATCCATCTGACCCAGTTTAGTAAAATACCCTATATCCATAGAACCCTCACAGCGGACTTCTGCCTAAACATCATCTACCTCCCCCTACCTTCTCCAAATTTCACCATTACTTGGAAGCTTCTAGATACTGTGACTCTACCACCCCTTGCTAAAGGAGAGCTGAATGGTGACCTGAATGTGTTGGGGGAAAACTAGTTCATACAATATATTCATATAATATGGTTCAGATTCAAAAACCTCTTACAATTGAGACATCAAGAGAGATTGCTGGAGTTCCCCTAGTGGCTCAGTGGTTAACGAATCTGACCAGGAAGCATGAGGTTGAGGGTCCGATCCCTGGCCTCTCTCAGTGGGTTAAGGATCCGGCATTGCTGTGAGCTGTGGTGTAGGTCGCAGATGCAGCTCAGATCTGGTGTTGCTGTGGCTCTGGCGTAGGCTGGCAGCTACAGCTCTGATTGGACCTCTAGCCTGGGAATCTCCATATGCCGAGGGTGCGGCCCTAGAAAAAGACAAAAAAAAAAAAAAAGAGAGAGAGAGAGATGTTGCTGTGCTTTGGGAAACAGTGCCCTAGCCCAAGAGTGCATTGAATCTATGGAGGCCTTACCAGCAAGGACATGGCTGCAGACCAGGTTTCTACAGTGGAACCACGTGGCATGAGAAGCAATAGCAGTTGAAAATATACTTATTGGAATGTCTATTTCTTCTATACCCCCATCCTAAGTATTTTTGGAGAACTCAATCTTCCTGAGTGACTTCTTTCCATTAAGGGTAGGTGAGGGCTTTAGAAATTAATGGGAAATATAAAGGCACGTAATAACATGTTTATACAATTTGGTGAAGCAGATCTACTGGCTAAATGATTTTTTAAGTGATGTTTATGTTTCAGCTTTCATAAGCATAGACAGACATAACAACAACAGTGAAAAGGAAGCATGAGAAAAACCTAAATGTGAAGGCACCAAGATTGATGTAACATAAACAAAGGGGGCCATCGTGTGGCATGCTATGTATGGATGTTATCTTCCTTCTTCACCTCCGTCTGTGGGACTCCTGAGTCTCAAGCCAGGTCACTTAACCGTGTTTTTGCCATATTAATGAAGCCTAAACATTGCTAATCATGTTAAGCCACTTTGAGAGCATGGTTTTACTATTCAACCTTACAGATTATAGTCACACATGATAAGGAAAATTGAAAGTGAAAGAACTTAATTTTCAAAAGCACCTGTTCTTCAAATGAATTTGTACTTTATTTCTATTTTTTTGACTTTTTAAAATGATTTTTATTTTTTCCATTGTAGTTGGTTTACAGCGTTCTGTCAGTTTTTACTTTCGGCAAATTGACCCAGTCACACATATATATACACATTCTTTTTCTATTTTTGAATATTGTTCCAGAAAAGATTTAAGGTAACTTCCTTTGAAATTATTCATATTCGCATAATAGGCTAAAAGGGAGCTTCTTGATAATTGAGAGTGGATCCCCAACAATAAGACCTTGAGTGTGGCCAGGGAAATACATGCACAAATACATATTTAATAGGAAAGGAAAATGCAAGGGTCAAATAAAATTGTAACCCCAGCACTATGGGGGTTCAAAGCAAGTGCAGATTTCATTTGTTTGGAGAGTTCAGCAAAACTTTCGTTGAGTAGATTATGTTCAAAAAGAGCCTTAAAGGAACTGGATCTGAATAGATTAGAAAATGACATTATAGAAGGAGCAGCCTGGACAAATGTGCAGAAATGGGAACATACAGGTATGTTCTGGGGAGATGGGACAGTCCAATTGAGCAGGGACATTGAGTGCACTTAGAAAAATAGAGGTGCAGCAGCAAGGGTCAGTATATAACTTGATAAGTGATAGAAAGCAACTGAAACTTGTTGATCAGGGAAGAGATGAGATTGCAAATGCCCTTTATAAAATGACTAATTCTGAGGTGTTGAGGGAGACAGTTGATTCTATTTTAGGCAAGAGGTTATAAGGGCTTGAATAAGGCAAAGGAAATGAAAAGGAAAGGGTAAGGGTAAGAATAAGGCAGAGGACTTTAACTGATATGAGACTCTAAGAGAAGAGAAAAGGACAGAGGGAACAAGACTGAATAATGAGAAGGATTGATATAAAATGTGAATATATTTTGTAAACTATAAAGTGTAGTACAAATAAATGAATGGCTCATGGCATCATTAGTAAATCCTGGTAGACTTGACAGGAAATCAGAAAGTGTCCATGGGAAAGTTGTGTACATATTTCAGTCTCAGGTATTAGTAGAACACCTATGTGGTAGTGTCCTTAAGACAGATAAAAATGTGGTGTAGGTCTGGAGCTTCAGGGAGTACCATGGTCTATAGGAAGATTTGGATATTGACTGTAGAAAAGTTGAGATGGAATTAGGAAAATGAAGGATATCTTCATGGGACATAGTAAATTAAAAATGGAAGATCCAGAAGTGGTCTTTTGTGGTCTGTATACATTCGTGGCACAAGGAAATGTATAGAAAAACCTAAAATTATCGCTTAGAGCAGGAGCCAGCAAACTTATTCCATAAATACCCAGAAATATTTTAGGAAATATGTTTGGCTTTGCTATTCATGAACTTTTTGGTTACAACTACTATCTGCCATTGTAGTGTGAAAATAGCCATACACACTATATACACATGGCTATGTTCCAACAACATAGGCAGGAGGCCAAATTTGTCCTGTGGGGCACAGTTTGACAATCCCTGGTTTAGACAGGAGAACCATGATAATACAGCATCTCGAAAAAGAATTTCGAAAAGAATGAGGGACTGTCTTTTTCCTATTTTATGCTCTTGCCTCCTTTGTCAAAGATTAACTGACCATAGGTGACTGTGTTTATTTCTGAGTTCTCTATTCTGTTCCATTGGTCTGTATGTCTGTTTTGGTACCAGTACCACACTGTCTTGATTGCTGTGGCTTTGTACTATTGCGTGATTTGATAGAACACTGTAAGCCAGCTATAATGAAAAAAAAATCATTATATTGAAAAATTAAATACTTTTGATAAAAAAAAGAATGAGGGGGATGAAATTATGTTGTAAAAATCAGGAAGAATAAGGACCGAAAAAAAATAAGGACTGAAAAGAGGCAGTTATATTTGAAGATCATCAGTCATGATCCACAGAGGCCTCCCTGCCAAGAAGTAAGGGGCAAGTAGATGATGCCACATGATATACATGCCAAAGGAACTTGCCTTATAAGAACCAAGGTGGGGAGAGCAAAGAGTTAGGGGAGCCAGCTTTGGAGAAGGGGAAGAGGATTGAAAGATAACTTCTAGGACCAGAGAGATTTAAGCATGTTTGCAGTTTGTGGGAAAAACTGGGAAGAGAAAATATACAAGCAAGAATTGCTCCAAATATATACCAAAATGTAGGTTTTGCATTTGGATCAAAAATAGTGGGAACATCCCCAAAAGTCTCATAAATGCTTCATTTTTGTAGCAGGGCCATAAAATGCAGAAAGGGAGAGTTGTGCTCAGCTAAGGCAGTAGGTCAAAGGTTAAAAGCAAGTACTTGCAATCAGATGAGTTGTGTTTTAATTCCAGGTCTTTCTTCTCCTTACCAGCAGAGTGACCTTGGACAAATCATATCACTTCTCTGAAGCAAACTGGGGGTGAGATATTAATCACACTCATCTCATAGTTGCCCTGAGCTTTATGTGACATTTAGCACAGTGAAATTAAGGAGGGATTAATATACATAAGAGGTGTAGTTCTTGTTAAAACTGTGTTGCTAATACTGGCCTGAGTTTTCCTGGCCATGATATGATCATAGAAACTGAAGGAAAATGTGCTGCTCACTTCTAAATCTTCATTGGATCCACTTAAGACTGATACATAAAAGTAACCATAGTTATAAACCATATTTCGTGAAGTTTGACTATGAACAGGCATTTTACAAAGAAAGAAAGGAAGGAAGGAAAAGGAAAGGAAAGGAGTTCCCATTGTGGCTCAGCAGAAACAAATCTGACTAGTATCCATGAAGGTGTCAGTTCGATCCCTGGTCTCTCTCTCAGTGGTCAGGGATCTGGCATTGCTGTTAGCTGTGATGCAGATTGCAGATGGGCTTGTATCCCACATTGCTATGGCTATAGCATAGGCCAGCAGGTAGCCGTAGCTCTGATTTGACACCTAGCCTGGGAACTTCCATATACCATGGGTGTGGCCCTAAAAGGCAAAGAAAAAAAATTCAGAAAATTCCATGACACTTCAGTACAGGAATCTTAGGTTTACGAGGAAAAAATGCTAAGAGGTAAGTCACTCAGCAATGTCACCCCAGCAGTTGAATTCTGGGACAATATTAGAACTTGGTCCTCCAGAGTTTCTTATAACTTCCACACATTTGTGGAACATTTTCCTTTTATTGGTACTGGAGTGCATTGAGGATGAGAGGAAAAAAAAGCTATTGATTGGAACATCTAGAAAACTCCAAGTTTTATTTCCTCTGCAGTGATCTTCTTATCCTTGGTAAGAATGAAGAGCAACTTAGGGAATTCATCATTTTTGGTTGTGTTGTCTTTTCAATTAGATTGTATATCTAAATATAGATCTGACAATTCTACTTAGACATTAAATTCAAAATAACTTTTTGATGTAAAGAATAAAAAATGATCCCATGCTTTTCCACCTGACTATAGGTGTTTCTAGAGCTGGCTATGGGTGTATGTATGGAGGCAGGAATGTGCACACATGAGGCCAAGACACTCCTAGGTACATAGATAAGGATTTATGTAGCTAACTAGAACTTCATTATAATCCCAATTCAAATTCCATACAAATGGAGAAAATGTAATTTTGTCAGCTTGTTAATATCTCCAATAGATTTCCCCCCAAATAGACCTATATTTATGTTATCCAGTTTGCATTAGATATGAAATATAGTCATTCTCTCTATACTCCCACAGCTAAGTACTTAACATATGTTTCTGTTGAAGAAATTATAGTGTTCATTTCATGTCTATCACAAATTGGTAGTTTAGGGGAAAAGCTTTATTTTAACACAGTACAGTGATTTTCTTGCTCTGATATTTTTATGTTGCAATTTATATCTCAGAAAAAAATTAACACAAATCATTAAAGGTGTATCATTTTCAATAACTTCCATTCCTTTCATCCTTACTGACCTCTATAATCTCTTAGACTGGAAAGCACCTTTATTAAAATGATCTTAGAAGAATTTTCCAACAGAAGGTATTTAAAACCAGGAAACTTCACCTTGAATAAACCTTATAAAAAGGCACTCACTAGAAGTAACAACATATGCCATCTAAATATGTAAAAGATGTTGGGAGAAAAATAAAATCATTAGCTATTCCTGTAACTAGCACATGACATGCTCCTGCAGATTTATCCCACTGGGAAAGGAAAAAAAAAGATCATTCTTGGTGACTCCCACTTGTGTTTATTCCACACATTTTAGGTGGGCTTAGCTCTCCTGGGTGACAACGAGTGGCAAGGAGAGTGATCTGGATCTCTGCCTTTATGCCTAGTAACCCAATTCAATTTACAAAAGCCAGTTCAACCTGGAAAATCAGCTCTTCCATTTCCTAGTGCTTGGTTTTCAGCCTTAAAGCCATGTTTATCAGGTAGAAAAGAGAAAATGCAAATATGCTAGTGCCTAATTTATTATACATTCTGATCATGTCATTTGGAGATAATACCTATCTACAAAGCCCAAGAGTTATTCTAATTTAATTCACCTCATTAATATCTCAAGTCCACCTTTTTGTACAGAATGGTGTTGGACAAAGGCACTGGTATCAATCAAAATAGATGCAGGATCTAATGTTAGAGCAGAGAATTCTGCTATGTAAGATATTAACCCTTCCATTACTGGATTATGGGTAAATCCAGGGATACCCACTGAGACAGAAGTTCGAGACAGGAACTTTGTTCCAACAGTACAGAAGCATTTTAACAATTCACAGACCATAGCATGGAATACCAGATCTCCTTGTGATCTCGTTTTTCCTCCAATACACAGTTCTCTCCCAAATACTTATCAGACCATCCTCTAATTCCTAAGGAGGAATTATTTACAATACATGCTGATCAATCTCTAATTACTATTTCTTGTTTAGATGTGGATTTTCTCATTATGCCATGGACCTAACAAGAAAAGTCAATTAAGTTCAGGGTCTGTCAGACTCAAATGGATGAATCAGCCTCATTATATCCTTGACTCATTTCTACCTTAGAGTTGCTTAAATGTAAACACTTTAGGAGTCATATAATTATCACATTATGTCACCTTTGCAATTAAAGTTAGGCTATTTTTTTTTCTAAATTTAATAACACATTTTGTTCCATCACATTATACTTTTCTTCTGAACAGTATTAGACAGAAAATTTCCCTCTGCATATTCTGGTTGGTGCCTTGATCAACAAAACTGTGCTACTATCTTTCAGCATCAATACTTTAAGACCTCCATTACAATTATGCCATTAAAAATCATAAGCTTCAAATGACAAAATGAAACTTGCAATAAATAAATAAATAAATGCAATATACCTTGTTCTAGTTGCTTTCAACGTTTGTATACTCAAATGTTTTCTAGATTTATTGAGATATAATTGTCATATACCAGCATATAAGTTTAACATGCATAATGTGATAGTTTGATACACATAAATATTGCAAAATGATTACCACAATAGGGTTAAACACTTCAATCACACCACATAATTATTTTTTTATGGTGAGAATGTTAATAGTCAACTTTCTTAGAAATTTCAAATTATATAATAAAGTGTCATTAACTATGGTCCCTGTGCTGCACATTAGATCCCCTGAACTTATTCATCTTATAACTAGAATTATGTAACTTTTGGCAAACATCTCCAGGTTTTCCCCACCTCCTGCCCATACCCAGGCAACCATCATTCTGTTCTCTATTTCTATGAGTAAATTTGTTTTTTAGATTCTATATGTAAGTGGTAGAATACAGTATTTGTCTTCCTCCTACTTGTTTCATTTAGCATAAAGTCAATTATCTTTCTTAAGACAACAAAAGTATATTCTTAGAAAAGATTTCATGTACTGCTTACCCAAGCCAACTGAGAGAAAAACAAAAAACTTAAATGTTATGAAATATTGATATGAAAAGTAAAAATCATTAAATGTAAAATTAATTCCAAATATTTGGTGAACAATTAGTTACAAAAGTAAATGTATACTTCTTCTACAGAAGATGATAGTATAATATGCATTATACTAGCCCATTTGAAATAAGCAAACAAAACAATTGACAAAACTTGTGAAGAAATAGTTCACAGACATTGAATAACAGAGTACAGGACTATGAACACTAAAAGAAGGGAAATAACAAGGTGTATAATCAACCTGGCTTTCTGCCCAAAAGTATTTAAGACAAACCAGGGTTTAAAAATAGACATGCAACAAGGTCATATGTATATTATCCAGCATCTAACAAAACAAATAGACAGACATGTAAGGAAGCATGAAAATGTAACCCATAATCAGAATAAAATTTAACTGAAATGAAGCCAAAAGCTTAGATAATAAAATTAGCAAACAGACTTTAAGAAGTATTATAAATATGTTCAATATTACAAACATGAACATAAGGAATAAAGTAATAACTATAAAAATGGAGAAATGAGACTTAAAAATCTAGTATTTGAAATTAAATTTTCCCTGACAGGTTTAATGGCAGATTTTCGCTGCAGGAGTAAAGTTAACCTGGAAAATGTGGCAAAAGGACCTATGAAAACTGAAGTCCACAGAGAAAAAGTTATAAGAAAATGATGACAGTTTTAGTGTTTCAGTCTCACCTATGTCTTTCTCTTTCTGTCTTAACTTCACTTAGTATGAGAATCTCTAGCTGCATCCATGTTGCTGCAAATGACATCATGTTGTCCTTTTTATGGTTGAAGAGTATTATGCTGTATATATGTGCCACATCTTCTTAGTCCATTTATCCGTTTATGTAAACTATGGACATTTAAGTTGTTTCCATGTCTTGGCTATTGTGAATGGTGCTGAAGCGAAAAGAGGAGTGCATATATCTTCTTAAATGAAAGTTTTATCCAGATATATGCCCAGGAGTGGGATGGTTGGATCACATTGTAGTTCTTTATTTACTTTTCTGAGGAACATCTGCACTGTTTTCCATAATGGTTTAATTTACATTTCCTTTCCACCAACCTCGAAAAAGGGTTCCCTTTTGTATACATCCTCCAGCATTTGTTATTTGTTGGTTTGTTAATGATGGCCATTCTGACAGGTGTGAGGTTGTACCTCATTTAGTTTTGATTTACATTTCTATAATAATTAGTGATGTTGAGAATTTTTTCATGTGCATACTGGCCAAATGTATGTCTTTGAAGAAATGTCTATTTAGGTCTTCTGCACATTTTTCAATTGGGTTGTATTTTTTATTGTTGAGTTTTATGAGCTCTCAGTATATTTTTCAGAGTAGGCCCTTCTTCACAGAACTAGAGCAAAATATTTTAAGCTTTGTATGGAAATGCAAAAGAATCCAAATAGCCAAAGCGATATTGAAAAAGAAAAATGGACTTGGAGGAATCAGGATCTCTGACTTTAGACTATATTTCAAAGCTACATTACCAAAACAGTATGATATTCACACACACAACAACAACAACAACAACAACAACAACAACAAACAGAAATATAGATCAATGGAACAGGATAGAAAGCCCAGAAATAAACCCAAGTACTCATGGTCAACTAATCTATGACAAAGGAGGCAAGAAAATACAGTGAAGGAAAGATAGTCTTTTCAATATGTGGTGCTAGGAAAACTGTACAGCTACATGTAAAAGAAGAAAATTAGAACACTCTCTAAAACCATACACAAAAATAAACTCAAAATTGACTAATGACCTAAATTTAAGGCTAGATACTATAAATTTCCTACAGGAACACATAAGCAGAATGTTCTTTGACATAAATCACAGCAACATCTTATTTGATCCACCTCCTAGAATAATGACAATTAAAACAAATACAAACCAATGGGACCTAATTAAACTCAAAAGCTTTTGCATAACAAAGGAAATCATTAAAAAACAAAAACAAAAATATAACCCAAAGGATGGAAGAGCTGTTTTTTAAATAAACAAAATTGATAAACCTTTAGCCAGGTTCATAAAATGAAGAGACACACATTAATGCAGTGTGGCATGAAAGTAGAAATAGCCTATATCAAAGAGATATAAAAAAATCATAAGAAAATACTTATTTGATAACCTAGAAAAGTAGATAAATATCTAGAAACATACAATCTTCCAAGACTGAATCAGAAATAGACAAAATGAACTTCTGAATTGACTGATCAATCACTAGCAGCAAAATTTAATTTGTAATAATAAAAATAACTCCCAACAACAAATCCATGATCTGAGGACTTCACAGGGAAATTATACCAAACATATAAAGAAGAGCTAACACCTATCCTTCTCAAAAAAATCTAAAAATTTGAAGAGGAAGGAACACTATCAAATTCATTCTATGAGGTCACAATTACCCTGATATCAAATCTGAAGATATTACAAAAATTACATACTAATATCTCTGATGAATATAAATGCAAAAATCCTCAACAAAATGTTATCAAACCACATTCAAAATATACAAAAAGGATCATTAACTATGATCAAGTGTGATTTATTCTAGGGATGCAAAGATATTTCAATATGTATAAACCAATCAATGTGATATATCACATTAACAAAATGAAGGCTAAAAATCACATGATGATCTTAATAGATGTAGACAAATTACATGACAAATTTTAATATCCATTTGTGATAAAATCCTCTCATCAAAATTGTTATAGATGGAATATATCTCAACATAATAAAGGCCATTTATGACAAACTCACAGCAAACATCATACTGAATGATCAAAAGCAAAAACCTTTGCCTAAAACTAGGAACAAGACAAGGAGGCTCACTCTCACCACTTTTATTTAACCTAATAAAACTGTGGGAGTTGTAGCCATAGCAATCAAACAAGAATAAATAAAAATCACCCAAACTGAAAGGAAAGAAGTAAAACTGTCACAACTTGCACATGATATAATGTTATATATAGAAAAGTCTAAAATTCCCAACAAAGCCATTAGAACTAGCAAATGAATTTAGTAAAGGTGAAAGATACAAGATTAATATACAGAAATATGTTTGCTTTTTTTACAAACTAATAATAAACTATCAGAAAGAGAGGGCAAGAAAAAATATTGTTTAAAATTGAATCAAAAAGAATAAAATACTAGGAATAAACTTAGCCAAGCAGGTGAAAGACCTATTCCCTGAAAACTGTAAAATATTGATGAAGCAATTTAAAAATTATATGAAGAAATGGAAATATATCCCTATTTTTAGATTGGAAGAATTCATAAGGTTAAAATGTCCATAATCCAAAGTAGTCTACAGATTTTATGCTATCCTTATTAAACAACCTATTACACTTTTCATACAACTAGAACAAATAATCCTAAAATGTATATGGAAGGATAGAATATATTAAATAGCCAATGCAATCTTGAGAAAAAATAGCAAAGTTGGAGGCATCACACTCCCTGATCTCAAACAATAATAAAAGCTACAATAATCAAAATAGCATGCTATTGGCACAAAACCACACTTTGTTTGATGGAATAGAATAGAAAGCCCAGAAATAAATCCACATACTTATGGTCAATTAATCTATGACAAAGGAGACAGAAATATACAAGGGGAAAAGACAGTCTCTTTAATAAGTAGTTCTGGGAAAGCTGGGCAGCTACGTGTAAAAGAATGGAATTAGAACATTCTCTCGCACCATGTACAAAAATAAAATCAAAGTGAACTAAAGATCTAAATGGAAGACTGAAAACTATAGAACTCCTAGAAGAAAATGCAGGCAGAACAATCTTTGACATAAATTGTAGCAATATTTTTTTTGGATGTGTTTCTTAAGGTAAATGAAATAAAAAGAAAAAAAATAACAAAAAGGACATATTTAAACTCAAAAATTTTTGCACAGCAAAGGAAACCATAAACTAAATGAAAAGACAACCTACTGAATGGGAGAAAATATTTGTCAATGATATGACACGGAGGTATTATGCTTAGTGAAATAAGTCAGATAGAGAAGGACAAATACTTATATGTAGCACTTATATGTAGAATCTAAAAATATGAAACATTGAGTGACTATAACAAAAGAAACAGACTCACAGATATAGAGAACTAAGTACTGGTTACAGTGTGGAGAAAGAAAGGGGGAGCAGTGAGATGGAGGTAGGGGATTGAAAGGTACAAATTGCTATGCATAAAAAAATAAGCTACAAGAATATTTTAACAGAACAGGAAACATAGCCAATATTTTACAAGTTTAAAATGTGTTTAATTTAGAAAAATGTTGAATCACTATATTTTATACCTACAATTAGTATAGTACTGTAAATAAATTGTACCTTATTTATTAAAAAAAGTAAAATAAAAAAGTTCCAGTAACTTAGCTAGGCTGATGTAAATTAAAACATTTTATAAGTGGTGTATTGTTTCATTTTTACTGTGTTATTTTCAAGATACATGGCTTTAAAGGTTCTACAGGTACCAACTAGTAGAATTAAAAACTGTGTATATACCTATTAATAATTTGCATAGCATATAGTGGAAAACAAAATGACCATCAAGGTTTAAGAGAATAATAGACAACATAATAATAGAAGGTTAATCATCAGCTGTATTAGCTGTTACTTGTAACTATGAAAGAATATTATATTGATTTTAACATGTAAATTTTAAACAATTATTTCAAATACTATTTGAAATACATCTATGATAAATGCAGGAGATAACTGAGTATGTGCAGTATGTGTACATTTTATTGTAGTACTCTTTTTTATAAAGATCTCCCAAGAAATGAAACATGGCAAACTGGAGAGTAAGATTGTAAGTGTAATTGAGCAGGGCCCTGTGGGGCTCCTGGACACAAAAGCCCATCTGTGTCCCCCATTTTTTGTTTGTAGGAATTGGGCCTCATTCAGCCTCCATGATCTTCCCTGAGTTCCCAGGGGTAGGTTCAGACAGTTGCTGATCAGGTAAGAAAGGGGATGCAAAGATGAGGGAGGAACAGTCAAGAAACAATAGTACAGCATTGGGGCAGGATCCTGGTTCCTCTCAAGCGGTACACATAATAATACAGGCATCTTATACACCTGAGAGAAAAGTTTTATTCCTTATATTTCTTTTAGAAATGAATACTTTAAAACTGAACAGCCTAGAGTCCTTCCTTTTCCTTCTTCCTGATTCGGTTGCACCCTAAACACAATCACATATAAGCTAAAGATTAGGCATCCTGAGCACTGTTGCCTGTGGGATAAATATTATTAGCACGTGATGTTTTTCAGGAAATTTTCTAATCTTTGATCAATGTGCCCTTTTCACAAGTACTATTATTCTAGGCAAGAAACCAGAAGACCATAATGCTCATGCTGAGATATCAGCTTTGATGACTAAGATTCCCCCAAAGAAAGAAGAGTGCATGTCTGCTCCAATCAAAGGCTTTTACTTTGGAAATTTAAAATATTACCAAAACTTTCTTTTTCTAATGTTAAATGTCAGTGCCACCAATTTATCAACAATGTCTCTACATTTTGGAAGAGTTCTGCAATCTAGCTTTGCTAAATAAGTTGCCCCATTCTTGCTATACATGTATTTTTTTTAATTTTTATTTTTTGGTCTTTTTGTCATTTCTTGGGCCACTCCTGTGGCATATGGAGGTTCCCAGGCTAGGGGTCGAATCAGAGCTGTAGCTGCCAGCCTACGCAAGAGCCACAGCAACGCAGGATCTGAGCCGCGTCTGCAACCTACACCACAGCTCACGGCAACGCCGGATCGTTAACCCACTGAGCAAGGGCAGGGATCGAACCTGCAACCTCATGGTTCCTAGTCAGATTCATTAACCGCTGTGCCACGACGGGAACTCCTACATGTACTTCTGATTCACATATCTCCCTCATATCCTCTTCCTTGTTGGAAGTCAAATAACTTTTTCTCAAAGTACTTTGCCTCATGGCTTCTTTCCACAGGGAAAGAACAACTTCATAGCAGAAAGGAAATGTGGTAGAAGTCTTCCTGAAATTAAGTAGTAACTCTATTTCATTAAAGGATAGCATTAGTGAGTTAATTTCTTTTTAGTATCACACAAAGTCCATTAAAAGAACTTCTCTTGTGGTAATTGATTAGAATGCTTTTGAGCATTCTGGATACCTTGATTATTAGAAGGCAGCAGGATAAATTTTAAAGGTGAAGCTGATACATATTTTCCCTAAAGCTAAAATGATGGCCTTTGGTAGTGATATTTAAGTATTATTATTTTATAGATAGTGACATTAAGATCTTAATGCTATTTCCTCCTCACATAAACATGTAAAGTGTGATAGGCACTTTCATATATTAAAAGGTGAAAATTAACTCCACTTTCCTTCTCCTAATGTTTAAAATTTATGAGTATTATTTTGTCACTTTAGGGCCAAACCCAGGGTATGAAGAGATTCCCAGGCTGGGGTCAAATTGAAGCTGTAGCCTATGGCTTATGCCACAGCCACAGCAATGTGAGATCTGAACTGAGTCTGCAATCTACATCACAGCTCACTGCAACCCAGATCCTTAACTCACTGAGTGAAGACAGGGATTGAACCTGTGTCCTCATGGATGTTAGTTAGATTCATTTCTACTGAACCATGAAAGGAACTCTTCCCAATTTTTAAAATTATTTATAATATTTTCTCTCTTGATGTTTCACCTTTTTAAATGTGATAATAGATTAGGGAGAAACATGACTCAAAAAGAAATGGTAAAATGATCATCACAGGTTTAAAGTTCAAGATGGCTTGCTTAGCACACTTTGTACTTTCTCAAAGAACTACAAAAACGACAAAAGACATATGAAACAATAAAATAAAATCTTAGGGTTTGAGAAACTAATATAATGGTGCCACTACTAAACAGACCATACTATTATAAGTTGCAGGAAAGTGTAACAAAGATAAAGAAAAATTAATAATGCAAACCAAAAAGGCTGGGGAGAAAAACCATAACCCTCATTAAAAGAGAGAATCTCAAAAAATGAAATTTTCTGAAAAAAATTCTAGACTAAGTACAACCTCAGTAATGTCAGCTTCAACAATTATTAACTTACAACTACAATATGACAAGCCACATAAGGAAACACTGACTAACCACCTCTCTCTAATAAACCATCAGGTGAATCTCCCATAATGCCTTATATTCCTAAGTGCCTCATCATTTCCAAAAATCTCAGTTATCCACGTCATACTCTTAACTCTTTTTTATTTTGGCTACCCAATGGCACATAGAGTTCCCCAGCCATGGATCAGATCTGAGGAACCCACTGTTCTGAGTTGGGGATCGAACCTATGTCCTGGCACTGCAGAGATGCCACAGACCCCATTGCACCTAGGCAGGAACTCCCATCCAGTAACTCTTATTTGAACACTGCAGTGTCAGTGTACATACTCTAAATAGCTGACTCAATAGCAATCTACATTTCCCCCAATCTTTCACTGTATATTTTGCTGTTCCTGATCTAAAATAAGAAAACTTCTGTTACCTCAAACACCTCTCTGAATACACCCTTCACCTCCTTGCCTTGAAGAAAATCTGGAAGTCTTCTGAGCTCATATCAAGTCTGCTGACACTCCCCCAAGGGAGGCTTCAGGAACAAGATGTGAACTGGTGTCCTCATCACGTGAAAACCACTATTTCTCCTTCCTCCTTTCAAATTGAGCTCCTTTGAAGTATAGTCATTTCTTATTATTTATGATTAGTTATGTCCTATAAAGTTACTGGCAAATGTTATGTTAGCAATTACTGAACCATTGCTCTTGGGGGAAATTTGGGGTTAGGTTCCTGTGAGTTTCTGTTCACAACATTTTCTTTTCAAATCTTTTAAAATTAAGAAAATTAAATAGATACACAAAATAGCAGAAGACACACAATTGAGAATCAAATTAATTAACTGGACTTTTAAAAACATTTATTAAAGTATAGTCGATTAACAATATTATGTCAATTTTTGCTGTAAAGTGACCCAGTCATATACATATACATATATATATATATATATATATATATATATATATATATATATATACATGTGCGTGTGTGTATACATAAATATACACATTCTTTTTTCTCATATTATCTTCCATCACATTAACAGATAAAAACTATTATGGGTAAGCATTGTGGTCCTACTGTATATCACAGGGAAGGTGATGGAAAATAAACTGGACTTTTGGATTGAAATATTTACTCAAAATATCCCATGCACAAAGATGAAAATAGAGAGACTCCAATAATGATCTTATGATTTCTGTAAGTCAGCCACAGGGAAAACAAGGGCAAGAGAAAACATCTCTAAACTAAGTAAAAAACTCAAATCTTCAGATTTAAAAGGAATATTAACATATAATCATGAAAAACAGGAAGCTATGAAAGTTAGAAACACCACAGTGACATTTCAGAGTTGCAAATATAAAAAGAAGATACTAAACTCAGAGAAAGATTGTTTACCTCTAAAGGAACAAAAATCAGATGGACATAAGTCATGTGAAAATTAATAAACAGAAACCTCAATTAAACATTGTCAGGAGACCAGAAAGAGGGCCTCTTACTCCCTATGATAATAGCAGAGCCCAATGGGAAAAAGAAAGTCTCTTATTTCTCCTGGCAGGGACTCAGCCAATGAAAGTTCATGGATTCTATTTACTACAGCCCTCCTCCCCTCCAGCTTCCTTTCCCCCTCTATAGATGTGTTCTTCCCTTTCTGAAAGGGGAATTATTCATGGTCACCAGAATTGCAGACCCTGAATTGCAATTCTCCCTTGATACCAAATGAACACATCATTGGTGGAGAAATATTTGGAAGTCTATTTGTTTCCAGTCAACAATAATTTGGAGAAAAAGAACTGTGAGAAGACAATGAGCCAATGTCTTCAAAGTGCTAAGGGAAAATAACAGCAGGTAACCTCTAAGATGGTCCCTAATGATCCCCACCTCCTGATAGTCATACACTTCTGTAATTTCCCTTTCCTTGAGTGTGACCTCGACAAAGTGAATCATTTCAAACACATGGAGAAGTGGTGGGATGTCTAACATTCTAACATTAGGTTAAAGACTTTGCCTTCTGTTTCAGGGGCTATCTCTTCAATTTTCATGTTACCCAGCTCTGAGAGAAACCAGCTTCCATGTTGTGAGATGCCATTTAGAAAAGATTATAAAGAGCCAGCACTGAACTGAATCCTGTGAGCAACCACATCACTGAGCTTAGAATTGGATTGTTTCCTTAGTAATGTTTTTAGATAAAAACACAGCCCAAGCTTCCAGTTTTATTACAGCCTCTGCAGGGACTCTGAGTCAGAGGCAACCAGTGAAATTGCACACAGATCCTTGACTTAACAGAAAATGTAAAAATTAAATGTTTATTGTTTTAAACCACTAACTTTAATGGTGATTTGTTATGTAATGAGCATTCAAGTGTATATGCAAAAAAAAAAAGTTTAGATACAAGAATTCAAAACCACAAACCATTCTGAAAGAATTCTTGAGGATGTGTTCCAGTCAAATGAAAAATTTTAAAGGACATAATATATCAAATATAATGATTTTCTAAAACAATAAGATATATAGGTAATTCTAAACAACTATCAACTATCTAAAATACAGTTGTGGGAGTTTCCATTGTGGCTTAGCAGTAATGAGCCCAAGTAGTATCCATGAGGATGCAAGTTCAATCCCTGGCCTCACTCAGTGGGTTAAAGATCTAGCATTGTCATGAGCTGCAGTGTAGGTTGCAGATGTGGTTAGGATTCTGCATTGTTGTGGCTATGGCATAGGTCAGCAGCTGTAGCTCTGATTCAACTCCTAACCTGGGAACCACCATATGCCATGGGTACAGCCCTAAAAAAAAGAAGGAAAAAAAATACCATTATAAAATCCAATTGTTAAGTAATGACTGGTGTTAGCTGGAGAGAGGATTAAGATGGTGGAATAGAAGGACTAGAGCTCAACTTCTCTCCTATAAACAACAAAATTCACAACTAAAGGCTGAGAAATCTCTGCCCAAATGGACCAGAAACCTTAAAAAAGATAGCCTACTCCAGAAGAAAAAGAGGAGGCCACATCAAGAGATAGGAGGGGTGATTTCATGATATAAACAACCCCATACCTCCGGGTGGGACACTCCGCAGACTGAAAACTAACTGCTTCACAGAGACTCACCTACAAGAGTGAGAGCTCTGAGCCCCACATCAAACTCTCACATGTGGGGATTGGGCACTGAGAGAAAGAGCCCCTGGAGCATCTGGCATTGAAGGACAATGGGGCTTGTGTGCAGGAGCTCCACAGGACTGGGGGAAACGGAGACCCCATTCTTAAAAGGTGCACATGGACTTTCATGTGCACTGGGTCCCAGGGCAGAGTGAGGTCTCCATAGGAATCTGGGTCAAACCTGACTGCAGTTCTTGGAGGACATCCTGGGAAAACAGGGGTGAATGTGGCTTGTTGTGAGGGAAGCACATTGAAAGCAAAGCTCTCGGGAATATTCAGCAGCCGTGCCTTTCTCTGGAGGTGGCCATTTTGGGAAAATCTGGCCCCACCCATCAGCCAGTGCTGAGAAGCCACAGGGCAAACAACAATCCAGGTGGGATCACAGCCCCACCCCTCAGTAAACAGGCTACCTAAAGACCCATCAGGCACACAGCTGCCTCTAATCCCATCCAGAGACTAAGCCCCACCCACCAGAGGGATTAGAATCAGCCCCACTTACCAGGGGGCAGGCATCAGCCCCTCCCATCAGGAAGCCTAGAGCAAGCCCCCATACCGACTTTAGCCACAAGGGGGGGGAAGACATCAGAAGTAAGAGAGGCTACAACTCTAGTATCTGTAAAAAGGTCACCACACAAAAAACGTATAAAAATGAAAAGACAGAGAACTATAACTCAGATGAGGGAGAAAGGAAAAACCCCAGAAAATCAGCTAAGCAGTGAGAAGATTCTCAACCTCCAGGAAAAAGACTTTAGATTGTTGATGCTGAAGATGACGCAAGACATTGGAAATAAACTGGAGGCAAAGATGGATAGCTTACAGGAAACACTGACCAAAGAGATACACGATATAAAACTTAAACAAGAAGAGATGCAAAATACAATAACTGAAATAAAAAATTCACTAGGAGCAGCTAATAGCAGAATACAGGAGGCAGAAGAATGAATAAGTGAGGTGGAGGACAGATTAGTGGAAATTTCGGATGCAGAACAGAAAAGAGAAAAAAGATTGAAAACAAATGAAGAGAGTCTCAGAGAACTCTGGGACAATGTGAAATGCACCAACATCTGTATTATAGGGGTGCCAGAAGGAGAAGAGAGAGAGAAGGGGACAGAAAAAATATTCCAAGAGATAATAGCCAAAAACTTCCCTAACATAGGAAAGGAACCACTCACTCAAATCCAGGAAGCACAACATGTACCATATAAAATAAACTCAAGGAGGAATACACTGAGACACATATTAATCAAACCGACCAAAATTAAAGACAAAGAGAAAATCTTGAAGCAGCTAGGGAAAAGAAACAAGTAACATACAAGGGAAACCCAATAAGGTTACTGGCAGATTTTTCAGCAGAAACTCTGCAGGCCAGAAGGGAGTGGCATGATATACTTAACGAGATGAAAGGAAAACACCTCCAACCAAGATTACTCTACCCAGCAAGGCTCATTCAGATTTGAAGGAGAATCAAAACCTTCACAGATAAGCAAAAGCTAAGAGAATTCAGCAACACTAAACCAGACTTATGACAAATACTAAAAGAACTTCTCTAGGCAGAAGAGAAAAGACAGCAACAGGAAACAAAAATGCCGCAAATGACAAGGTTCACCAGTAAAGGTATATATACAGTAAAGATAGGAAATCATCCATGCACAATTATACCACCAAAATCAGAAATCATGAGAAGAGGAGGGTACAAATGCAGGACACTGGAGATGAACTTGCAATTAAGAGAACAACAACTTAAAACAATCTCATATACATATAGACTCCTAGATCAAAACTTCAGAATAACTGCAAGCCAAAAATCTACAATTGATACACAAACAAGGAATCTCTGGGAAAGAAATATATCTCATAGTTAATAAGTGCATAATCCACCATGAAGGGGTTCATTTGACATCATTCTTGGAATGCTGAAGTCTTCTTACATCTGATTCTGATTTCCTCTCCATCAGAGAATTTATGATAATTATAATTAAAGAATGCAACTGTACAATTAAATAATACAGTTCTACAATTGTATTATTAATAACCATTTCTCTCCATGGTACAATGTAAGGTCTATAATGTCTTGTTTATCACATCACCTAGAATGGTGTAATGCCTATATCGAAGAATTGATAAGATGTAACAACTTGTGAGGACATATTTATATAGTTGCACTGTTTTTTAACCAATTTATGCATTTTATATTTTACTTCTTTTCAGAGGGTATATTATTTTTGTTATTCTTACCAGTTAAATTATTCTTATTATGCTATATAAAATATTTAATGGTATATAAGGCTTTCTTCTTTATAAATTTTAGTTGCATAATATACACAATTTTAATATAATGCTAATTTTTAAAGAAAAGTTGAAATGTAATGGATAATACTAAATAGTAAAGATGAAAGCCATACGAAATGGGATAAAGTATAGAATAAATTTCCTATTTGTCTCAGCATATTTTCCATTCCACTTCTCCAGAGGGAGTCACTTAATCTCTTTAAGATCCATGATATAATAATCTGTGTGAATGTAATTGTGTTTAAATATATGTATTTTATTCTGTAAAAAAATAAAATAAAATTTCAAAAAAAAAGAAATGACTTATGAGGAATTAGAGTCATAATACAACAATAAGAACAAACTAGAGCTTAAATTACACTATTTTCAAGGAAACAGCACATACAGGATGGGGGCAAAGAAAGTACAAGTGTACTAGGATTTTATCCTCTTCGGGAGAAATAAATTCATGAATTATCTACATTCATAAAATAGTCTATTATAATGCTTGTTTAAAATGAAATATTAACCACTAGAAAAAATGCAAATGTGATATATGATCATGAGATGGGGGAAAAAAGAAAGTTTATCATTACAACAAAAGAGAAAATGGGGCCAATACTATAAAATAAAACATTAAAAATAAAAATAGGTAATAGGAATAAGATTATTTATATCAGTTATTACAAGTGATTATCTTAAATAACTATTATTCAAAGGCAGTAATTCTTGGAATGGCTTTTTTAAAACTGTCTATCATTTATACAAAAAACCCACCAAAACAGTATGAAACAAAAACACTTTTGTGGGTAAGAATGGATGATGGCAAAGATGTACTTGGGAAAGGGTAACAAAAATAATTGAGTGACAATATAAAAAGCAGAGTTAGAGGTAAAAAGTTTTTACACAGTGGAAGAAAGCTTATCTCACAGAGATAAAGAAAGCATGTCATTAAATAGTATACATCTAATTGCATAGCATTAACGTATATGCAAAGCAAAATCTGTGAGAAACACAGAGAAAAATGAAAAGCCCACAAGCACAGTGGAAGACTTACATGAACTTTGGGTTTTTTTTTTTTTTTTTTTGTGATTTTCAGGGCTGCACCTGCAGCATATGGAGGTTCCCAAGCTAGGGGTCCAATAGGAGCTGTAGCCACCAGCCTACGCCACAGTCACAGCAACTCAGGATCTGAGCCATGTCTGTGACCTATGCCACAGCTCTTGGCAACACCGGATCCTCAACCCACTGAGCAAGGCCAGGGATCAAGCTGCACCCTCGTGGATACCAGTTGGGTTCATTAACCACTGAGCCACAAGGAGAACTCCTCAGCTTTAATCTATAATACTAAAATACTTTTAAAATTTTTTTGTCTAAAGAATTAAGATTACATGTTATTTTATAAAATGCTTCTAATAGTTACTGAAATTAGCCACGTGTTAGTCTGCAAAAAATAATAATACCTTCTCACTGCAAAGGAATGATATTGAAATTAACAACAAAATTAAACACCAAAACCTATCCACTTGTTAACCCCAAGCTCCCAATCCACCCTACTCCCTCCCCCTAGGCAACCACAAGTCTATTCTCCAAGTTCATGGTTTTCTTTTCTGTGGAAATGTTCACTTGTGCTGTATATTAGATTTCAGATATAAGTGATATATTATGGTATTTGTCTTTCTCTTTCTGACTTACTTCACTCAGT
The DNA here is from genome assembly GCF_016906955.1 of Phacochoerus africanus. NCBI lineage: Eukaryota > Metazoa > Chordata > Mammalia > Artiodactyla > Suidae > Phacochoerus > Phacochoerus africanus. Next base: position 197,804,613 of record NC_062545.1, on the reverse strand, counting down.
AGGAGAGTCTCTAGTTCCATCCGTGTTGCTGCAAATGGCGTTATTTTGTTCTTTTTATGGCCAGATCCTCCTGTGTAGCACTGGGAACTATGTCTAGTTACTTATGATGGAGCATGATAATATGAGAAAAAAATGTATACATGTATGTGTAACTGGGTCACCATGCTGTATGGTAGAAAAAAAATTGTATTGGGGAAATAACAATTAAAATAAAAACTCAGACTATTCTAAAAAAAGTAATAAATAAATTTTCTTAAAAAAATCCTATCCAATTAAAAACTGAAGATTAAATATGTAAAAATTATATACCATAGAAAAATCAAATACAAAGATTAAACAAAATATTAAAATATTTAATATTTTATAAAATGTATAAAATATTCTGTAGTGGTCAAAAGAATGATTGCTCTCTGCTCTGACAGAAATTCCAGAAATTTAAAGTAAAAAGTACATAAAATGAGAGAATTTATGATATGGTGCCATTTTACATGTTTTAAATCACTTATGCATGTTAAGCATTTAAAATATCTTCATACCAAACTGTAAATAGGTATTACCTTTGAGATAGGGAATTAGGAGTTGTATAGGCATAGATTGGAAATATTGTGAGATTGGTTCCAGACCATTGCAAAAAAGCAAATTTTGCAATAAAGCAAGCCACATGAATTTTAGGGGCTCCTAGTACATATAAAAGCTATGTTTACACTATACTATAAAGTGTGCAATAGTATTATATCTACTAAAAGAATGTACATATCCTAAGTAAGAAAAATATAATGCTATTGGAAAATAATGCTGACAGATTTTCTTGACACAGCGTTGCCACAAACCTTCAATTTGTTAAAAATACAGTATCTTTGGAGCACCATAAAGCAAAGCACAATATAATGAGGTATACTTATATTGAAGTAAATTAATCTTTTTTTAAAAAAAACACAACTATGCTTAACTCTTATAATTAAAAAAAAATCATCAGTATATGCATTTCCTTGATATGACAAAGGCCTGGGCTCCTGTTCCAACTCTACCTATTACTTCACATGTAAATTTTAGCAAGCCATAAACTCTTGAATCTCAAGTTTCGTATTTGTTAAATGTGGATAATTCGAGTTGTCCAGTCTACCTGGCAGGGTCATTAGGAAGGATAAATGGAGTAATGAATGATAACGTTTTAAAAGCCACAAAATACTGTACAAATGCCAGGAATACAGGAAAGTGAAGTAAAACCAGACAAGAAATGCTTTCCAAAGAAATGAAAAATAACAATGCATGCCTTCTACAATTCACTCTTTGCAGATGGATACACTGATTCTTCTGACAATTGAAAGCATCATAGAGAAATACCCCAGACAAAGAGGCTGAAGAAGCTGTCAAGCTGTGGAAGCAGACTTGAGGAGGAGAGGTTTCAGGGTGTAGTCTTGGGAGGCCAGAGGAAGGAGACTGCATGACTTGACCCTTGCAGAAATCAAACAATCAACCCTTACTTTAAGAGCAAGTCCTTCTTGAGTAAGAGTATTTTTTTAAGTCACAAAACTGTCACAAAACTAGCTTTGCAAGAGTCTGTCTTCACTCTTTAAAGAATTTTAGTCTTAATAGGTCTTTGGCCTATTTGATATATTTGTTTTTGAGAAGAAATTCATTTCTACAGACTAGATTTTAGAAAACAACGGAGAAGTGAGTTGTATGAAGTTTACTTAATTTGTGTACAAATTTTTCCTGAAATTTATGCCTTAGAGAAATTGTCCACAAGTGTCTTGCCAGCCCACAGCAATAAATACATATAAAAGATGAATGTTCTGAGAAAGTGTAAGTGATTTTAAAGCTCTATATCTTGGTTAGTACTTTTATTTTGAAATGGCCTTGTTATGCTCGGCTTCAGGACATTAAACTTTGAGAGTACAAAGACAGACAATAATATTTAATAGATCGCAAGCCTATAAGGCAAAGACTATGATTATTTTTCATTTACAGTATCACCTCCAGGCCAGTGGTGATAAAAGAAATGTTAAATTGTTATAAAACTTGGCCTGAAAGGAAAGGCCTGTGAAACAAATTATCCTATAACCTTAACTTGAACATCTAAAGATTTCTAGTGGTAGGTGCAAGGATTCGAATAAAATAAAAAAAGGAAAAGTTTTCTAGGTGTTAAGATTTACCCCAGTTCTTGAGCCAAGCTTTTATGTTTCCAGAGTGGGAGCTATGATCCTGTCTTTACTGCGCCCCTGTTGGAACCCTCATATCTAGCACATTGCCTGGTACTCAACTGGTTCTGAATAAACATTTGTTAAATTAATGTATAAAGAATTCCAAAGGTCATGGGTTTTTCCCCTCTTATTATTGATATCATAGGATGAATTCATCTTCATAGCAACCAAGGCCTTCCTGATGCTCTGACTTTTCTTGACTATTCAAGGTGGCATCCAGGGAATGAATTGAATGAGGGAAGAGAGGTATGGATATCAGTAACTTGTTTTCATCTCTGATGATGCCATGGGATGTTAATGGTAAGCTGTTACTACATAATGCCTTACTTTGATGACAACTTCTTTAAGTGAAAGTTTTCAGGTGTTAGATACTGGCAAAGCAGGCCAGAGGAGAATGGGGCATCCAAAGAAAGGAGAATAGAGCTAACAAGAGAGGTGAGAAAGGACCAAATAAAGGCTCTGTCGCACAGTTCAACATGTCTAAAATAAATTTATCAGTATTTGCTTATAGTTGAGCAAAATCTTCTAACTCTATCTTTATTCCTTCTTTCTTTGTCTTAAGTCTCCATTATGTTTACATTCATCCTGATTCCTTGAGACAGCAACATACATTTGACTTTCCCTTTTCTTGTACTTATTTAATCATTCATCTTTTAAGCATCTGTTATCAGCCAGGCTTCATGCTATATTCAAGAGGGTGTGCATGCATGTCCTCTACTCTCAAAAACTATCTAGCTCCCATCTAACTGAAGTCCTCTCTAATAATTGCAATAGCCACATAGCTATATTTTCTCATTCTGATATATCTGCATCAAACCCATTATTCACCCAACAGAATATCTTTCTCTTCAAGGGATTATGTATGTGTATGTACTTTATATTCCATGTTCTAGATATTTATGCTGGGGCAGACAATGCTAGATACCTATCCATTTTAGCATTACTAACAGAAACTTGACTTTGTTTTGGGTAGCTAGCCTCATACAATTCCTAGCTTTCATGGCAGGAATTGAAGTAGCTATGTAACAATTTCTGGCCAAGGATGTATAAGCATAAATAGCTAGGTGGAACTTCTATGAAAGCTCTTTAAAAAGGAGTACACTGCTGAAATATGTGTTTTGTGCTTTATCTATCCCCCATATTACTGTCTTACATATGGTCCTGATGCTATAGGTATTTCTTGATATAACCATGAGACAAGAAGGCTATGGACTAAAGACACATGGCAAGGATGATTAAGAAGAAATATAGAACAAGCTTCAGTTCCTGATGGCACTGTGAAGATGTTACCCCAGTCCCAGTTACCAATGTCCAGATTCTTCATACATGTACTTTTATTTCATGTTGACTGAAAAAAGAAAATCAGTACAACATAAATGCTTTGAATTTGTTCAGTGTTTTACTGAGGATGCAGTTTGGGAAACAGCTGGCTCTGATAAACTGTTCCAAAGAGGTGTGGTGAGAGAGGTCAGTATATATAAATTAATTTGTTTGAAGGAGATATGTGCAGTTATGCACACATCTCAGTAGAATGTTGCTGCTACTCACGAGGAGCAGATGTCTCTGTTAATTATTTTAGTGCTTTTCTAGACATAAGATACAGAAATTGTTTTCATAAAATTTTCTCCTGAAAATATCTGACTATCTGAAAGCCTGTTCTAGCATTTTTCTCAGAATAGAGTGCCTCATTCCTCATTTCCACCTTGATTTCCTTGCAGAGTGTTTTGGAGGTCAGCAACTGAAGTGACTAGTGACCTGATCCTTGTAGAGCTGAATGGTGTACAGCAGTCTTTGGTTGGCATTTAACAGGGTGACCTTTTAAACCTACTAATGTCCAAGGCAAAGTTCATTCAAGTGTTTTTAAGTAAAATATAACAACATAAACAAAATGTATCCAGAATTCATGTGCTTTTTAAAATTGTTCTCTTATCCACAAATCCTATGAACATCCAATGGAGGCTTGACTTTTGCCATTATCATCCAATGCACTTAATAAATCTCAACCTGATATCAACCAAATAATGTTTATTAAACTATCTCATTTTTTGTCTTTTCTTCTCATTTTCATAAAGTGATAAGAGTAGATAAAACAGCCAAAACTTGCTCTCTAGGCTAAAACAGCTCTATTTCATAAACTGAACTATTATCAGTATATGCTGAATATTTGTAAATGATGTGTGAAATGTCTTTTTCAAAAGTTGAACATGCCAGCATGGAAAACTTCTATATAATGTAAAGGAGGAAATAAAAATGTGGTTAATATTTTCAGGATATGAGGATGGCCTCCAGTGAAAAGGTACATCTTGGGCTAGTGTAGTTTTATATCAAAAAATCATACAACCCAATCAAAAACTATGCAGAAGATCTAAAGAAACATTTTTCCAAAGGAGATAAACAGATGGGCAAAAAGCACATGAAAAGATTTTTAACATTACTAATTATTAGAGAGACACAAATCAAAACTACAGTGATGTATCACCTCACACAATTCAGAATGGCCATCATCAAAAACTCTACAAAAAAATAAATGCTGGAGAGGGTGTGGAGAAAAGGCAACCCTCTTACACTATTGGTGGGAATGTAACTTAGCATAACCTCTATGGAGGATAGTATGCATCTTCCTTAAAAAGCTAAAAATGGAACTACTGTGTGATCTAGCAATCCTACTCCTTCACATATATCCAGAGATAATATAATATATATATTATGTCTGTGTGTGTGTGTGTATGTGTATATAATGGATATAGATAGATATAATGGAATATTACTCAGCCATCAAAAAGAATGAAATAAAACAATGCCATTTGCAGAGACATGGATGAACTTAGAGATTATCATACTAAGTGAAATCAGAGAAAGACAAACTTGTAATATCACTTATATATGGAATCTAATAAAAATTGTACAAAAGAACTTAATTTGTAAAACTGAAACAAACTCACAGATTTCAAAAGGAATCTTATGGTTACCAGGAGAAACCATGGAAAGGAGAGAGAAATTGAAAAGATGGAAATAACATATACACAATACTGTATAAAACAGATGATTGGCAAGAACCTACTGTATAGCTCTGGGAAATAGCCATAGTTTGTAATACCCTATACAGGAAAAAAGGAATAACCAATACACTTTGCTGTACACCTGAAATAACACATTGTAAGTCAACTATACTCCAGTGAAATTTTTAAAAATAAAATAGAAATACCAAAGTTATCTTCCTTATGAAAATTAAATATAGATAAATAAATATATCTACATCTGTATATATTTCACTATGCAATCCTACTTCTAAGGATCCACTTACAGAAATATTTTTTATATAAAGATTTTTTTCATTATAGCTGGTTTACAGTGTTCTGTCAATTTTCTACTGTACAGCATGGTGAGCCAGTTACACATACATGCATACATTATTTTTCTCACATTATCGTGCTTCATTATAAGTGACTAGTTCCCAGGGCTACACAGCAGAATCTCATTGCTTATCCATTCCAACAGCAATAATCTGCATCTGTTAACTCCAAGTTCCCAATCCTTCTTGCTCCCTCCCTCTCCCCCTTGGCAACCCCTAGTCTATTCTCCAAGTCCATGATTTTCTTTTCTGTGGAAAAGTTCATTTGTGCCATGTATTAGATTCCAGATATAAGTGATATCATATGGTATTTGTCTTTCTCTTTCTGACTTACTTCACTCAGTAGGAGAGTCTCCAGTTCCATCCATGTTGCTGCAAATGGCATTATTTCGTTCTTTATGTCTGAGTATTAATCCATTGTGTATATAAACTACAGTTTCCTAATCCAATCATCTGTTGGTGGACATTTGGGTTGTTTTCATGTCTTGGCTATTGTGAATAGTGCTGCAAATGAACATGCAGGTGCATTCGTCTTTTTTTAAGGAAAGTTTTGTCCAGATATATGCCCAAGAGTGGGATTGCTGGGTCATATGGTAGTTCTATGTATGGTTTTCTAAGGTACCTCCATACTGTTTTCCATAGTGATTGTACCAACTTACATTCCCACCAACAGTGCAGGAGGGTTCCCTTTTCTCCACACGCCCACCAGCATTTGTTATTTGTGGACTTATGGTTAATAATGACCATTCCGACCAGTGTGAGATGGTATCTCATGGTAGTTTCAATTTGCATTTCTCTAATAATCAGGGATGTTGAGCATTTTTTCATGTGCTTGTTGGCCATCTGTACATCTTCTTTGGAGAACTCTCTATTCAGGTCTTTTGCCCATTTTTCAATTGGGTTGTTGATTTTTTTTTGCTGCTGAGTGTATAAGTTGCTTATATAATTTAGAGATTAAGCTGTTGTCAGTTACGTCATTTGTAACTATTTTCTCCCATTCTGTAAGTTGTCTTTTTGGTTTCCTTTGCTGTGCAAAAGCTTGTCAGTTTGATTAGGTCCCATTGGTTTATTTTTGCTTTTGTTTCTGTTGCTTTGGGAGACTGACCTGAGAAAACATTTGTAAGGTTGATGTCAGAGAATGTTTTGCCTATGTTCTCTTCCAAGAGTTTGATGGTGTTTTGTCTTACATTTAAGTCTTTAAGCTATTTTGAGTTTATTTTTGTGCATGGTGTGAGGGTGTGTTCCAGTTTCATTGATTTGCGTTCAGTGGTCCAGGTTTCTCAGCAGTACTTGCTGAAAAGACTTTTTCCCATTTTATGCTCTTGCCCCTTTTGTCAAAGATTAATTGATCATAGGTGTCTAGGTTTATTTCTGCATTCTCTATTCTGTTCCATTGTTCTGTATGTCTGTTTTGGTACCAGTACCACACTGTCTTGATGACTGTGGCTTTGTAATATTGCTTGAGGTCTGGGAGAGTTATGCCTACTTGGTTTTTATTCCTCAGAATTGCTTTGGAAATTCTGGGTCTTTTGTGGTTCCATATAAATTTTTGGATTGTTTGTTATAGTGCTGTGAAAAATGTCATGGGTAATTTGATAGGGATTGCATTGAATCTGTGGATTGCTTTTTGCAGTATGGCCATTTTTGCAATATTAATTTTGCCAACCCAGGAGCATGGAATATCTTTCCATTACTTTACATCTTCTCTAACTTCCTTGATTAATGTTTTATAGTTCTCAGCATATGTTTTTTACCTCCTTAGTCAGGTGTATTCCAAAGTATTTGAATTTTTGGGGGGTGTAATTTTAAAAGTTACTGTATTTTTGTATTCCTTTTCTAATATTTCATTGTTGGTATACAGAAATGTGACTGATTTCTGCATGTTAATCACATCCTGCTACTTTGCTGAATTTGTTGATCAGTTCAAGTAGTTTTGGGGTTGAGTCCTTAGGGTTTTCTACATATAGAATCATGTCAATTGCATACCGTGACAGCTTTACCTCTTCTCTTCCAATTTGGATGCCCTTTATTTCTTTTGTCTGATTGCTGTGGCTAGGACATCCAATACTATGTTGAATAACAGTGGTGAGAGTGGGCATCCCTGTCTTGTTCCTGATTTGAGTGGGAAGGCTTTCAGCTTTTCTCCATTGAATATTATATTTGCTGTGGGTTTGTCATAAATGGCTTTGATACCACTATACCCACTTTGGTAAGAGTTTTTATCATGAATGGATGTTGGACTTTGTCAAATGCTTTTTCTGCATCAATTGAGAAGATCATGTGGTTTTTGACAAGATCATGTGGTTTTTGTTAATGTGGTATATGATGGTGATTTTTTTGCATATGTTGAACCATCTTTGGGAGCCTGGGATGAATCCACCTGGTTGTGGTGTATGATCTTTTTTGTATGTTGTTGGATTTGGTTGACTAAAATATTGTTGAGAATTTTTGCATCTATATTCCTCAAAGATATTGGCCTACAGTTTTCTTTTTTGGTGGCTTTGTCTGGTTTTGGAATTAGGGTGATGTTGGCATCATGGAATGTCTGTTTTTCAACCTTTTTAAAAATTTTAAGGAGGATGGATATAAGTTCTTCTTTGTATTTTTGGTAGAATTTGCCTGTGAAGCCATCTGGTCCTGGAGTTTTATTTGTAGGGAGTGTTTTTATGACATATTCAACTTCATTTCTAGTGATCAGTCTGACTTACAGAATTAGAAGAAGGCTGTACCAATGCCCTGATGTAGCTGAAGCTTCAACAACCTCACAGTAATCTGCCTGTGATGTCAAAACTGAACTGAGTCATCTGCATTCTGTATGTCACCAGGAACAGGCACGGTTCCAGTAGGGTGGTGGGAGTGCTAATAGAAGAAGCAAGTGAGTGGTGACATAGTGCAGAGGTCAGCTGACTATAGCCCACAGACCAAGTCAGGCCCATTGGTTGTTTTTGCAAATAAAGTTTTGTTTAAATCCAGCTTTTAAATAAAAACTGGCCTCCTCTACATCTCCCTGTTCTTCTAGGAATTTGTGGCTTATCTTTTTTTTAAAAGCTGGATTTAAATAAAACTTTATTTGCGAAAACAAAGATCTCAAAATAGTTGGAATAGTTTACTTTCAAGGAAGTTCTTGGTTAGCACACAAATAGGTCATATCGGTTGTTCCATACTGAGATTATTACAGTAACACTTGATTTTGGAATATTTGATAGCCTGTATGTAAAATTAAAACCTAGTTTAGGTACTATGGTATTGTAATTTGTAATAAAAAATACACATTTTGGTTCCCTCTCATTTCTGGCATAGATTACTTAAAACTCTTGGAATTTCCTACATGATGAAAGCCATAATGTATCCTTTGTTATGTTAATGAGGTGACTTTCAAAGGGCACCTAAAGATGGGGGTTAGTTGCCAAGGGAGTCAACCATGTGATTGGAGAGCTGAAACTTTCAGTCCAATTTCAGTCCCACCCCTGACCTCTGGGGAGGGAAGAGGGGCTGGAATTTGAGCCAACCTCCAATGGCCAATGATTTAACCAATAATGCTTATGTAATAAAACATCCATAAACCCCAAAAAGGACAGGGTTCAGAGAGACTTCAGGCTGGTGAACACACAGGGTGCTGAAAGAATGGCATACTCAGAGAAGACATGCAAGAGCCCTTTCTCCACCTTGTCTTCCGCATCTCTTCCACCTGGCTCTTTCTGAGTTATATCCTTCTATAGTACTACAGTGATCTGAGAAGTAAAACGTTTCTCTGCGAGCTACATTCTAAAAAACTTAATTGAACACAAGGAGGAAACTTGAGAATCTCTGCTTTATAGCCAGTTGATTAGGACAGTTAACAATCTGGATCTGTGATTGGCCTCTCCAGCTGGAGGGGGTCATTGGTCAGAAGCACAGTTGACAACCTGGGCTTGTGACCAGAATCTGAAGTAGGGGTTGGGGAAAAGCCCTATAGAACTGAGCCCTTTGCTTGTGGAATCTCATGCCATCTCTGAGTAGATAGTGTCATAACTGAGACAAATTATAGGACACCCAGGTGGTGCCCAAGAATTGCTTGTATGTGTGGGGATCTCTTCCCCAACATTGGGCCCAGGAACCCACATTATAGACATACATTTTCCATTACAGCTAAGTTCATGTTCTTGTTTCATGCTGAAACTGCCCCTTTCCCAGGCTTCTGAACCCTAAGTCTCTGCTCTGTTGGATTTACTCACAATTTTCCTGAAATGGCCTCCATCTCTCTGAGCACACAGCCCATGGCTAACTGCCTCAGACTACTGCTGTCCTAAATCTCCTCTGGCTCTCTGCACAGCTTCCATAAAGCCCCAGATTGATCATCTCATGTGGGAAACAGTGTTGACTTTTGCCAGGTCTTATCATCTGCCCAGTATATCCAGGGTTCCCTCACAAATCACCACGCAGGATAAAACTTAAATTATCTGTAGTAAATACATTTGCTCCAGTTCTGCTTGCAGAACTATAAGTGTACTTGACTCCCATTCCATCATTCCATACCTCCATTCACCTTCCCTTATTCCTTAGCCAGGGACTCTTCCCAACTTTCTAGGGAGCTCCTCTCAGTGCTCTGTAACAGTCTCATCAAATAGCACATGGGAATGCTCTTTTCCCTTGTTCCCTCTCCCTATGGTAAACCCCACCACTAAAGAGCCACTCTTCTGGCCAAGGCACCAGTAAGGCCATGTCAAAGTGACTTCCTGTTGCAGACAAAGTATGCTCATCAGGGCCAAAGCCTCTTTCCCCAAAGCTGTAGCATGCCTGTGTTGAGGGAGTCTTTCCATGTCCATGAATTTTAAAAATATATTTTTCTAGGCATTACAGCCCTGACAGTACTATATTAAATTCAGTATCATCCTCTGTCACTTTTTTCCAAATTTGAGGCATTATTCATGACTAGAATGACCATGAATCCTTGTCCCAAACTGTTCTTTATTACTGTCATTTTGGCTTAATTATAAATAGTGGCCTATTCTCAAAGGTGCCCTGGTTTGAGTGATAAATTACGCAGTCCTGCTATCCACTCACCAATCCTGTGTATCTCATTCTCTTACCCTTTTACCCAACTACCTCATTAAAATGGGCCTCTTCTAAAGTATTTCTGTATTCTGTATGAAACTTCTATAAACATGCCTTAAATTGCAAAACTGGGCACCAGTTATATTAATGTTACATAAACATTACTATTAGTTATTTAAATCCCACAGTTAATTCCTCAATTTATTTAGGTTTATATATTCTCAATCAAAATAATTTGGGTGATCTAAAAATGTCTATATAAAATAATATTCAACTACCTAGTATGATTGATTTGTTTCATTCAAATTTTCATAGGAGGAGTTAATTTTGACACTAATCTGCAGTCTCAGATTTTTTTTAAGGTCATTTGAAATCCAAATACAGTTTCCCTGTATAAAGTGGGCATCCTATTTCATCAGTCTATCTTAAATTCAATTCTGTAAATGATGGGAAAAGTATCTGAAAAAGAATGGATGTGTGTATATGTACAACTGAATCACTTTGTTGTACAGCAGAAATCATCGCAACACTGTAAATCAACTATACTTCAATAAAACTTAAAAAAATTAAAAAAATAAAAATAATGAGAAAAATAAAAAATAAATTCTGTAAATGAAAACGGGAGCCAAAATTACCATAAAAACATAGGCTAGTAATTATCTATAAAACTGAATAATTGTGTTATGTATCCTCTCACATTTCTTCCAGCTCTGAAAATTGTATAGTTTTACCATAAATGTCGCTCAATTCTCCAAAACAGCCATTTGTTTTTGAAAGAATAGCATATAGGTATTAGCTTCCTAAGATTCACTAGTCAACTTCCCTAAGTAGATAGACTGAAATTTAAATATAACTGTCAAGATGACTGGCATTTCTATAAAGGTCAAAAAGGAACATACATCAGGGGACCCAGATAAAACTGGCTTGTGTTTCAACTTTTAGGAGGAAAGTGTGTATTTTTTTAATTTTTATTTTTTTTGTTCTAACATCTCAATATCAATTGATAGTAAAGGATCATAACCCAGGCTTTGATGCCCTGAGGGTAGAAAGGGCCACAAAGTGCACTTCATCTCCTCCATCTAAACTGCTCTCATAGGATGGAGAAACTTAGATTTTCATGCTAAGATCCAATAAGCCTAAATACTTCAGGGTCTGACTTTCCCTTGCCTATAAAATACCCAAACCTCTCTTCTTCAGGTAGTAAAATATTTCTTGGTTAGGAAGGAGCAAGCCACTAGGTCTTGGCTTAAATAGAGCAAAGGCAGAAAATTCTAGAACAAGATGGTCAAGATGTAACTGGCTTCATGTTCACAGGAAATGCATTAACGGTAGCCATATCATTACTATCATATGGGGGATATTTTACAGTATCCTGACATACTTCCATGTTCATTATCATTTTTAATAAGTGATTCAACTCACTTGGCAAAACTGATTTTTACTTACTATATGTTGCTATCCATTAAAAGGAGCCTCTCATCTTTGTGCTTTTCTTTTATAGATTTTCTTGAGAGAAGCCAGTCTTCTCAAACAAAAAACATAAAAAAAACTAGTGAAATATTGATAAGAGATTTTACAAAATTTTCCTAAGGTTCGATTCCTAAGGTTCCCACTTCCATCTGCTTCTTTAAGACTCATGGGAAACAGGGATGCCATTTGGATTAGAAAGTTCTTGTGTAAAAGGAAATATTCTTACTAAAAATATAGACTTCATAGCCTGTCAGCAAACATAAGGTTTAGATATTTTGTGCAAATTATCTCCCTTGCACAGCCCACAGTATGTTGCTTGGGAAATGTTTGAGAAAGAAAACAGAATTGAGTCAAGGAAGTTTGTGATCATGGAGGATACATGCTCTATAGAAGTTTCTGATCTGTCAGCTCTTGTACCCACCCCTGCTTCCTTTTTTCCTGTGCATTTTCTCTCTTGTTTCTGATGCATGAGCTCAATGGGGGTGCATTTATATTTAGTATTTCCTTTGTATAAATGGGAACCTGTGATCTCCTCACACTTGGCAATGATGATTCACTTAGTTGTTTTCTTACTGTTGTTGTTAACTGGAGAATTGCTTCACTGCAGTCTGGTGTACAAACTGGTTCTAGTTCAGGCTGAATCTTAATTCAGTTAGAAAGTTGGCAATAGAGACTATTCTGCAACCACAATATTTGAACTCAAAATATGTAACTCAAAATACTTTATAATTGAAATGATAGCATTTGATGACTTTTACGGAAGTTTTTTTAAAACACAAAACTGAATAACTGAAGAAAATAAAATAAGCTTAGGCTTATTTTTTTTAGGCTTATTTAAAATAAGCTTAGGCTTATTTTTTATAGTCATTATATGATTATTTCGGCAGTAACTTTATAGTCAGGTGAAAAGCATCACCACCAAATACTTAATGAGTTTCCATTTGCCAAATAATTGCGTCCTGGGGGATAAAGTAATATCTGTCCACAAAGAATGTGCTGTCTTATAATAAGTCATGGGCCTTTGAAATTTAAGAATTGAATAGAAAGTTTACCAAAATTATGATTGCCTAAAACATTAATTGAGGAATTTTTACAGTTTATTTCAGAAAAAGATGAATTCATTAGGGGCAAATGTCTGTATGGAATATGAAAAAGCTTCAACAGAAGATAGATTAAAATCTAGGTCTTAAAGTTGGTTAGCCTTGGTCCAGGTAGAGGCAAAAGGAAAACACTTCTCACATGGGAAAACCCATAATCTAATCCTAATTAAGTGTTCGCTCTAATTTGTGCCATGCTCTTCTCTAGGTCACAGGTACACAGGGGTGGACAGAAGAGATATAATCCCTGCCATGGTGGAGTTGGTAGTCTGCTCCCATAAATCTTAGCCAAGGCAAGTATGGGGACATTGAACAGACCAGTAAGCAAAAGTAGAAAAGTCCTCTAAGGACAGGGTAGGAACTAAAAGTAAATTGGTACATAGGGATAATATGGGAGAAAGTCTGATGAAAAACTGTTCCCAAGGGTCATAGGGTCAATCAAAATGTCATGCATACCAATCCTGCTTTCATGCTGACCCCTCAAGCATACTACACAGATGAAATCAAGTAAAAATGAACAAGGGTAGGTAAGAAGTTGGGAAGGAATTATACAACAACACTTGAATTGGGGCAGGGAGGTACAGAGTTTGCACTGATTTCCAAAATCTGGTTTAAATATCTTTTAACCTTAGCCAGCAATCATTTGCTTACTTCATCAGATGTTCTGTTCCATGCTTAAGTGGAATCAAAGTGATCACACTGGAATCCCTGTTCTTAGTAGCTGTGTTAACACATTGTGTATGTTGACTGAGGCTCAGTGCCTCCATTGTAAACTGACAAAGATACAGCTGTTATGAGGATGAAATAAGACAGTGGCTGTAATAAGCACTGGCAGAGAGAAGGTGCTCTGTGAGTGTTTTCCCCTCTTCTTCCCCTCCTTCTCCTCAAATCACTGCTCAGACTCTCCCCCACCCCCCCACAACTGACTCTAGAATGATGGTCCAGGCCCACCAAGGCCTAGGGAACATCCATGCACCAATAACTGAACTATAGCACTTGAAATATTGTTTCTTGCAGAGACAAGAAAGAGCAGAGACAAGAAAGAGCAATCACAGATGTATGAGCCCAGGTCTGATTTGTTTCCTCCCCTCTCCATTTGGGCATTTAATGTTTTAGTATAGCAGTTCCATTGGAAGAACTAAAGACCAGGGATGGTAAAGACATTTCTGAATCTCCTGAGCCAGTCTGCTGATGTCATGGTTATGAAGTGTAGGCAGCTAAACAACAGGTCCTCCTGTAAATTGTGGGGTCAGAATTTTGAAGCTCCTATGCTCTGCCTACCTCCCCATGTCATACTACTTGTTTGAAAATGGATCTCCATTGACACCTTAAATTTCTCAGTATCTTCCCATCCCCAGCCTATCTGCCCTTAGGATGCTATCTTTAATTGTAAAATGAGTTTATGTTTTTTAAAGAATAATGAGGGTTACAAGAAATAAGGGAGTATTTTTTGATAAGTAAGAGAAAATATGCCAAGTTGCCCTGAAATTAGTGTTTCTGCTGGGGGAGGTAATGGAGTGAGCAGGGAGTTTGCTGGGCCAAGGGTAATGCTTGCCCTGGAGGCACTTTGAGCTATAGGTTTTATGTATGAATCCCTGGAAAGTCCACTACCCACTGTTCATCATACCTATTCCTAGGTATTGTAGTGTAGACTACCTAGGGTTATTTTCTACTGAAGCAGAAAATAACCCTTTACCCTGAATTGATGAAAAGCATACCATCAGTAGATTAGATGGTAACTGAAGAAAAAAGCTATTATTTTAATAAAGTATACTAATAGCTCAGGTAAGAGGCCACAAATCTCAAAGCAACTACCCCAATTGATCCTGGACTCAGAACACTGAGGCTATGGTGAGGAAATGATAAGGCTGGCATCTTGTCATTTCTTTCTTGGAAATTAAATAAAAAATGATTAATTAAGAAATTGTGACACATTTGAAAAGTAAAAATACTGAAGTCTAACACTATTCTTTATATTTCCTGTTCTATATTAAGTTTCTCAACAGATTGTAAGAAATAATCAACAGAAATTTCAATTAAATAGAGTTGGCAGGATCAGAAGGGGTCTCTTTCATGCCCTGTGACCACTGTAGAACCCAACAGGAAGTAAAGCCTCCTCTTTTTTCCTGGCAAGGACTCAGCCAGTGAAAAGCCATGGACTCTGCTGTAGCCTCCCAGCTTCCTTTCCCTCTACAAAATATCCTCCTCTCCTTGATGTGCAGGGACTCTCACATATAGCTCACCATGTTATAGACCAAATTGCAATTGTTTGCTGAACCTGAACAAATCCATTTTCTGTTGGCAAAATTGCTGGCAGTCTGTTTTAGGTCAACAAGACAATAAGTACTTTTTAAATATATGTGTATGTGTATATGTGTATGTGTGTGTATACATATGTATATATATAATATATACATATATAATATATACATATATATCTCCTGGAATTGTAGGAATAGCAGAGCATTAAAAATAAAAATGTAAAGGAGTTCCTACTGTGGCTCAGTGGAAATGAATCTGATTAGCATCCATGAGGACACAGGATCAATTCCTGGCCTCACTCAGTGGGTTAAGGATCTGGTATTGCCATGAGCTGTAGTATAGGTCATACATGCAGCTTGGATCTGGCATTGCTGTGGCTGTGGCATAGGGCGGCTACTACAGCTCCGAATTGACCCTCAGTCTGGGAAACTTCACATGCTGTGGGTGTGGCCCTAAAAAAAGACAAAAGACAAAAATAAATAAATAAATAGTAAAAAAATAAGTAAAAATATAACAGTATTTCAATATTTTAAAAATTAAGATACTAATGTCTATCACTCCCAACCCAGGGTTTAAGGATTCAGGTATAGGTAGTGGGTCAGGTACTGTAAAATTTCTTCTGGAACACATTTACATTGATTCATCCAACTTAAACTGTGGCTGCTGTTCATTATCACATCCTACTAGAGGGGAAGGAAGGGGTTCTCCTTTCCGCCACCCACATAATGAAACTTGTAAAAAAAATAATGTCCAAAGGTAAAGTGGAACTTTATGGTGTTATGTTAAGACACTGGCAAACCAGTCATGCATCAAGACTTAACTAATGATATTCAGCTACCCAGGCTTCCCCCAGGGAACAGCCACGCATACTTAATATTTCTTGTGGAGTAATTTTGGAGAAACCCTTGGCCACAAATTACCTGCAGGCTTTAAGAGCAGAGTGAGGGAAGAGGACAGGTGGGAAAAAAAGTGCACTGGAATCACTAAATCTGGACTGAAGTCCCTATCTGATTGAATGTAACACCTGTATGACCTTGGACAAGTCATTTAATGTCTCAAGAGCTACTGTCTCCTCTTTGATGTGTGAGGACGAGGTAAGAGGCGGTGGACCCCAGAGCTGGGTGCATCTATGGGTTTTGGAGGGACAAGGCGGAGAATCCTGTTGACTGGCATGTGAGGTGAGGGTATGTACCACCATGATACACATGCTATAGTATAGGCACTAGGCTCTCCTCTGCTAACTGCAAGGGAAGTGCCATGGATCTGACAGGTATAATCACTACAATTTAGAGAACTCAAGTCTAGTCAAGAAAACCCAGACACATTAGCAAAAAGGATAAATACTAGCAGAGGGGTTTGCATCAGTGCTATGGGACACAGAATTAAATTATGTGTTTAGGGAAATAAAAACAGACCACTGAGAAGTGAAGTGAAGCTCAGCCTGGGGTATGTGTGGTCAAAGATCCACTGACTTTCAATAAAACAGAATTTGTATGGGACATGTGATCTCTGAAAATTGACTTGTGAGGCTGTACCAAGAGAGTGAAAATTTGTAATATGTACACTGACAAACCATACAATACAAGAAAACATGTATCTTCGGGTTGAAAATGAAATCTAAAACTTAAAAAAAAGAATTCTGGGAATCTTAGTATTATTTTTGGCGTATCTCTTAAGTCAACAGGAGTTCCTACATGGCCCTTGGACTCAGGATGCAGGGCTTGGGGGAGGGTGGAGAATGGGGTGCAACAGAGAGAGGTTTTTATTTGTCTTTTTTTTTCAGGGCTGCACCAGAGGCATATGGATGTTCCCAGGCTAGGGGTCCAATCAGAGCTGTAGCCACCAGCCTACACCACAGCCACAGCAACTCCAGATCCGAGCCATATCTGTAACCTACACTACAGCTCACGGCAACACCTGATCGTTAACCCACTGAGCAAGACCAGGGATCAAACCTACAAACTCATGGTTCCCAGTCAGGTTCGTTTCCTGCACCACGATGGGGAACTCCAGCAAGAGAGAGAGCTTTGAGGATCACAGCAGGTTAGCAGAGAGCCATTGAATTGAATGTGTTTCTTACAGATATGCCTCTTGTTCCAGGTTTGGAAAATATCAAATTATCATCAAATGCTTGAGGGTGTTTAATAAGCATTGCTTAATATCAATGTGGCTATTGAATGTGACCCCTCAACACAGAGTACATGTAGAAAGGGTAGGACCTAAATCCCCATTCTCCTCAGGAGAGGTGTAAAATTGAGAGGATTTTCTTGGAGCTTCAGAGAGTACTATTTTTCCATGTGTGAGCGAAGAGGATGTGATGGAAAGAATGGAAGGAATTAATAGAATGAGCGTCATAGAGGTTGCTTTGCTAATCCAGACTTAGAGAATGGCCCTTGGATCATCCTACTCACTGATCTTCTAATCTTTGTTCAAATAATACTTGGATAAGAGCCCAATATCCAAATCCAATACAATAAGAAAAGTTGCAGGATCAGTCTGAAATTTGTCCAGAATCCAACATTCCAAGCTCATTCCCAAGCTGCCTCTGAGACATTACCTCAGCAGAATTCAATTTGCTAAAAAATCACCTGGCTTACCTCTCCTTTTAGGAACAGATATTTCAGGAACCATCTTTGCATTGTAATTTAATTTCATCTTTGAGAAACTGAGCTTTAGTTTTTCTAAAAATCAACCAAATCAGTTAAATTTTACAGAAATTCCAATGTTTCTGAAGTACGAATTAGTAGGAATTATCAAATTCTTCTTCCTTACTCGGAGTAGTATGACTAAGATAATGAGAGAGACAGGCATGGAATCCAGGTATCCTGGCTCAGGCCACTCTGCTCTGTTGCCTCTGCCTAGAACATAAACCAACTACAGGTGCACACATTAACCTATGTTTTGTACATAGTGTAATCTTTTTTCATAATTTGTAGATTCTTAGTTGAGTTGAGAATTGGAGGATTAAATGCTAGAGTTACTGGCCTTCCCTAGTTGATGTTCAAGACTCAGGGAAAAAAGTAATAAGAAAACACCCAGTGACACAGTGCTCATAAATACTCCTGATGAGAGAGCTCAAAAAGGCTCATTCTCCTTCAAGAAGACAGGACATTAACGCAAAATTTTCTCCTGCATTTGTCTACAGCAGAGAATTTAGATACCTAGAGTTAGAGTTCTTGACCAGTCTGTTTGTACTTGCTTGTAAAACAAAAGCACTGCACTCACTGAGTCAAAAAATAATATTTATTGGAAAATGTGGATATGAGATTTAGGATGGCCAAGTTTAAAAGCAAACAGGAACCAGAGCTTAGTTGTGATGGAGATATTCACAGTTTTACCACTACTAGATGCTGACTCAGTTCCAATCTTACCCATTTTCCTTGTCCTACATACTTAAGATTGGCACTTCCAAGGTAGAAACATCTAACTGGCTAAGCTGTGGTCATTTACTCATCCTTGCTGCCAGGGAACAGAGAGGTTTCCTGGTCTTTTACAGCCACACAGCAGGGGATTCCCTGAAGTAAATAAGAGGATGCAGATGCTAGGCATTCAGAAGAATGGCAATTGTTCACTGAAACATAATCCAAAGATATGAGTAAAGGATTGCATTATTATCCATTTAACTATCAGTTAAGGTAAAAACACAAGAGTAGAAGTTTCAATCTCAGAGTGAAAATTCTTGGACCATAGAGAAAAAGAGGAAAGATCTTTTAAGGCTTTAGTCCATGTATTCCATAGAACAATTTTATTCAAAGTGTGCCCTATAAAATATACCCCATCCTATGAGATACTTATCATATATTTCAATTTTGGAGTTTCAAAATGCTGGTGAACATATTGAAAATCTTAAAAGCTTATTTCATTTCACATTGTCCAACCTTCTTTACCATTGAGACTCCAACATCAGAACAATCAGTTTTCCCAAGTGTACAGTTTTAAAAATGAAATAAGCAACCTTTAATTCTGTGAACATTTGAGGCAATTTCACGAAAGTTAAGGTTTTTCTGGCTAGGAAAAATATCTCTCAAATACTCAACCCTTGAAATAACTTAATTGATGCTCATTATTCAATGTTGAATACTATGTTATAGCTGCTTGCTCTAAATCAGGTAACAGAGCTTCCCCAAAGATATGTGCAGGTAAGAACTTTGATTCTACCTTGAGGGTCATCTCTAGTGATCAATGGGTAAATGGTGACTCTTCTCCCCTGACTCAATTAGCAGAGCATGATAGAACATCAGAAGTTACCTTGAAAAGGAGATAGAAATCACAAGGGGGGTTTATCTGGTTGTGTAAGTCCCATTCTTCATTCCCTTGTCAGTAGGGGCACTGGGTCTTGCTTTTTGTAGCCCACAGCCCATGTGCCCTACATCCAAACAGTTCTGCCAGCCTTCATGTCATTTTTTTTTTACTTTGTAATCAAGAACATGACAGCTGAGAGCATGAGGAATCAGTGAAATCACTTCCTTTCATTTTCACTCCCTTTAATTAAATGCAGATTTTTTTTTTTTTAAAGTAATCCTTAGCAGAAGCAGAGTCTGAGAGTGAGAAGGAGGTATCAAGTGTTTTATCATCACATCCTGCCGGCAACTCTGTACTTGGCTTTGTATCCAGGCAGCAGATTATTGCAGCTTACCCGACAAACATGATTAATAACTCAGCCAGAGCTTTTGTACTGGACTCAGTGTTTGCCAAAAATGGCAGAACTCAATGGTGAAGGGGGCACTGCAGTGGCAGTTACTTCCCTGCCCCATGACCCTTCTTTGTAATTAAAAACCAAACTCAATTATGTAGCAAACATTCAATGACATAAATCTTCTCCTCCCTCCTTTAAGTGATTATTGCTGATGCTGAGATTATTTTCACAGCCCTAAAATAAAGCCAAAGGAAATATGGTGATCTCACAAAATATAGTTTCCACATTCAGTATTTGCAGCCCCCCAGGCCTGTCGGCCTGGGGACCTTTATAGCTGAGCATGGGAGATGCAGAACTCTAAATGTTTTTTGGGAAGCAGAGAAGCCATGAATCTCTGCTCTGTGCCTCTTGACCTGATTACCATTTGAAAACTTGCTGTGGCAGAAATGAAGAAAAACCATGAGGACATACTATCCCCAGACACTCTTCAAATGAGGAGGCTTGTCAGTGATTAGGTCCAGGTTCTGTGGCTATTTCTACTGCTGAATAGTTTTGTCAGTTTTACCATTTTCCCACAATTTAGTACAGTTTGTTCCCTACTGTTTAGTGTAGTTTATTCCCTGCAGTGGCAGCTTCCAAACAGCAGCTGTGATGCCACCCACCAGCATCCCAACAATGTCAACCAACTCAAGTAAACAGGTTGTGTGATCCAACCCCTCCTACACACACGTGCAAGGAAATGCTCATGGATGCAGATTTCAGCTGGAGGATGCCTCTAAGGGAGCAGCAAATCCACACCAGGGAGGCTAAATCCTGCCTGGTTTGATTTTGAGGGAATAATCACTTTATTTATAAAGTTACCCTCCTACCACTACCTTGAAAAGCAGTCACAATAATGACTAGATAAAAATGTTAATTAAGACATCATAAGCCTCTCTGAAGAAGCAAGAATAAAAATAAAGGGGGAATTTGCAAAAGTGGGGGTTTCCAAAGGGTTGCCTAAAGAGAAATAAAGCAAAAGAGAGAGAGAGAGATACTTGAGAATATGGGTGCAAGTCCTAAGAGATCTCCAAGGCAACAGGGCTGCAGCCCTTGAGATGTCTGCCAGGAAGGTGGGAGCTGGAAAAAGCATCCCAGACAGGTATCATATGGCACTGGTGATTATCCTGCTAGGTCTTCCATTCCTCCTGAAAGAATGAACTGATAGCACATTGACATAGGTACGTCTGCATACTCAAATTATTTCCTCTAAATGTCAGTTGGACTACCCAGGAAAGCTCGTTTCATTATTTTCATAACTCTTTATATCAATAAATGTCTAATTCACACTCTCAAATAACAAGCATGTGGTTTTTCAACTTTAAGATTGTAATCATCCCTGTCCATCCTTCAAGAATGGTGGTTATTTCTAGCAGAAAGAGAAAATCAATCAATCTGTAATCTGATCTACAATAAAATATATTGAGTTATACTCTGTAAGGAAAGTATGATTATCCATATCCACATACTGACACATGCAACTCAGCTTATTCTTGCCCTGACTCTTTAATATCAGAACCCTTAATATGTGATCTATATCATACAAAAGTGATAAAAAATAAAACACCCTAGAGAAGATGGCCATCCATCACCCCCTTACCTTCTTCACCCAACTGGGAGAAAAAATTTTACTTCTCTTGAATAGAGCATTGTATCAATTAGGTTTCAAGTACTTTTGCAAATAGGAAATAATCCAACAATTTTACTTAAGATAACTACAGATTTTCAGAGCTATTATGAATTGCACCATATATTGATGTCAGCTCACCAAGATGTAACGTTTAGAAGAAAAATAAATATCTCAATTTTTTAAATTAATTTGTAGCACATGTAGATAAATGGGCTTCATTCAGACATATGTATGCAAAATGGCCTCTTGATCTGATTTGGCCCACTCTAGGAACATACGTCTTGATGCTAATTATCATTTTAGAGCTGCCTTATCTAAACAAAGAAACCAGAGTGGTTTTTAACAGGGATTAAAAAAAAAAAACTGAAAACTTTTGTTGAGAATTGTATTCTCTCATTCCATAATGAGAAATGTTAAGGCTTAGGAATTCCTGTCATGGCTCAGCGGTAATGAGCCTGACTAGTATCCATGAGGACACAGGTTTGGTCCCTGGCATCACTCAGTGGGTTACAGACCTGGTGTTGCCATGAGCTGTGGTGTAGGTCTCAGACACAGCTTGGATCCAGCGTTGTTGCGGCTATGACTGTGGTGTAGGCCTGCAGCTCCAACTCTGATTCTACCCCTAGCCTGGGAAGTTCCTTATGCCCTTGGGCATAAAAAGACCAAAAAAAAAAAAAAGAAAAGAAAGAAAAAGAAATGTAAGGCTAATTATATGTAATTTATATGCAATGACCTAAAATGTTTGAGAATAGATTCAAATAGCAGATTGCAGCTTATCATTACTCAGAGATTGTGGCCAAGGCAACTGTCTCAATATTGATCCAACATCTCTGTATCTCATTCTTGTCCCAGGTGAGATCTGATCTTTGTTGAAATGTCAATGTCTTAGGTCACAGCCCCATCACTACAACCAAATCTTTGCTTATGCACTGACTCAGTGGACAATCCTAGGTTACGGAGCAGTTAATACTGAAAACACCTGTGTAGGGTTGGGCCTGTGTTTTTATCTTAACTCCCCTCTGCTTGAGTGCTTGATGTGGAGATAGACTGCCACTGCTACTTAAACAGAGAAAACTTGCTCTCAGAAGAAATATGCCTCAAGATTGATCAAAGAAAGCAAAGCCAAAATGTGGCTCAAGACTTTATATCATGTATGTGTGTATCACAAACAAACAAATAGAAAAGACATCATTTATTTAGGATTTCTTTTGGTAGTGAAGGGGTCTGTGATCAATACCCTACATAAAGTTAAAAATTAAGTTTATTCATGCTGCCTGATGGGAGGGGGAGGGAGTGGGAGGGATCGGGAGTTTGGGCTTATCAGACACAACTTAGAATAGATTTACAAGGAGATCCTGCTGAATAGCATTGAGAACTTTGTCTAGATACTCATGGTGCAATAGAAGAAAGGCTGGGGGAAAAATGTAATTGTAATGTATACATGTAAGGATAACCTGACCCCCTTGCTGTACAGTGGGAAAAAAATAATAATAAATAATTAAAAAAAATTAAGTTTATTCACAGTTCTCTCCTAAGATCTGAATTCATTGACTTTAAAAAAGAGTACTTTTCTAAGATAAATGTCTAATCTTGTCTTACTTTCATTTATTGGGTTTTCTCCCAATATTTGCTATTAGATTCAACCATGACAGGTTTTAAATAAACCCATGAAGCTGAAAACAAAAAGTACACATAAAATTTGATCTTATGATTTTAAATTCATATCTTTTTGTGATGAATTATTCTCTTCTACCTGAAAGCTAAGGAAAGCTAAGGATATAAGTATAATATTAATAATAATTGTAGTTATGATCATCAACAAAGAGAATATTGGTTTTTGTAGTAACTACAACTCTTGTAGAGGCAAAAAAAGATGTTTTGAGCTCCAGCTCCTGCTCTCTGCTAGAGACCTTGCTCAGTGCTGAGAAAATAAATGAATAAAGCATAGTCCCTTATATCAAAATACTTGAACACTAGTTAAAGAACCAAAGAATGTTTAGTGATTAAGAACACAATGGGTACATTAATAGTCAGAAAGGTATTTGGCAACAAGTGACCTATAACCCAACTAGTAGTGTTTTTAAGAGGAAGGGATTTATTTGCCTCACTTAACAAGAAATCTGGGGATAGTCTGCCTAGGGCTGATTCTGTAGCTTAATCATGGCATAAGGGACCCAGGGTCTTTATAGCTTTTCACTCCATCATCCTTCAGGTATGAATTTAAATATTATGGTCACAAAATGGCATAATTGGCATGATACATTATATTCACATTTCAGGAAAAAGGATGTGACAAAAACCAAAGAGATGGATACAGCCAAGTCACCCCTTTTAAAAAGTTTTCCCAGAAGCTTTATCTAGAATCTTCCACATTTCAGTGGCCAGAAATGTTTCTGTCTCCTATCAGTGAGGCAGTTGGGGAAGATAAGTGTTTTAGCTGTGCCATGATATTTTCTAATAAATGAGAAAGAAGTGGAGAGGACAAACTTAGTAGACAACTAACAGTCTATCACAGGAACTAGGTAAATTACAAAGTATTAGCCAATGTAGATGAGGGAAGTTTTTCCAGAAGAAAGAACAATTAAGTTTATCACTAAAATGCTTCTAAGAACAAGCAAGTTGTGCACAGTAAGAGGAAGTACTAGGAGAAAGGGGAGCTAGGAAGGGCATTCCAAGCAAAGGACACGGAGATATTCCTAACTCTGCAAGCAGCTCAGTGTCATTGGAACAGAGAGTTCACGTCAGAGAGTGGACAAGGTGAGACTGGAGGGACATGAAAAGACTAGAGATAGATAGGCATTTGAAATATTTTAAAGAGCCTTGTGTACCATACTACATAGTTCTGGCTTTAAGTTTAAAAGATATATATTATAGAATGGATCAGCAATGAAGTTCTACTTTGTAGCTCAGGGAACTCTACCCAGTCTCTTGTTGGGAACTATTCCATGATCAAAGATATGAAATATATAAGAAATATAAGAAAGGGAATGTATGTGTGTGTATATATATATATATATATGTATGACCGGGTCACTTTGTTGTACAGAGGAAATCAGCACAACATTGTAAAATCAACTATATTCTAATCAATTTTTTAGAAGATTTATATTATGATAAGCCTTATAATTGGTGTCATGAGCCTCACCTCATGCTATCCTGCAGAGGGTCCTCTGGTAGGATAATATTCCTCATTCTTTCTCACTCTCCTTTCTGAGCCAGCCTGCTCTGACATGTGCAGTTTCATAGAGGCAAGCTCTCTCTGCCTTTCTGAAGACAACCTGAAGTTATCCAGCACTGCCCATGGCTAGTCCAGTAAATCTCATTTTGAGGTACAGTGCTAGAAAGCTCATTACAACCTCACATCAAAGCCAACTTCTTTAATCCAGCTTTATCAGTAGTAGAGCTGATATTTTAGTTTTCTGCTATCTGATGTCTCTCACAGTTGGTTCTGAAGTTGGTCTTCTCAAGCCTCAACAGTTGGTACCTTCCTATTTTCTGCGCCAATGTCTCTTGGTCATGCCACTCATCCCCTTTATCTAATGCTCATACTCAGCCACACAGTTTCTCTGTTCTTCCTGCCTTGGTGAGCTCAGAGGTACAGGGAGAACTGAAAGCCCTCCAGACTGGTGGATGAGCTCTGCAATGCTCTGCCTGATAGTTATGTGGCAGGCACTCTCAGGAGCATTTTGTATGCCTAGTTGTTATTTTTCATTAGAGATAAATTTGATTGGAAACCCTGTGCCTGGCACTCTCATCCTGCAGAATTTTGGCCAGAACCCTCCAGTGTTTCCAAAACAAAACTCTGCCTTAATTGCCTCTGGCAAAATATTTGAAAATAAAATCCAAAAAGCAAGGGAGGTACATTGCTGACATTGACAGTATCCAAATTGACATATTTGCCTGGTTAAAGAACTTTTGTCAGAAAGAAATGAAAATAGAAATTCAGGCTACATGATCCTTACCTGGGCATGTTCTCTGGATTTGTGTGGAAAGCTCATTAGTATATTCCCTGCCCTCTCTTGATTGGAAAACACAGGGTACAGCTGTACAAACATTGCTCAAACAGCTTCCAAGAATATCAGCAAAAAATGGTGATGTCAAATAGCAGCTTTAATAAGAGCACTGCTGCTTAGAGATAGGAAATTTGCAAATGGTGGGTGGAAGGTAGAAAGTGAGCAAAGAATCATATAGAAATAAATGCTGAAGAATCAAGACAAAGATTGAGTGGGCCTATTTTGCCCCAGGGATGGGAAACAAATAGAACAACCTCTATATCTCACCATATGCATAAATACAAAACACCCAGATATTCTTGGAAAATTTTCCCAATGAATTATAATTCAACAGTAAATAAGTTTTTAACATTAGAATCATGACAGTTTCTATTAATTAGCATAATAAATGAGTTTGCAAATCAGCTCCTGCTCTGGTGTTTCACATTTTTTCCTTTGTCATGCAATTCAGTCATTGCACTGTCATGATAGACAAGAGAAATACATCCTTGTCACTTCTGATTCTTCTAGAAGACAAGATACATAAGTGGAGGATGCTAGAAAAAGGAATTTAATGGAAGTGTCTGGTCATTTCTATTGAATTGGCTCTGCCATTTGCAACTTCACATGGATATAGTAATTCCTCCTTATCTGCGGTTTCACTTTCCATGGTTTCAGTTACTTGCAGTCAACTCAGTCCAGAAATATTAAATGGAAAATCCTAGAAATAAACAATTTATAAGTTTTAAATTACACACCATTCTGAGTATGATGAAGTGTTGCACCATCTGGCCAAGTTGTGACTCATCCTTTATCCTGTCTGTTAGTCACTGAGTAGCCATCTAGGTTATCAGATGGACTCTGGCAGTATCAGTATCAAAGTGCTGTATTCAAGCAACCCTTACAATACTTAATAATGGCCCCAAAGCACAGGAGTAGTGATGTTGACAATTTGGATATTCCAAAGAGAAGTGAAAAATGCTTCCTTTAAGTGATAAGATGAAAGCTCTTAATGTAAGAAAAGGAAAAGTCATATGCTGAGATTGCCAAGATCTATGATAAGAACAAACCTATCCATGAAATTGTGGAGAAAGAAAGAGAAATTCATGCTATTTTTCTGTCACACCTCAAACTGCAAAAATTACAGTCGCAGTGTGTG
This sequence comes from Phacochoerus africanus, assembly GCF_016906955.1. Lineage (NCBI taxonomy): Eukaryota > Metazoa > Chordata > Mammalia > Artiodactyla > Suidae > Phacochoerus > Phacochoerus africanus. Next base: position 197,777,738 of record NC_062545.1, on the reverse strand, counting down.
ACAAGTGCTCAGTTAAGATGAAAAAGACATTAAGTTCATACAATAAAATATTTTGAGAGAGGGACCATTTTTGCTTCACTTTTATTACAGTATATTGTTATAATTGTTAATTTTATTATTAGTTGTTAACCTATTACTGTACCTAATTTATGAATTAAAATTTATCATAGCTATGCCTGTATGGTAAAAAAACCAAAACAAAACAAAATATAGTACATGTAGGATTTGGAACTGTCTGTGGTTTCAGGCATCCAGTAGGGGTCTTAGAATATATCCTCCATGGATAAGGGCGTGTGTGTGGCTATCATAGTTAGTAGTTATTCCTAACAAGTAAGAAACAACACTTCCTCTTAAGCCCAGAATGATTTCTAGTGAACAATGTTAACCAGAAAACATCTCTCTCCTTGACACTGTCCTTAATTCTGCCCTTTCCCCCACTTTGGCTATGTAGTTGTCTCATTCCATTTACTTTCTTTCCAGATCCCAAAATGTGTGTGGGATAAATTATTTATAACCATGGAGAAAATGTAGTCATCATTTTCTCCATGGTATTGCAGCGCCATCACTGGAAAGCCTATATTTAAATCCTTTGTTGTGTCTCTATGTGTGATTTAAAGTTACTCTCTCTAGGCCTCAGTTTACTTACCTGACATGGGGATGATGGATAATCATATCTACTGCAGAGAGTAAGTAGGAGGTCTACAAGAGGAACTAGAAAATAGCCTTGTACAGAGGAATCCCAACAATTATAGCTGTTCATATTGTGGTACCTTTTCCATAGTTTTGGCATTATAAATCTTATTTCAAATTGGAATGAAGGAAAGAATAGGCAGACAAATATTTGGTGGGGGTGAGAAAGTAGGCTATGCTACATAAATATAAAGTTAAGCTAAAATGCCAAATAGGAGTTCCCATCATGGCTCAGTTGTTAATGAACCCGACTAGTATCTATAAGGACATGGGTTCAATCCATGGCCTTGCTCAGTGGGTTAAGGATCCAGCATTTCTATGGTCTTTGGTATAGGTCACAGACGTGGCTTGGATCTCACATTGCTGTGTCTGTGGCATAGGCTGGCGGCTTCAGTTCTAGTTCAACAGCTAGTCTGGGAATCTCCATATGCTGCGGGTGCAGCCCTAAAAATATTGAATAAATAAATAATGCCAAATAAAACCTATGCTAAACCAGTGTTTTGGAGTTTGTGATGAGTTCAGCTGGGAAAGAAGACTTTCAAAAGGCATGGGGCACCTTTTAGGACCCAGCGATAATCCATGACTTGCCCTCTTGCTGGATATTCCAGGTTCCCTAAGATTCCCACAAAGATCAGGATTAATTACATCCCATTTGTTTATTTTTGCTTTATTTATTTTGTCTTAGGAGATAGATCCAGAAAACATTGCTATGATTCATGACAAAGAAATTCTTATGTTTTTTCTTTTTTTTTTAAGGTTTCACATTTTACATTTAGGTTTTTAATTCATTTCGAGTTTATTTTTGCATATGGCATGAGGGAATATTCTAATCTCATTCCTTTACATGTAGTTGTCCAGTTTTCCAGCACCTAATTAAAGTTAAAAGCTTTTGCACATAAAAGGAAACCATCAACAAAATGAAAACACAACCTACTGAATGGAAGAAAATATTTGTACATGACATGACCAATGAGGGATTAATACCCCATATTTACGAACAGGTCATACAAAAATCAAATAATCCAATTAAAAATGAGAAGACCAAAATAGACATTTTTCCAAAGAAGATACACAGATGGCCAAAATGCATATGAAAATATGCTCAACATCACTCATCAGAAAAATGCAATTTAAAACCACAATTAGATATTACCTCACACCTGTCAAAATGGCTATCATCAAAAAGAACACAAATAACAAATTCTTTTAAGGTTGTGAATAAAAGGGAAGCCTCACATACTGTTAGTGGGATTGTAAATTGGTACACCCATATGGAAAACAGTATGGAGGTTCCTCAAAAAACTAACAATAGAGTCACTATAGGACCTAGAAATTCTACTCCCAGGTATATATCCCAAGAAACGATAATGCTAATTTGTAAAGATACATTCACCTCAATGTCCATAGGAGCATTACTTACAATAGCCAAGATATGGAAGCAACCTAAGTCTACCTCAACAAATGAATAGATAAAGAAGACAAGGTACAAATATACAATAGGATATTACTCATTCATAAAAAAGAATGATATTATGCCACTTACAATAACATGAATGGACCTAAAGGGTATTATTCTCCATGAAATAAGTCAGGCAGAGAAAAGAAAATACTATATCTTATCATGTACATATATGTGCAATTTAAAAAATAAAAAAAAAAAACAAATGAAACATAAGAGAAACGTCTCACAGTTATAGAGAACCAACCAGTGGTTACCAGTGAGAAGGAAAAGAGGAGGGGGAAGGGCAATATGGAGGCAGAGGATTAAGAGACACAAACTACTATGTATAAAATAAATAAGCAACAGGGATATATTGTATAGCATGAGAAAATATAGTCATTATTTTAAAATAATTTTAAATGGAGTATAGTCTGTAAAAATATTGAATCACTATGTTGTATACCTGAAACTAATATTATATTGTAAATCAACTATACTTCAAAAAAAGAAAAGTCCAGAGTTAAAAAGCAAACAACGTCTGACCATATTTTAGCTGGTTCTAAAGATGTCAGGTCACTGTAATATATTTTTCACAAGTCTTTAAAATATTTTTTCTTTATTTTAAAAGGATATCAGCTAACTAGGAAGAGAATTCAGGAAAACACATGAAACATTCTTCCAAATAGAGTAGATAACTGAAATAAAGGAGTGGAAGAAATAAGTACTGTGATCATTGCCTTACAGAGTAGGTGCTCAGCAAATATAGACGGGACTTCATTCTGCCTGATGCCTTACGGTCAGAAAGAAAAAACAAAGACATTTGAAAAGAGTCTTCCAAAAGTTTTGTTGTTTAAGAAAAATTTGGAGCACTTTCAGGGAAAAAAAAAAAAATTCAGGGATTTTTTTTTTTTACTAGAAAATTATCACAAATGTTGGTTTTTGACTGCCAAAAAAAAAAAAAGAGAGAGAGAGATGTTTAGGCTCTGCAGAAACAGTCAGATTTGCCTGTGGCAAATTCACAAAATTTCATAATTCCACCAGAGGCAAAGTGTCAGAGTTTTCCTCATAGAAGCTACATTCCCAGTTGGAAATGCGAAATTTTAGCTGAGAAGGAAATCTCAGATTTGTTTGCAAAACGCTAAAACTGATCCTCTTGTTTTGATTTTGGGTGAGGCCAAACCATTTCATATGGGGTAGGTAATGATGAAGGGGAAGGCAGAGACAAGGTCTGGAAACCAAAGAAGAAGGGATAGGTAAAGGAAGTACTAGGCTGAAGAGATCCTGAGAAATACTGAAAAGGAAAGGATATGATGATAGATGTGCTGTAACCTTACAGAATTTAAGAACTTAGACTATTGTTTAAAGACCAGGTTCAGCATATCAAATCCCCCAACCCAGACCCAAAGACCAGGACTTTTTCATGGACTCTATTTCTACCAAATCCAGCTTCTTCTCTCTGTGCTTGTTTCTGGCATTTTCTTTGATGAAAATTGTGCCAGGTTTTACCAGAGAATTTCAAAGAGAAAGGATTTTGCTTTTGTATTTGGACTGAGTTTTCAAGATGTAATTTCCTAAAAGAAGCTTTGGAGAAGGGCATGAAGGTAAAACTTTAATATGTTTCACAAACATCTGACCCTTTTTCTAAAGGATTAAAAAGCCTCATAAATCTTCAGCTTTGTTCTGTGAGTTCCAGCTCTTTGCCTACAGAGTTTTCAATCTAAGTCATGTGTAAGATGTAGAAACTGGGCTGGGAAGGGTTGCACAATGGGGAAATTTAAAAACATGGTTTTAATCCCATTAATTAAGTAATGTTACTGGAGATGGGCAGGAAAGCATAAAATCAGGTGCTAAATGATTTATTTATTAAATGAAATAGATCTTCCACTATCTATCCCTGAAGACCTTTTGCATACTCATTCATTTTCTAAACAGGCCAGTATTGTCTCTTTTATTGAGACAGAGGAAATAATGCAGAAACTACTATATGTCATAAGGTTCAAAGGTTTGAGTATATGTAAAATTTCCAGTGACAGGTCCAAATAAGAACTCACAATAACTACAGCTTCCCATATCAGAATTGAACTACTTACGATATAAAGACTATTGGGATCATTAAGTTTTCCTCCACCACTAAACACAAACTACCCATCCTAAATCAATAGGAAGCAAATTTGTATGGGTCACAGGTCATTTAATGGCATATGGTGTATTGTTCTGGCATATAGGACATTTCAGATGCAGAGAGGATGGGTGCGCTTGAAGAGAAGAGGTCATTTGCTTAGAGTCATACAACAGGAAAACATTGACCAGGAAGCCAAAAATGACATAAGACAGGGTCCCATTTTACAGTCAAATATAGCAGTTAGATAAATGCTCAACTACTTGAAACAATAAATCATTCAAGAAACAATGATGACACAGGTACCACATGCCACAACTTGAATGAGATAGAAGAAAATAAATGAGAACTTAAACAGGAATATCAAGCTCTGCTCCAGTCTGCTCCAGTTTGTGAACAATTGTTTCAGGAATTCCTCATAATGGAGAACCTGAGGTTATTTCTTCCTTAGGAAGGGTTTCATTAAAGAGGAAGAGTTGACTGTAGATTTTAAGGAAATGGAAACTTTCCTATAGATTGTAATTAGTAAACTAAAAGGGAGATCGTAAATTATTCAATGCCATTAGCAACACTCAGAGAAGCAGAATATGCAGCAAGATAGAGTAAGAGTGAGCCTCGTGACTAGAAAGGCCTACAGTCCAAAGAGTACTCAGAAAAATTACTTTTTCAAGACCAGCGAAGAACAGATATGCTAATAAGTCATTGGGGGGCTTGGATAAAAGAGCATGGAATAATGAATGAGATATGCCAGGTATGCAGCTACTGAAAACAGGAAACCATGGAGAACTGACAATGAGCAAAGAGGTAAGTCTTCTGAAGAACAGGGTTCAGTCAATATTAATTCAGCCCTCTGGCCACCTAATGTTATCCTAAGTGTTTCTCAAGCTTAATTATACATACAAATTACCCCAAGAATCTTGTTAAAATGCAGATTCTGAATCAGGAAGTCTGAGGAGAGGCCAGAGATTTTGCTTTCAAGTGATACTGATGCTACTCATCTGTGGACCATGCATTAAGTAACCAAAGTACCTAAGGCTGAATCTCACCAGATCAGTGAAATCAGCATGAACCAATAGGTGTAATAACTCTAGGAACTTTAAAATAATGGAACAGCCTGATCTCTCGAGTAACTTTGGATCTGGTTCATCTTCTGTCCACATGACTTGCTTCTCTTCTTGCAAGGAATGTAATTGAAAGAGTGTAAGGAAGGTGGCATTCAAATTTTCATTTTAACTCCCTCTTCATTTTATAACTTTACAATCTTTACAAAGCTTTACTAAGACAACTTTTCTGAGTCTGAGGTCTTTAAAATGATAATAACTACACAATTCTCAATAGTGCTATTTTGAGGATCAAAATGAATTATGTAAATAAAGCATATAGTGAGAAGTCAACAAATATCAATACTTTCTTCTCTCCTATATTAAATAATGACAAGTCTAATTATCACTGATATAGCTGATAATGGACAAAGCTCTTTCACTGATACTTTTATTTTGCCCTTTGCTATCACTCTTTGAAGATGAGGAAATTGAAGCTCAGAGAGATTTAATGGAGTAACCAAGAACCTAAGGTTTGAATTCAGCATAACTCAACTTACCTTATTCTCAATCTATCTTATCCTTGATAGAAACTTTTTTTATAGAAGGGCACCTACAGTAAGTAAAATAATACATGTAAAATATCTATCAGAACTTCCTGCTAAATATATGTTTTATTTTGCTCATTCCTAAAATGCCACTATAATGATGACAAATAGTTTGCTAGGGCTATATTTGTCATTACTATAATGATGACACAATAATTTGCTAGGGCTACCCTAGCAAAGTACCACAGACTGGGGGTGCTTAAACAACAGAAATATATTTTCCTCCTAGTTCTAGAGGCTAAACACCCAAAGTAAGGTGTCATCAGGATAGTACCATTTAAGGACTGTGAATGAAGGATCTGTTCTAGCCTTTTCTCCTTGGCTTGTAGATGACCGTCTTCTCCCTGTCTCCTCATACTGCATTCTCTCTATGTGTGCGTCTGTGCCCAAATTTCTCCTTTCTATGAGGACTCATCATACTGGATTAAGGCCCACCATACTAACCTCATATTCAATTAATTTCCTCTGTAAAGACCTTCTATCTAAATAAAGTCACATTCTGAGGTACTGAGTTGTAACTTTAAAATATAAATTTTAGATAGACACAATTCAACCCATAAATTCAACTTACTAAGGCAAATAAAAAAATGGAAACCAAAGTCAGAGCTTTGGAAGATGAAGATATGGACAGAAGAAGATCCTAGAAATCTGAAGGCCAAATGCACAGAGGGTCAGGGGGAATGAGATACAAGTTAGAAATGAGGCATTTCAAATACTCAACACCAGGAAAGCTCTGGAACTGGTGGTAACTTGTTCTTCCGAGAAGGAAAGAGAAGCAAAGGGTTGAAACAAGATACGGAATTTGAAAATACGTGTTAGAACGAGTTATTTTCCTCAGGCATTCTGGTTCATAAACAGGACTTGTTTGGTGGAAAAACTGAACCGTGAACATTCTAAACATGGGAAGGATTAGGGGAAGGGAGGCCTCCAATTGAGAAGAGGCAGCTTATAAAATTGGCATATTGAATGACAAGACACCCACCTCTTTCCTATACTGTGCTTTAGGAATGCTAGCAGTCAGGTAAACACTGCCTTAGGCATGTAATTGGTACACTGTCCTCTGGAATAATGAAATAAGTCCAGGAAGGGGAAAATAGGCTGATAAATATTGATTTGTAGGATCCCCTTATGAAACTCCTACATCCTTGCCCATTAGATCTTCAGTAAAGGCTACACATTGTCCAGCTTTAACCATGGCCATAAAATTTCCAATTGCCTTCTTCAGTTCTTCATTCTTTTAAAAAACCATTTTTATTGTAAAATACAACACATAGATAGAACTGTACCTAAAACATAAGTTAATATACTCAATAAAATAACACATAGTGAATACCTACATAGCCACAAGAGATGCCAAGAAATAAAACACTTCCAGCAACCCAGAACCCACCCCCTGTACCCCCCCCCCCCAGAGCCAAGGACAATTCCTGCTTCCTCTCAAAGATAACTACTATTATTTATTCTAATACTGTAGTTTAGTTTTGCCTTTTTTGGACCCTTACCCAAAAGGATATATTTTACACAAATATTCATTTTTGTCTGGCCTCTTTTCCCCAATATAATGCTTAAGAGGTTGACTTTTTGAAAGCATCTAGAATTATTTACTGTTACATAATATTCTTGGATTACAATACCACAATTTAATGTATCCACTCTCATCACCTACCATGTATTTCTCAGCATTATATTTGTGAGATTTATCCATTTTGTTGCAAGTAACTCCATTATCCATGTTGTTGGAGATAACTATAGTCCATATTTTTCAATAGTCTATAACATTTCATTGCAAGAACATATTTTTATCAGTTATACTATTGATAGGCATATCATTTGCTTCTATTTTTTATTCCTTATGAATATTGATGCTTTGGAAATTCTTGCATCTTTCTCTTTATGCACAAGTACAAGCATCTCTGTTGAGTTTTTACCTAAAGGTAAAAGCATTGGGTCATAAGGTGTGCATATTTTCAACTTTGTATGGAAGCTATTTTCCCCTAGTTATTTTGTACAATTATACCTTTTCCAAAATAGTCCAAGAAACTTTCTGTTCCTCTATATACTTACCAACATTAGACACATACAATCTTTTAAAATTTAGAGTGCCTTATTCTTAAAAAAGTAGAATCAAGATTAACAGCTATTTGAAGAAAACCTCTGATGTGAAAGATAAAGCAGGAGTTCCTATCATGGCGCAGCAGAAACAAATCTGATTAGGAACCATGAGGTTGCAGTTTCGATCCCTGACCTCGCTCAGTGAGTGGGTTAAGGATCTGGCATTGTTGCGAGCTGTGGTGTAGGTCACAGATGTGGCTCGGATCTGGCATTGCTGTGGCTCTTGCATAGGCCGGCAGCTACAGCTCCGATTAGACCCCTAGCCTGGGAACCTCCATATGCCTTGGGTGCGGCCCTAAAAAAACAAAAGACAATAAAAAAAAAAAGGAAAGATAAAGCAAAGAAAAGCAAAAATGGAAACATCATAAAATGTAAGGATAGTAAAGAAAACTGATAGTATATATAAAAATATATTAGTAGCCTCAGATAATTGTAAAGAAATATAAATTTCATATAAAAATGTTGTTTTATTGAATATAAAATAAGAAAATGCTAAAATTCAATGGAAGGATTGAAAGATGAACTCAAGGATTTTCCTAACATGGGGAGAGGGAGAGAGAAAATAGATAGAGGTAAACACACACACACACACACACACACACACACAAACTCAAGATGTCCCACTACTAGTTTATAGGAGTTCCAGGAAGAAAATAACCCCCACCCCCAATTCAGAAAACAGATGGGAGGAAATTATCAAAGAGCAGTTACAGGAAAAAAAAATCCTATAACTAAACAACATCCATTTCCAGATTCAAGGGGCTCATCAAATACATGGCACGTGAACTGACAAAAAACTAAAATCACACCAAGCCACATTATCAATGAATTTCAGAACAGCTATGATAAATAGAAGATTCTGAATATAAATTACAGACTATCTACAAAGGAAGTAAATTTTTTTAAAGTGTCAGTAAGACTCCACAAGAGCAAAATTGGAAATAGAAGACAATGGAAACACACACACACCATTCAAACTTGGTAGATTATTCAGCCAGATATTCAAGCAAAAAGGAAGAAATGAAAGAAAAAGCTCACACAGCAAAAAGCACACGTGGTTTCATCACATTTATACATTGAGATAAAAGTATATTCATGGATGAGTGAGCTTAAGAATGTATGTGTGTTTGTGTGTGTGTATTATGAAACATGTAATAAAATATTTTAAAATATTCTGAGAATTCTCTATCCAGCCAAGAAATCAGTCAAACATGATGAAGATAGAATAAAGACATTTTCGGGTGGTCAGCATCTCTAATTGCATCCCATGAATACTTTCATAGGAAGTTACAAGAGTAAATGCTTATTCAAAACAAAGAGGAAGACACTGAACCCAGGAAACAAAACAAATGAATAAACAAAAATGGAGGTCCTGAGAGAATGAATGTGCACCAGGTCAAGAGAACTGAGTCTGGGCTTTAAGAGGACAAAAAATTCCAGAAGTATACTGAAGAAAACAAACATGATAGATTGGCTGGTTTGCTTGATCTTTTAGGAAACACAATTCTATGGGTTTTTACAATTCTCTTAGGAATTTGTGAAAAAATAATGATCATTATATACATAAGAAACTAAGCACATCAAAGAGTGACAGAGATCCCCAGAGAAAAAGACCCTTTACAGAAGTTCCCACGGTGGTGCAGTGGGTTAAGAATCTGACTGAAGGAGTTCCCATTGTGGCTCAGTGGTAATGAACTCTACTAGTATCCATGGGGTGTGGGTTCAATCCCTGGCTACACTCAGTGGGTTAAGGATACGGCGCTGCTAAGAGCTGTGGTGTAGGTCACAGATGTGGCTTGGATCCTGAGTTACTATGGCTGCAGATCCAATTTGACCCCTGGTTTGGGAAACTCCATATGCCCAGGGTGAGACCCTAAAAAAAATAAAAAAAAAATAAAAGAAATCTGACTGCAGTGGCTTGGGTTTGCTGCAGAGGCACGTTTGATGCCTTGCCAGGCACAGTGAGTTAGATTTACATGTACCTTAGATGAAGCCATGAAAAAACAAACAAATAAATAAATAAATAAATAAAAAGCCCCTTTACAGCTTCAGGGGGAAAAAAAATTGTTTAAAAAAAGGAGCAGAGTACACAATATGAGCAGGGGATGATCTGTGTGGTAATGACATTGACATAACCATGTTGGGATACATACATATTGGATGCAGGTGGTGGTGCTGGGGGAAGAGAGGAGGAAAAGTAGAGGCACAAAGGTCAAAGGTCAAAGTCTATAGATAGTGATTAAGTGTACAAATTTTTAAAGTACAATATTTAGATATATGGTAATAAAAATCAGAAAGAACAACTTAAAACAATAGTGGAAAGGAGTGTGGTGGTCCAGGAGCAAGAGACTTTTGTTGTTGTCCAATGTCTTGTTGTATTTTGACTTTTTAAACTGTGTAAGTGAATCACTCTACTAGATTTTAAGGAAGAGAAGTAAAAATGAAAATTAATTGCTTGGCATAGTACATAAAACAAAGTAAGTGTTAATAATGGCAATAATAACATTTACCATGAGCTAGATATTTTGCCCTATGCATTTTTTGAATTATGTAATTTAATCCTTTCAATAACATCTTACCATTTCAAAGGTAAGAAAGCAAGGTCTCTGAGGTTTCTTTCTTTACTCACATGACACAGCTAGTAAAAGAAAGAGCCAAGAATTTTGCCCATTCTGCCTGAAGAATGGGTACTTAATCCCTAAACTACGCCATATACAGAAACAAAGGTGCCCATCATTACAGAGCTAAAGGACTTGCTATTAAGTGACACAGTAAAGTCTTCTGATTCTAAATCCTGTTTTCTTCCACACATTAGAAAATCTACCCTATTTCATTAGAAAGTTCACATTTTATTTTCAAATTAACTAGAGTATGTTTAGAAATTAAATATTTTATTTTCAGTGGAAATTATTAATAGAATCACAAAAGATTAAAAATACTTTGCATTTGACAACTAAAATTTCTCCTCAGAAAATCCTTACTCATCTGCTATACCTAGAATGTCCCTGTCCACTTCCTTCAGCCAGAGATCTTCATCACCCCAACCAAGATAACTTTGAGAGGCTGTCCAATATAGCACCATTCAACATGCTGCCACTGGGTTATCCACCCTGGTCCCCAAATCAGAAAGGATAGAGAAGCAGGCACACTTAGAATGTTGGTACCAGAATTTAAAGCAAGATTTTTCTCCCAAGGCACCTGGTAATTAAGACGCAGTGCCATTTAGGAAAAGAAGCAGCTAATTAAGCAGGTTGCACAAACAGAAATAATGAAAACAAATTCTGTCTGTTTAACTACCAGTCATGACTTTGACTGAAATCATGATTTAAAGGAATTCACTAATTCAAGTCCATGTGATCTGACCTGTGCCAGTTCTGACTTTGACTTCATTATGCCCCTCCCCTGCTTGTCCAGCTACAGTGGCCTCCCAACTCAAAGCCTTCACACACTTGCCTTTCCTTCTGCCTAGAATACATTTCCTTCAGAGCCTCATGTGACTCACTTATAACCCAGTGGTCAGCTCAGACACCACCTCTTCAAGTAAAACTTCCTTGACTGTTTTCTATCAGTTAGACAATTCTAGAAAATTTTCTAGTACCTGGCTCTCATGGAACCCTGCTTTATTTTCTTCAGAACACTTAATGCTATTTGAACTTTGTTTCCCTGTTCAATTTTTTATTGTTTCTCATATTCCCCTAGAATATAAGGTTCATAATTTTTTGCCCACCTTGTTCACTCAAGAATCAGCAGAGCCTTGCATAGAGTAAGTGGTAAATAAATGATTGCAAACAAGATGGAGGGAACAAGGATGGTTAAGGGGAAGGAAGATAACTACACTCTCTAGATTTCCTAAGGTGGGACCCAGCCAAATTATAGCTGAGGGCATTTGCCAATGTCCAAGCAAGCCCATCCCAAAACTTCCCTGATATCAATATGGCTGGAAGTGAGATTCAGGGCTGCAAAATGCCCAGGTAAGATAAGGGGGCCCAGAACCAACTAGCAACAGAGACGTAAACAAAGATGGTACTCATTATGTGTAGGCATTGAGAACAAAAGATATTTAGAGAAGAAACATGCTGTGTCCTCTAAAACAAATCAAATGAACTTAGAAAGTAGAAAAATAATAGCTAGAAACTAAGGGCCATTTGGAAACTAGAATTTGAGATCAGATTTTTTGATGCTCTTGTCTAGGAATATAGCTGATCTCTATTTTAAGTGGAGCTGTCAGCGAAGTGATACAGGGTGGAAATTTAATAACAGTGCTTTGGATGAGAGGAGCTATCAAATCACAAAATTCTCTGAAGAATTCCAATGCCTAATATATATGAGGCACCTTAAAATGTCTAAGTCCAATTTGAAAAGATCTATAGTAACTTATTCTAAGTGAAGAGGTTAATTCATTTCAGCCTAACCCAGAATATTCCAACAGAAGTAAGAAAAGTCCATTAAACTTAAACTATAGCACGAAGTGACAGCAAAATTAGGGGGCAGTTTGTTAAAGGTGGGTCTAGGAAAAGACTTGCATGTCCCTCACCCTCGTGAGAGTCAGAGAACCCTCGTGGCTTCTCGCTGTTATCCAAAACTCAGCAGTATTCCCAATGATGCAAACAAGACCACCTGGGCTGAGCAATATATGAGGGTCATAAATCAAATACTTTCTTCTCTTCAGGGAATGGAAGAGCAGAATGAAAGGTGGGACAATTAGAAAATCAGAAATATCAGTATCAGTTAAATCATCCTTCTCCAATTAAGCTTAATGAATTTCAGTTCTCCCTTCTAAATCCATTTTTGTGCTGAACATGGTACTGAGCAACATTAGCTAAAATCAGCCCATACAGCAGCACTAAATGGTCCCCAGTAGAGCTAAGTTGACTTACTTTTAATTTTACACTTTTGATTTGGTGATACATCCTTTGAGGCCCAGAGCTTTCCAACTCTCTCATGGATATTTCGTTAGCTAGAGCAGCAGTTTTCGAAATATGGTCCCCACACGAGCAACATCAGCATCACTAGGAAGTTTGCTGAATTTTTCCAGCCCCACCCCAGACCTATAGAATCTGAAACTCTAAAGTCAAGCAATGAATACTTTATGCAACCCTCCAGACGATTCTGATACACCCCAAAGTTGGAGAATATTTGAGTTTGGATAATGCTAGCCACTTTTACCAAACAAACCTCCAATTGTTAATGACTTAAAGATTTATTTCTCACTCACGTAATAGTGTAGTGTAGCAGTAGCCAGCTTTTTCCATATGATGACTTAGGTAGCAAGGCACCTGGCATTTTCAATCTCTTCCATCTGACTACAGCCTCAGAGTTCTCTGCATAGTTCTGATGCATAGAGAAAAAGAAAGGAAAAACCCTATTATCATCTTATAATTCCTGGCTTAAAAGTAGCACTCATCATATCCACTTACATTTAATTGTTGAGAACTAGTAAATGGGTAACATCTAGATACCAAGACTATCAGAAAATATTTTTTTCTGGAACAGGGCATCCCTCCTGCCACAAAAGCACCCTGCAAACTGCCAGAGCCAGAGTAGATGACAGGACGTGGATCATAGCCTCCAAAAGCAGCTTCTTTACAAAATTTTAAAGTCTTGATATGATTGCTATTACTACAATACTAGAAGAGACTTCTGCTGCAGTTTCTTTAATGTTAATGTACAAATCAACCACCAGAGAATCTAGCTGAAATTCATAATCTGGTTTGTAAGGTCAGGGATGGGGCTTGAGATTCTACAGTTCTAAATATCTCTCAGGTGATGCTAATACCCTGGTTCAGGGACCACACATTACAAGAAATAATTTGGAGAAGCCTACTTGAAAACAAAGGTCAATCTGTCCAATATGTGCTTGTCACATGTGAAAAGCTAATGACCCTATGATGGTCTACATGAATAGCTGTACGCAGTCTGACTCACTGTCTTCCCCACTACCTGCTCACTTCTCTGGTCTCTTCTCCTATTCCCCACTTTGCTCACTTTACTCCAGCTACAGTAGCCTTATTGCTGGTCTTTCACACATCAGACACACTCCTACCTCTACAGTAATGTTTCCTCCGCCCAGAATTGCTCTTCTTCAAGATACACATGTGAATAACTGACTCCCTTCCCTCCTTCAAGCCTTTGCCCAAATGCCACCTTCAAAAGAAACCTACCTTGACTACTCAAACGTACATTGCAACTCACTTCATTTCCCAAGTTCCCCAGGGAAGTTCCTTTCCCTGATCAACAGGTGTTTTTTGTTTTTTGTTTTGTTTTATTTTACATCTAAATACTATATATACTAAATGTCAGAAACAATGTCTGGTGCATAGTATATGTTCAACAAATATCTGTTGAATGAGTAAATAAAAGTTAGACCGTAAGACCTTCCCCAAAAGCCATCAAGATGTGATGCTTTTCTGAGTCTTCAGCTCTCCTGATGTTAATCTCATCTAGATTAAGAAATGGGCCTAAAGGGAAAATAGTAGAAAGGCATCATTGGATCTGGTACTTGAAAATAACCCTTGGAAGAACTACAGAGGAGTGACTCAACAGAAAGATGGCAGGCAAATCTCTGTACTTGAAGCTGGTATCCTGGGAACTCCTACTTTTTTCTTAGAGTCCCCTTAGTGTTAATTGCTCTTCTCTCCTCCCCTACCCCAAACCACAGAGAAAATTGTCAGAATGTCTGACCCTGGAATCCTTTTACTCTTTGGGAATTTGTGATGTTCCAAGAATTCATTGGACCCAAAGTCTAGCCTCCAGACATCATTGGATTACACATACACACCAGCTACAAAGAGGCAAAGCAGAGTGGAATCCAAGGGTTTCCTTAGAGAAAAGCATGCAAACATGCAGACCAGAGCGAGAGGCTAGCTCATAGAAAGGGGACAAAGTCAAGCAGGTAGCCAAGTTTGAAACATGAAGGAAAGCTTTAAGTGCTGATAAGAACCCAGAGCTTAATTCATCTACTGACAAGGATAATATCAAATAAGACATTAGAGGATGAGTCATGGGTACTCCAAATAAATCCAGTGGGTAAGGTAGGACAGATGTAAAGAGAGTTTTAAAGTCTAGAACAAGCTTACAGGCTGCAACAGAGTTCACCTTAAAAGCACTACCTGAAATGTTACAGCCATCCACCCTTCCTACTCCTACAAAGCAGTATTTTATGTCACAAACAACAGCATCAAGTACCTTTTAAAGCCAACTTAGGAGACTACGTTTTTTGACCATGTGCTCTTAAAATGAGACAAGTACAATCTCTTGGGATATAACATAATGGAAGAAAAAGAATGTATATATATTTATATATATATATATACATATACATATATACACACATATATGTATATACATATATACATATATGACTGGGTTACTGCTGTGCAGCAGAAATTGGCACAACATTATTAATCAACTATACTTTAATAAAAATTAAAAAATTGTAAAGAGGAGAAATTAGGAAGTTAAAGGGCCAAACTGTTCTACCTGAGAAATGATAGTCTAATACAAGGATGGGAGGGAGAGAAGTGTTAGAAGATGGAGGTTGGGAGGCTGGAAAAATGCGGTTAGAGAGGCAAAGAGAGAAAGAAGGAAAAGGGTGAGAGACGTAAGAACAGTCTTAGAGAATGCGGTTGGGGAACAATTAAAAGGATTTATTAAGAAAGATTTCTCTGAAAATTACCACTGTCTTCTGAAAAAAAAAAAAATTCTGTTCAGTAAATATGCATTATGCTTTAGGATCTTGTTTGAGGTGAGTCATTCTATTTACTTTTATGAACCTTGATGAAATCACTACTTATCTTGATCAAAATTTTTGATTATCAGCAGTTTTATAGGATCCAAGGCAACAGCTTTAATTAAGTATAGTTATTGCAATTCAACATGATGGCAAGAGAGAGAGGCAATATTCCTTATACTTCTGGTACCTCAGCATCTAAGGGAAGCCAGTTAGGAGCATGTGGGCTAGGAAAGGGGCCCAGAGGCCCCCTTCTACTCACCAGCTGAAATCCAAATCCTATTTCCCTCCAGGTGCACAGAAGGGACAAACTAAAATGAATCATCCAAGATCTGCTTTGGAGCCAATATATCCTTGTCCTTTCTGACACACAGAATATGGAAAAGGGGAGAGTGGCCTGCCACTGCTATTCTGGTGATGTGGGAAATAGAGAAGAGTAGGGAGCATGCTCATGCGCTGTCCCTTGTAACACTTTGGGGCTTCAGTGGGCGTGCTGGAACCTGAGGAAGTAGATGAATGAATTTTTCCTCCATTTGAGGAGGTGAACAAAGAAGATGACCTAGGATGTGGGCTCTTTCCCTAGCTCTGTCCATTCATTCATTAATCCACACAAATAAT
This sequence comes from Phacochoerus africanus, assembly GCF_016906955.1. Taxonomy (NCBI): domain Eukaryota; kingdom Metazoa; phylum Chordata; class Mammalia; order Artiodactyla; family Suidae; genus Phacochoerus; species Phacochoerus africanus. The sequence continues at coordinate 197,761,381 of NC_062545.1, read as the reverse complement.
GTTTTGAGCACTTATTTCATGGTATGTTTCACAATACATTATCACATCTAATCTTCCCAATATCCCTACAAGGAAGGAAGTCATTATCCCTCCATTTATTGAGGAAAACCTGAGCTATAGGGCAGTAAACAAATTTTTCACAATACATAAGGAGGTCTGGTGGGATTTTAAACGAAGTTTGCTGTAAATTCCTTTCTTGTCACTACAATATGAACACAAACTTTTTCCAACTTAAGTCTATGAAATGCCTGTTCCTCTGCCAGCTTGCACTGTGATCCACGTCATGGGGTAGCTGGAAGAACTGCACTGTGACTTGGCTGAGCTGCTGCCCAAACACACTGAGTGAAGAGATACTGCTGTTCTTCCCTCCTGAGCCAGTGATGGTTCAGAGCCCCAAAATCTTGCCTCATTAATGCAGAACCACGGGTGTTAACAAATCCCAATTTCTATTCATTGTCCTTCTCTAGCTCCCTAGATTGAAGCCAGGGGTGGGAAAAAGACTAAATAATGAATTTAAATAATAGGTCAGAGGATATTATCTAATCCAAGTCTTCAAGTAGATGAGAGAGCTGAAAGCCACAGGAGAGGCAAGTAGGATGAACAGCAAAAATTGCACAGGGATGCATGTTTAACTTATCCTGTTTCCTCTTATAGTCCCTAAGGAAGTTTCAAAACCCTTGTTTAATATATCTAGAGATCCTTCTAAAAGAGTGTCTTGTGAGCAAACCAAAAATAAGTGGAGACTCACAATGAGAAGTATGAAAAATAATAGCATTATTTCTGCAGGTAATCTTTTTATAATAAAATTTACTTCATTAATCTGATCAATAAGACTGAGGTCACTTTTTTTCTTTTGTAGTTCCACTAATCTGCAAACTTTTACGGCCACTTAATCAATGTAGCTGTATTATTGTCTTCACAATTTCCCAAACCACCTCTCCAAAAAGAAGAGTTCTTCTGCTCGATTTCATTTTCTTTCTCAGCTCATGTGCTAACTTTCTACTGCCTCCATTCAAAGATAAAAACCACAAATTTTCCATTTATTCAAACTTCTGTGGATTAAATGTTTGTGTCATCTCAAAATTTAAACACTGAAGCCCTACACTCCAATGTGATGGAGATGTATTTGGAGATGGAGTCTTTGGGTTGTAACTCAGTCATGAGCATGGGGCCCTTGTCTTAGGAGATCAGTGCCCCTATAAGGAGAGAAACCAAAGAGTGCTTGCTTTCTCTCTCTGTCATGTGAGAATACTTCTGCAAAGCAAGAGAAGAGCATTCACTGGAACCCAATCATACTGGCTCCCAGCCTCTAGAAATGTGAGAAAATAAAATTCAATTTTTGGTATCTTTATGGTATCCTGAGAAGACTAAGATAGGCTATGATTTTTTATTATATCATTAATATCCATTGCCTAATCAGTGCAAGCTGTCATCTTAGACTCCATGAGCACATAAATGTCAGTCATGTGTAGGTCTTGGAGAAACCATATACCAAGCAGTTAAGAGTATTTCTGTACATATCTCAAAGGAATTAAGTGATATAATGGAATCCAAATGCTTAGCATCATGACAAATACATAGCAAGTTTTCAAAATGTTAGTTATTTAAAAGAGTAAATTGATTAAAAAAATAACAAATGGATGGGAACTATTTTGGAAGGTTGATATTAACCAGCCTTTTTAATTGCACACTACAGTAATTGTCTATTTTAATCTAAAGGGGAACTTATTAATTGATATTAAATATCTCTCAAAATCTCAGGATGAGCCAGATCAGGCTAATGGGCTATCATTTGGTAATAATGTTTCCAGTCCTAGTAGAATCAGTCTGCCTATTATTGCTACATCTGTTGATTTCATGGAGCTGCCATCAAATTCCCCAGAATGAGTATCTCTTGGTGTTAGCTTCTTTATGGCCCTAGTTTTCAGTTCAAATCCCAATACACATAGGTCTGCTTCCTTCGGCCTAGCTGTCAAGATTGGCGGGAAAATAGAATCCAGATGTCATCAAGTCAAAAATTTAAGAAATTCCTCAAAAGTAGTCAACTATCCTGGGAAACCAACCAGAATGAAAAAAAAAATGCTCTCTAGAGTGGTCAGGGAAATATATGAGGAGTAACAGTTGGGCTGATTATTGAAAAATGACGAGTTCTTAGAAAAGAGTATTCAGGCCAAGTCACAGGCAAATATGAAGACTCTGAGGCAGGAATGTCTTTAGTGTGATCAAACTCAGGAGAAAAACCAGTAATGGGCTCTGGGAGAAAATTAGGTCAAAGAAGTAGAAAGGGGCTTAATTTAGATTAAACTTTATAGGTTGATATAGACTTAAATTTGCCCCCCTCCCCCAATTCATATGTTGAAACACCAAAACCGTTGTGGCTATATCTGAAGATAGAACTTTTAGAAAGCAATTAAAGTTCAATGAGGTCATAAAAGGGGGGTCATAATCCAATAGGATTGATGTCCTTTTAAGAAGAGGAAAATATATCTTTCCCTCTCAGAATGTCATGTTGGTGGAATCATATAATGTGCAGCATTTTCAGATTGGCTTATTTCACTTAGCAATGTGTATTTAAGTCTCCTCCATAATCCTTCCATGGCTTAATAGCTCATTTCTTATTATCACTGAATATATTCCATTGTCTGAAGGTAGCACCGTTTATCCATTTATCTACTAAAGGGTATCTTGGTTGCTTCTAAGTTCAGACAATTATAAGTAAAGCTAATATAAGCATCTTTGTGCAGATTTGTATATGGTCTTAAGTATTCAACTCCTTTGGGTAACTGACAAGAAACCCAATTGGGGATCATACAGTAAGTATATGAAAAGTTTTGTAAGAAGCTGCTAAACAAACTTCCAATATGTCTGTACCTTTCTGTAATCATACTATCAAGGAGTGAGAGTTCCTGTTGTTCCACATCCTTGCCAGCATTGGGTGTCATCAGTGCTTCAGATTTTGACCACTCTAATAGATTAGTAGTATCTCAAGGTTTTGATATATATATTTCCTTGATGACACATGCTGTAGAGGATCTCTTCACATACTCATTTGCTATCTATGCATCTTTGGTGAGGTGTCTATTAAGGTCTTGGCCCAATTTTAATTGAGTTTTTGTAGTCTAATTTGAGTTTTAAGAAAACTGATGGAACACTGTAAACAAGCTATAATGGAAAAAAAATAAAAATAGTTATAAAAAAAGTGATATTCAAATCCTTAAAAAAAGAATTGCATATTTTATTGAAGTATAGTTGATTTATAATATTACATTAGTTTCAGGCATATAACATAGCTGTTCAATATTTTTATAGATTATACCCATTTACATTTATTGCAAAATAACAGCTATATTTTCCTGTGATATACAATATATCCTTGTTGCTTATCTTTTTTATACGTAGAAGATTATATCTCTCAATCTCAGAACTCTATCTTACCTCTCCCTCTTCCCTCTCCCCACTGGTAATCACTAATTTGTTCTTTATATTTGTGAGTCTGTTTCTGTTTTATTTATTGGTTTTAATTTTTAGCTTCCATATATATGTATGTGATAACTTACAGTATTTGCCTTTCTCTATCTTATTGCACTAATCATAATAATCCCTAAGTCCATCTACATTGTTGCAAATGGCAGAATATCAATCAATTTCATGGTTGAGTAATATTCCACTGAATAAATAAATATCTATATATATTTTTTTTCTTTATCCACTCATCTTTATGTTGCTTCTGTATCTTGGCAATTGCAAATAATACTGCTATGAATACTGAGGTTCATGTATCTTTTTGAATTATTGTTTTTATTTTCTTTGGATATATATCCAGGAGTGGAATTGCTGGATCAAATGGTAGTACTATTTTTTTAGTTTTTTGAGGAAACTCCATACTGTTTTCCATAGCGGCTGCACTCATTTACATTCCAAAAAACAGTGTACAGGGGGCTCCCTTTCCTCCACAACTTCACCAACATTTATTTGTGGTCTTTTTGTGATAGACATTCTGACAAGTGGAAGGTGGTTTTAATTTGCACTTCTCTGGTGTTTAGTGATAAAGAACATCTTTCCACATGCCTGTTGGTCATTTGTAGACTTTGGGAAAATGTCTATACAGGTCTTCTATCCCTTATTAATTGAGGGTTTTATTTTTGCTTTGGTTTTTTATGTCATATTTTCCATCTTTGTATTTATCTCTTTGCTAATTACTGCACTCAGTTAATTTTACATTATTCTGTCTTTAATTTTGTACTAGCTTATTTAAGTGGTTTGATCCTCAGCCTTTACCACATATTTACCTTTACTTGTGGGATTTTTCCTTTTCTATAGACACCTTATTTCAGCCTTTTCTCTTCCAATTAGAGACTACCACTTAACATTTATTAGGGCATGTTTAGTATTGATGAGTTATGTATGTATGTATTATTTTTTCTTGCTGAGAAGTTCTTTAGCTCTCCTTTACTTTTAAATGAAAAATCTTATGGGTAGAGTATCCTAGGTTACAGGTTTTTCTTTCAGCACTTTGAATATATCCTGACATTTCCTTCTAGTCTACAAATCTACAAACAGCTTATGGTCTTATGAGGGTTCCTTTTTATGTGAACTTTTTTTTTTTCTCTTGCTGACTTTAGAAATATGTCTTTATTTTTAATATTTGCATTTTAATTATGATATGTCTTACTGTTTGTCAGTGGAGTTCATCTTGTTTGGCATCTTCTGTGCTTCCTCTATCTGGATATGTTTTCTTCTTCAGGTTCAGAAAATTTTCAGCCATAATTTTACCTAATACATTTTAACCTCTTTCTGTCTTCTCCTTCTGGGGTCCCTTTAATGGGAATGCTGGTATATTTAATGTGGTTTCAGTGGTCCCTTAAACTGTTCTCATTTTTAAATATTGTTTTTCTTTTTGCTCTTCTGATTGGGTTTTTCCATTATTCTATCTTCCAGATAATTGTATTACCTCATCTGCTGTTAATTCTAGTGTTTTTCCTTTCAGTTATCATATTCTTCAGTTTTTTATGTTTTCTTGTTCTTTGCTATAATTATCACTGTGTTCATCTATTCTTTTCTCTAGTTTAGTTACCACTCTTATTAATAATGCTTTGAACTCTTGATTTAGTAAATTGTTTGTTTCATTAGTTGTTTTTAAGCAGTTTTCTCTTGCCCTTTCATTTGAAACAAATTCCTCTATCTTATTTTGCTTAACTTTCTGCCTTTACGAGATTTAGTGAACCAATTACCTACTGCAGCCTTGAAGTGGTGTCCTTGTGTAGCAGTATCAGTGACTGTGTTCACATCAGATTCAGCTCCCCAAACAAAGCCACTATTCAGTCATACACAAGTCATGTATTTCCTCAGGGTGTGCTGGTGGCTATTAAGTTGGTAGGAGATAAGGCTGGAGATGGAGGAGCAAGAGACAGAGCCAGGTGTGAGCCAGAACATCTCTTCTCAGTGCCTGTCATCACTATATTGTGGGTGGAGGTGGAGCAGAAGCCCTGAGGGTCAGGTTCTAGCTGGCTCCATTTCCTTTAAGTGAATTATTTCCTCCCTCCCAACATGAGCCCCCTCACCCCAGGGGAGCAGTGCTGGAGCAAGAGGGGCTGGTGTGTACACTCAGCATGGGTTTGATCATGCACAGTGATGGTCCATCTGCAGACAGGGATTGGGACTGCTTCTGATGCATTGGCTGTGTAAGTGGCAGGAATGGCTGCCCTGTTCTGCTCAAATGCAGCTTTGGTTCTGATCTGCCTTTGTCCTGACTGCTGATTCTCCCTTGGCCTCTGCTCCCTTCTTTCTAGTGTGGAGCCTCACCACAGGGTAGGCAGCACTGGTGTGGGCTTTTGGCATAGGTCAGTGTATAGGCTAAGGTGGTCCATCCACAGACATATTTGGGGGCTGCTTCTGATGAATTGCCTGTGTTAGAACCAGCAATGGCTGCCTGTGCCATGCTTATACATCACCTTGGATCTAAGCTGCTTTTGTGTCTCACAGCTGATCTTGGCTGTGGCAGCCATTGTCCCCATGTGGAGCTGTGTCACAAAGCAGGCAGGGTCAGAACAGTCATTCACCTCAGCATGGGTCATGTGCCAGGGTGGTCATGTGAAAACAGTCAGCCAACCATGTACTTTCAATCTGCTTTCTCCACTCTGTTTCAGGAGTAGGCAACTATATGCCACCCTAGAGCAGTAGGCCTCCTGTTAGTTCCAACACACTTCCAACCAGTCAAGAGGATTCATCTTTCTGGTGTTGGACCCCAGGAAAGGGACACTCAATATGTGGCTCAAACAACTCACCCCCCCCCAGGGAGAATCTCCACCTGTGTAATCTTTCTTTTCCTCTGAGTACCTTCCCTGGGACACAAGTCCAAACCTCATCTGTCTCTTCCCTTCTACCCCATTCCTTGTGATCTTTCTTACAGCCTTGGTTGTGCAGGAATCTTTCTTCAAGTTTCCAATTAGTTTTCAGTGAAAATTTTCTACTGTAGATGTAGTTTTGATGTGTTCATTGAAGAAAGTGAGTTCCGCATCCTCCTACTCTGCCATCATGATCTCCTCCCCCAGACTTACATTTTTTTCTTTAAAATGTGAAAGGACTGCACCATTGGACCTGTAGTTTGACATAGCAGTACAGTTGGCTATGGTTGCACAGTATCTGCCCATTTTGATTGGACTCAGAAATCTAGCTTCACACAGTCTTCACATCTCCCTACATTCACTCTGCCCACTCCACACACTCCTGTTACTTGGCTCTCTCCTAAAGCCTTTGAGATTATAGCTTTTACCCTAGAGAGTGGCCTCTAATAAAGGCACATGCAGTTTCAATGGCTAAAAAAACAGTGAAACAAATGATCATATAACTTCCCTTCAGGTGATTGTAATTTAAGACAGATGAGACTCACACTGTCTAAATTTATTATTACTTGCTCCCGTTTCGTACAAACTTCCCCTAAACATTATACTTAGGATGATCCAGAATGATCGCAAAAACCAAAATATTTTGAGCATAAGCAGAAACATTATTAATAATTTGTTGGGACTACAATTATATAACAAGACTTCCCTGGTTAAACTACAACATATGGTCATCCATATTTATAACCATGAACAGAATACTCTTCATTAGTGTGCTTACAAAGTTATCAATAATTGCATATTCTCACTTAAATTTCCAACTACCTGCAGCTTCTACTCAAAATGTGTATTCACTTATTTATTCTTTCAATAAACATTATGTGCTAGGCTTTATTCTAGGTTCTGGTGATAAGATGGGAAACATAAAATCTTCTCCACCCTTATAGAATTTATATCCTGTTTACAAAACAAAAATAAAATGCAGTGCAATAACATAGGGATAAGATCTACGAATTAAGATGAAAGGTGTTAAAGGATAGAATAAGATATATGGTTCCATTTTATGTAAGGTTTTTAAGAAAGCTCTCGCTGAAGAGTGGTTATTGGAATGGAGCACAGAATGAAATCAGAAAGAGAACCCTTCAAATGTCTAGGGAAGAGCTTTTGAAAGCAATAGCAAATGTGAACACCCTCGGAGTGTTTGATATCTTTAAAAACAGCTGTTAGCCCAGTGAGGCTACTATGGAGAGATTAGGGGAATGAATATTAGAGAATGAGGTCAAAGATATGATGACCAGATCAAACAAATAGATGACAGGAATGGATTCATCTTAGACCATCTCTGCCTTTTGAGATGTACCTCCCCTCCTCTTGACAGAAAGTAATAAAAACATCACCAAGAATGCTTAAAACACTGCTGACTTTGAAACATGCCACTTCTTTGGGCATTGGTCTCCTTAATTCCGGCTTTCTGGGTCTGGATTTTGGACTTCATGCTTCCTCTGACCTCTCCTTATGCTCCAGGCAACTGATTGGCTCCCAGACTTCTGGCTTCTTCCTGGCAACTAGTTACTAAAGCCTCCCTGAGCTCTAAATTAAGTCCTGGACTTTCCAAATCTTGACTGGGTCCTGCCTGATTTCGGGATTTTGCATATGGTTGTGTTCTGTCCTAGTTTTCTGGCTGCCAGAAATTTGGTCGAATAGGACCTGCTACGTCTCAGGCTCTTCAGTCTCAGCTTCTTATTACTGGTCTTTCTCAATTCTTAGTTTGAAATAACCGTTCCACACCTGCTATTTGGCCTTGATCCTGATACCAGAGCTTAATCTCTGGTGTCACAAACCTCTATTGTGTAATTGGCTTCATTAAAGTGGATAATTAATTAAAGAAAATATAATGCCTGAAAGACAACCACTCCAAATATTGTGCCTGAACTTGATGCCTACTGAGGTCATGCTACTTTCTTGCCAATATAAAGCACATATTATTTGGTTAATATAAACAAATAGCACAAGATTTTTAAAGTTTCTCTTCACATACGAATGGGTCATATGATTTTGCTGTTCATAATGTTTTGCTACTCATTAGAAAATAGTTTAGGTCAACATCATGACTTAGTCTTATGCTACAAAGAAATGATTCTCAACAGCTGTCATGTTTTGGCCCATGTAGAAAATATCATTTATAGATTACATGGAGGTAACTGGATATGACTACATCATGGCCCTAAGAAATCAATTCCTCAGCACTTCTATAAGCACATCCATATCCAAAGCACACCAGCTGAGAGTTTTTTGTGCAGGTACGTTTTCCTTTCCTTTTTCCCCATCAGAATTAGCTCAACTATTTTTAAAATTCAATGATAGCAGATATTTCTACCTACATCACCATAAAGAACTGATATCCTAAGTTACATGTACATTTCCCAAAAAAAAATCTCAATACCAAAAGAGTGTATAAAATATAACACTAATATATTTTCAAACTCCTTCTTACCCCTCTGGAACAAATAGCTTATTCAAATGAAACTGATAAGAACAGGAATATAGTCCAGAATTAGCTTACATTTTTCTGAGCTTTGAAAATGTATTATTTTCCTGTTTCATTGAAGTGTTATCTAGCTTTAGCTTTTCATAATAAAGATTTCATTCCAGAATACTTTCAAGTTTTGTACTTCCGAAGTGAGAGTATGCATTTAATTTTTCTTTCAATAAACACATTTACCACATATGATGTGTGTGTGTGTGTGTGGGTGGGTGTACACACACACAGAGTAGTAAATAAGTAGTAAATAAGAAGATATCAACTTTATTCATGTAGTGGAAGATAAAGTAGGTGAAGTCCTAAATCCACAGATTGGAAGAGGCAAAACACTGAAGCAAGCTGCCTAGAATATCTTCAGATTCTATGACTTCAAAAGTAATGTCAAATATTTATTGTGCAAAGTATATCAAACTTAACAATATCAGATGTACTCCTATATCGACCCTCAAAAAATGTATTGTGATTTTTAAATTTTTTTCTACCTTAGAAGATAATTCTCAATACAAAGTGGGCAATATCTATGTCTATGGCTATGAGGAAAATCTGACCATTTCTACCACCCTGAGTGAGCCAGTCTATCCAAAGGTATTGATGTGCTATCACAGATGTTAGTGCTCTTCTTAATGATTTTACAGAGAGAACAAAGCCAATGGTATTAAGTCATCAACATCTTTTTTTTTTTTTTACCATTTCAGAAGCTTAGCATTAGGAGAACATCAATTTCATCCCTGAACAAAAATATACTCAACCCTTCTAGGCATGCTTCTTTGCGTTTTACTTAATTCCTGTCCCTTGCTCATTTCAGATGGCATGGGTATGTTGGTAGTAATACTGCCTGCCCTGAAGATGCCTAAATTAGTTTGCTGCTTTTGCCTCTGCTGATATTGATGGTTCATCTGCATCCCTGGATATAAGGGGAATGGTAACCTAAGTAGCCTGTAAAATTCCAAACCAGATTGTTCTGATCTAATTTCTGCCTATCAAAATGTCTTAGCAATTTAAACTACTGAATGTAAATATATCACTTCATTTCTCTTCCAAAACTATTGAGTATGACTATAAAAAATTGGTAAGAGATGTCACATCTAATTCTGATATAATTAATTTTATTACCTATTGTAAATATTACAATACTTGCAAAGTTTAAATTATTTTCATTCATGTTTATAATTTGATATTATGAAAAAATGTGGATAGTTGTAATATATTAAACTCAATTAGATAATTACTATAAAAGTATAGTAAGACAGGACCTTCCGTGTTGGATTTTTCTGTTCATAATTTTTCTTCTCTTTCTACATGTTACTTCAGGGTGTTATCTTCAATGATCATAATTTAAACTTAAGCCTAGAATTCTCTCTTCACTTTCAGGCCCCTATATTCTGTTAATAGACATTTTAATCTGTGTATCCTGAAGACATCTCAGTCCCCAACTCCAGAAATAGTTTTATCATCTGTCCTATACTCTTTTATCTTCTTTTCTCTGCATATTCCCTACACCCACTTAGGCAGCCAAGTCAGAAATTTGTGAGTCATACTGGCCCATTCCTCATTTTCTCCATGTTTTCCATATCCAAGAGCTTTAGAAGTCATAAGATTTCAATCTCCTGAATATTTCTTTCATTTGCATCCTCCTTTCCGCTCTTACTTTTCTTACCCTGTTTCTGGGCTGACCCTCTCTCTAGACCACCGGAATGACAGTTTCGACTCTTTAAGTTTTAGCCTACTTTATCCCCATGTTTGCAATGGCCAGGGAATACCTATGTGTTTAGCAGAAGGTCTGAAGTAAGAGTATGAACTGAATTTGAGGTAGAAGCTTTTAGAGATTCAGTACTTTGAAATTATGAGTAAAAGAGACCAACTAGTCAAAATTTCACGAGATTATGGTCTAGTAAACATTAATAATTAAGAGATGTCAAAATAAGAGAATAAAATAATAAAGACTGGAGATGTTAGAAAAACAAACTTTGTCTCATTAAATTGTATGACTACAGGTTTCCCTATTCTGGACAATACAGAGGTTTTTTTTTGTTTTTTTTTTGTTTGTTTGTTTTTGTTTTTGTTTTTTTTCCCCAGTGCATACTTGTGTGTACCAATCCAAGAAAGGTCATCTATCTTCCAAGTTATCCACTTGCTCAAAAGCACAGTAAAAATCCTTAGGATGGAGCTAAGCATTTGACCACTTATTCCTAGAAGTCTTGTAATTTCTTTCTGTCTTTTGAAATTTTTCCCACCTGATAATTTAATTGCACAATTAATATCAAATGGACTTCGCCTGTTGAAGTGGAAAGGGAAGAAAAACAGCGTGGTGCCAGGTGCATGTGTTTACTTGATTAGTATTTGGAAGAGAAAACATCTGTGCCATGTAGTCTCCAATCTCATGAGAAAACTGAAAATTATATTCTTAAAGCTGTTATAGAGCAAAGCAGAGATAAAAATTATTTGCAATACTTAGACATTTTTCTTTTTAAGATCATAAGAGGATTATTAAATGTAACATCCTCTACCTTACACTCTGTGAAAGATTAGAAAAGTGAATATTGTGAAAGTTAACTGAACAAACTTCTGCATTCCCTTTGTATTTAAGAACTCTATATCATACTGTACCAGCCACTATCACACTTAATTTGGAAAGGTGGTTAAACTGAACAGCAACTGCCTATCAGCAGTGACATCCTGTCTTTAAGAGTGAATCCTGTGTCTACCCACTTCAGTGACACACGTTTTAATAAGAGAAACCAATAGCACATGGAACACATGGTTTTGCAGCAACCTGAGATTCCAGAAAGCAATACGCAGGTTGTTGTTTAGCTCAGAATGCCTGTTCCACAGTAAGACATCTGGCTAAAATGAAAAGCTTATTCAAAAGAATCACTTGTGATATTGCTATGCTTTTATTCCTAGATAGATAAAAGAAGAAACTCTTAACAATGTTGAAAGGATGTAAGGGTGTGGAGAAAGGTGTTTAAAAAAAATCCATTTTATTTTAAATTCAGCACCAATCAAATGTAAGCTTTTGCAATACATGGACCTGAGAACTTAAGGAAGTCAATTAAATTTTCAACTAAATGCATTTACTGAAAGCCAAAAGTCTTCATATTTCACCTGACTTATTCCAGTTCAAATACTTCTAGAGCCCTGTTTGTTGAATTCTTTAACTTAGAGGAGTACAAACAACTAACAGGACAAATTAACTATTTTAAAAAGTACTCAATTTTCAAATTATACAAATAACAGTAACACTAGCACTGTTATTAGCTTTCATGCTATGTTCAGCTGCAATGGTTTCACAACATTCTGATAACTTCCATTGGTACTTATCTACTTTTTTCTTGCTTTTAACTATTAATATGACTTAAATTATATAACCCAAGGACATGTGTTTAAACATTAAAAAATATCTGAAAAGGTACAAATAAGTACAAGGACAATTCTTCAAAGTAAGTTTGCAAACAGTTGAATGATGACTAGTACCCAAACTGGTACTCAGCTGATGTCCTCAACTTTAGGTATCAATTCCATATGTGGACAGATTCTGAGATTCCTGTCCTTTTCTCCTTTTCTCCTTTTTTTGCCTGTGACAGTTTTTACTGGCTGATCTCTGTATTCCATTAGATGTCTGGGCATTTGCCTTTAGGCTGCTGCTGGAGCACTGTCTTATTGCTTTTAGGCCTCTACTGGCCAGCTCCATAATTCTTTTCTAATTCAAGGGAGTCCCCACACAATAACATACCTCACAAATCTTCAGAGCCACAACTTTATTACCTATATCTCTTTATTCAAGTGAGAAAGTAGAAGACTCTTGTTGTAAAGTTTCTGCTTTAAACCCTAGCTGGATTTAGGAATATTTTTGTCAACAAACTCACTCTAAAATCTAGGTAAATCCTTGGGTCCAATTAATTTTTTGGTCAGCCGGATAGAGGATTTACTCCTTGAAGTACAGAAGTGGAAATCCTATGTGGTAGTTCATGAGGCTTATTTTCCTTTGATAGCTGAAGGATATACTGCTGACAATAAATAAACCCTATGCCTATATTTTGGACATTCAGATTCCTTTTTAACTTCCTTTAACCTCTAGGAGAGTCAGAGATGCTGCCTTGGAACAGGGTGTTGATATAAGGAGAGAAAAGAAATGGTATTCTCAGTCAATATACGTATTACCTGCTGGAAGGGCATAACTAACCACCTAGATTAAGAGAGAGGGGGTGAGTAAAGTCTGAAAGGATGAGGTGTATTTTGTGTTGGGTTCAGTCTTTAGTCTGTCCGTAAGCAATGCTGTGGGTAAACTGGCCCTCACTATGATTGCAAGACACCTTCCAATACAAACATTAGGAAACTTAAAAAAAAAAATAGTTTTATCACTTACAAGTCCTGGGAATTACAGGGGGCTCCTGGGGCCACACAGCAAGACTGCAGGCAGAGTTTGAAAGAGAAAGAGTGTTTGGGCCCGAGGCTCTATTTTTATTGGTTTTACTAGGGTCAAAGGTCAAGACCTAGGGTTTCACATGCTCACGCTTTATTGGTAAATTTAAAACGTATGAGTGAGAATTTAAAGCATCAGAAGAGAAAAACAGGTGGCACAAGTGATCATTATTGAAATCAACCAAGATACTTAAAACAAGGAGCCTTGGGAATGGGGGCGGTGTGGACGGGCTCTTTAGTTCTGTGGCTGGTGTGTTTAGCCAAAACAGATGTCTTTGAACTACATGCCTGGGCAATCAAAGCTTAAATCAGGCACTTTCACTGCAAAATCCTAACTGTTAGGTCTTATATCACAAGGTCAAAGTCAAAGCTAAAAATGAGAAAAAGATGAAAATTATAGGGCAAGGTTCAAGAAGAAGCAGTAATAAGATTTAGATGAAGAGGTACCAGTGCACTAATTCATAATCCCAGAAAGAGAGGGGTCATTACCCTGGATAACTCCTAGAGATAAACTCCTCAGAATATATTCTGAATCTGAGAATTTTTAATTCATTTCCAGGCTTACTCGATGCCCCTACCTTCTTTGTTAAACATTGTTAAAAGAGGCCGGCCTTGTTTCGACAGCATTCTTTTTCAGGGAGGTGGGATATAGGTCCCATTTAAACAGAAAATTTTGGTCTTCGGCACCTTCTATTCTTATGAAATAAATTATATCAAAATAGCTTGTGTTGTGGTGAAGAAATCTATCCCACTCATTAGCAGTTCAAACTGGGGGACATCCTCAAGTACAGAATTAAGCACCCAGCTAAGACGACAACCCTAATAATTCCGTTGTTAAACATGTATTAAGTTTGCCATGTGAAGTTCCAAATTTATTACTCAGAGCTTCTGTCTTACTTCTTAGCATAACTTGCACTCTGGGGAAGTTAAGTTTGCCTCGATACTTGAGTCATTTCCAACACAGGAACCTCAATGGACAGTCATGGTGAGTGCTCAAAGAAAATGCCTGTAGGTCAGAAAACAGGTGACTCATTGCAAGGAATGTAAATTATAGGTGTACATGGAGCATTGTGTGCTTAAATCTTTTTAGTGACAAAATTGAGATGTGGAGGAGAGATGCACACTGTGTGTCATTATGGATTTTTCCGACAAGTTAAATTTTTGGAAAATAACTGAAACAGCCACAAAAGCACTAGCACAGTTTTAGTCTTGGTGTACGGGTGGGTTATGTCAATTCTACTGAATCCATAGTCAGAAAGTTTTTAAAAGACTAGCCTGCACAGTAAGCAGATATTGCTGGCAGACAAGTGCTTATAGGTTGCTGCAACTCTACTTAACCTGCTATCATCCATCTAGAAGGGATTGTTCCTTGTGAGTGGACCATGTTCAAGAGTACAAACAAGAGTCATAAAGTGCAGTGAGTATTGCAAAGAAACAGAAACATACTCAAATCAAATGGGAAGATTAATAGTAAAATAGAACAAGAGGTATAACAAAAGGAAACATTTGAATCTGACCTGTTGTTGGCCTGCACCCCACAGACCTGCAAGTCCTGTACACACTTGACCAGACACAAGACCAAAGAGCCCAGAGCAGAGATATCAGTGCTTTAATTTATGGGGAATCTTACACATCTGAAGCAAGGTGCTGGAGAAACACCCCACCTTGTGCACCAGAGGCAGGCAGGACACAGCAGCAGTCTTTGCTATGGGAGGGAGGGGTTTGAGAGGGCTTAGAGGAGGAATTGACATTAGGTTGGTGCATTGGTTACCAGGGAAACCTGCAGAGGAGCAGGGCCCTTTTGATAAACTGTTATAGTGGAGATTGCTCTGGTCTAATGATTAGAACAGTCACTAGCTGGGGCCAGGGGCAAGTACATAGGCATTTCATTAGGCATATGATTAAGAGGGAAGGTCAGCTGTATGCATAGGGTATAAGTGAAAAGGGACTGGTCCAGCAAGGGATGTACAGAGAGCAGGATAACAGTCATCTTAAGTGGCCTGATCACACATACCCCTTTTTCATTTTCTCTCATGTGCCTGACATTTCGTTCTCTTCTTAAACCATAATGGCCTTATGCTTATAACATAGGGACATATTGTTCCTTTTGTTTCTAGCTAATCGCTTCAGAATGAATGCCTCTCTGTGGGTCTGAAG
This sequence comes from Phacochoerus africanus, assembly GCF_016906955.1. Classification (NCBI taxonomy): domain Eukaryota; kingdom Metazoa; phylum Chordata; class Mammalia; order Artiodactyla; family Suidae; genus Phacochoerus; species Phacochoerus africanus. The sequence continues at coordinate 197,745,919 of NC_062545.1, read as the reverse complement.
TTATAATCTCTCGGAATCAGTTACACACATGCAATTTTATAGACAAAAGTGAAGAATGCGGGTTTCTTCTCTCTAATATACAAAATACGGGCAAGCTGGGTTTTAAATTCATGACCTGTGAGACTCAGTAATCTAGCCACAGTTTATTTGGCAAAGTTATAATTGTTAAGAATGTAAAAGCTCTTGGGTTAGAGAAGTTCCAGAAACCACTCTTGTCTCCTATCATCCGGGTTTCCAAAGTGATAAGAGTAGAGGAAGAATTAGGAAGAGACAGGAAAAGGAAAATTTGTATCATGCCTAATCATATTTGTGAATGTTTTTGAAGCCATTACCCTACTCTGACAGTGTCAGGAATTTCCCAGGCCAGACTTGGTATCTCTCTCAAATTATGCTATGGCCTTAAAAAAATGTAAGAAGCTACATCACTTGGACAATAAGTTCTGATACCTGTGATAAAAAATTGTTAAACAATAAAACCCTCTGGAGATACAAATTCGACAGTGTTATACTCCAGCTGCCAATATTGATGAGGAAGAGGTGATATAAGAAATAATTAAGAAATAAATGAGGAGAGAGAGGACAAGATGGCGGAGGAGTAGGGGGACACGCTAGACCTCTCCCACAAACACAACAACAAAAAGCACATCTACAGAATAAATGACTCGCACAGAACAGCAACCAATCGCTGGCAGAAGAACCTAAACTCCAATAACGGCAAGAAATTCGTGACATTACAGGGCAGAACGGGAGAAAAGAGGAGAGTGAGAGAAGGTGAATCCGAGCGGGACGGGCGCTCCCGAAAGGGAACTGTGGAGGAGAAAGGGATCCCGCACCCTGGAAAGTCACCTACACGGGGGAAAGATCAAACGAACCGGAGGAATCTCCAGATGCAGAGAAGAGTGTAGCAGTAAGTTGGAGTACGGAAAAGCCGATCAAGAACCGAACAGACCATCTGAACTACGGGCACAGTCACCAAAAATTGAGACGCCTGGGTGGGGGCTGGGCACCGAGACCTCACCTCCAAGGGTTGGTCGCTGGGAAAGGGCCCGGGGATGCGTGGGTGGGGGCTGGGCACCGAGACCTAGGCTCCAGAGGTTAGTCCCCGGGCTGGGGGGGCGGGGCGGAGCAGAAACTGCTTGGGAGGTCTAGAAACCATCTGACAGGGCAGAGACTGCCTGGGAGACTAGAAAACAAAGCTGTCGCAGAGGAAGGGAGCAATACTCTAGGGGCGGGGAAGTGGAAAGCCGCATCAGAGGGAACCTGGGAAAAGAGCTGGTCTGCGCCTGTGCTGGGGAGGGGAGAGAAGAAGGGGTGGGTCCCCATAGAATACCCCCCACGCCACAGCAAGCTTACAGGCCCGCTAGCTAGCTGAAAGCTGTGCTTCCCAGTGCATCCCCTCCCCCCACCCCCGCCACCCCCTACGCTCTCACCGAACCTGGGGCTGCCTGCCATCCAGGAGGGCTGGCCTCAACAATTGCCTGAAGCCTACCACCGCAGGGGCTGTCCCTGCATAGGCCTGCTTGCCCTTTGGAGGGGCTACACTTCCACAGAGTAGCACCAAACACCACCAGCCCCCGAGAAAAGGCCTGCAGCCCAGAAAAGCTAGAACAAGCCTAGCCAGGCAGTGAACAGATCTGCCTAATTCCCGGACGGTTTTTCTGAGTCGGGCTGCCCCAGGGAGGAGCCTCTTCAGTTTCCAGCGGCCCTGCTACCCGCCCAAACCCCCAGAGGGTGCCTTAGTGGATCAGCTGTATAGGACTGCCGCTCCAGGCAGGACCCCCTACAGCCCAGAAAAGCTGCAACAAGCCTGGCCGAGTCGGGAAAAGATCTCAGACGGTTTTTCTGAGTCAGGCTGCCCCGGGGAGGAGCCTCTTCGGTTTCCAGCGGCCCTGCTACCCGCCCAAGCCCTCAGGGGGTGCCCTAGTGGATCAGCTGCATAGGACTGCCAGCTCCAGGCAGGACCCCCTGCAGCCGAGAAAAGCTGCAACAAGGTTGGCCAAGCCGGGAAAAGATCTCAGACGGTCTTTCTGAGTCGGGCTGCCCTGGGGAGGAGCCTCTTGGGTTTCCAGTGGCCCTGCTACCCGCCCAAGCCCCTAGGGGGTGCCCCACTCCCACGGAATAGCTGCTCAGCACCACCAGCCCCCTAGAAGAGCCCCTGCAGCCCAGAAAAGCTGCAACAAGCTTGGCCAGACTGTGAAAAGATCCGCCTACATTCTCAGGCCAGCCTTCTGAGTTGGGCTGCCCTAGGGAAGAGCCTCTTAGGTTCTCAGTGACCCAGATAGCTGCTCCAGCCCCCAGGAGGTGCTGCACTCCTGAGGAACAGCTGTCCAACACCGCCAACCCCCTGCAAGAACCCCACAGCCTAAAAACACCAGAGCAAGCTCTGCATGACCAAGTGAAATCTGCTACCATCGTGGTGTGGACCTCCCAGTCCTGTCTGCCCTCAGGAAGTCCTCCTTTGCTTCAAAGAAACACTGTTGGCCCCATCAACACTCCAGAAAAGCCACACTGCCTCAAAAAAGATTGACCAACAACGCCAGCCCTCAGGAAATATTCCATGGCAGTGACAAGGCAAACACTGCCCGATAACGGAGAGTACATCTCCCTCAGGAGAAAGAAAACAACAAGCAAGATGAATAAGCTGAGAAACCACCCCCAGTCAAACCAACAGGAGAACTCACCTAAAACAGTCAACAATGAAACAGATCTCGGCAGTCTGACAGACCTGGAGTTCAAAAGAGAAATAGTGAAAATACTGAAGGAATTAAGAGAAGATATGAACAGTAATGCAGATACCCTCAGAAAGGAACTAGAAAAGATAAGGAGGAGCCAAGAAAAACTAGAACATTCATTTGCAGAGATGCAAACTGAACTAAGGGCAGTAAAAACCAGAATGAATAATGCAGAAGAACGAATCAGTGATATGGAAGATAGAATAATGGAAATCACTCAATCCGGTCAACAGACAGAAAACTGAATCAAAAAACTGGAAAGCAATATAAGAGACCTATGGGATAATATAAAGCGGGCCAATCTATGCATAATAGGAATTCCAGAAGGAGTAGAAAAAGATAAGGGGATGGAAAATAAATTTGAACAAATTATCGATGGAAACTTCCCACATCTAAAGGATACTGGGTTCAAGATACAAGAAGCACAGAGGGCCCCAAACAAACTGAACCCAAACAGACCCACACCAAGACACATCATACTAAAAATGGCAAAAGTTAGTGATAAAGAGAGGATGCTAAAGGCAGCAAGAGAAAAACAGAATGTTATCTACAAGGGAACCCCCATAAGAATATTAGATGACTTCTCTACAGAAACACTACATGCCAGGAGGGAATGGCAAGAGATATTTAAAGTGCTCAAAGGAAAAAACATGCAACCTAGAATACTCTATCCAGCAAGAATATCATTTAAAATGGAAAGGGAAGTAAAAATTTTTTCCAACAAACAAAAACTTAAAGAATACAGCAACACAAAACCCAGGTTAAAGGAAATATTGAAAGGGCTTCTCTAAGCCAAAAAGAAAGGAAGGAAAGGGAAGAAAAAAGAAAAGGAAAAAAAAAAAAAGAAGAAGAGGAAGAACTAGGACTGAGGAAACCGCAATCAGAGAGCAGTCACTCAAATAAGCCAGCATACAGATTTAATCATGAACATGCTTCAAACAAAATAAAATTAAAAAGAAAAAAATAAAAAAGAGTCATCAAAACCATAAAATGTGGGCAAGGGATGTTAGGAAGTAAATAACCCTTTTTGTTTGTTTGTATGTTTCTCTTCTTAATCTTAATATAGTAATGAAGGGTTTGAACTTACAGGACCATCAGGCTAAAACACACAATTATGGGAAGGGGTTAGCATACTTAAAAAACAGGGCAACCACAAGCCAAAACCAAATATTGCATTTGCAAAAAATGAAAAAAAAATACACTCAAGCAGATAATAACAGGAGACCATCCAACCAAAAAAAAAAAAAAGAAATGAAGAATGGAGAACCATAGAATCAACTGGAACACGAGGTTCAAATGGCAATAAATAATCATCTATCAATTATCACCTTAAATGTCAATGGACTGAACGCCCCAATCAAAAGACACAGAGTGGCTGAGTGGATAAAAAGACAAAAACCTTCAATATGCTGCCTACAAGAAACTCACCTTAGGACAAAAGATACATATAGATTGAAAGTGAAAGGGTGGGGAAAAATGTTTCACGCCAATAGACATGACAGAAAAGCAGGAGTCGCAATGCTCATATCAGACAAAATAGACTTTAAAAGAAAAGACATAAAGAAAGACAAAGAAGGACACTACTTAATGATTAAGGGATCCATCCAAGGAGAGGATGTTACTATCGTCAACATATATGCCCCAAATACAGGAGCACCCAGATACATACAACAAATATTAACAGACATAAAGGGAGATATTGATGAGAATACAATCATAGTAGGAGACCTTAATACCCCCCTCACATCAATGGACAGATCCTCTAGACAGAAAACCAATAAAGCAAAAGAGATCCTAAAGGAAACAATAGAAAAGTTAGACTTCATTGATATTTGCAGGACACTACATCAAAAAAAAGCAGAATACGCATTCTTCCCAAATGCTCATGGAACATTCTCAAGAATCGACCACATATTGGGACACAAAGCTAACCTCAATAAATTTAGGAGCATAGAAATTATCTCAAGTATCTTCTCTGACCACAATGCCATGAAATTAGAAATCAACCATGGGAAAAAGAAAGAGAAAAAACCTACTACATGGAGACGAAACAACATGCTACTAAAAAACCAATGGGTCAATGAGGAAATCAAGAAGGAAATTAAAAACTACCTTGAAACAAATGAGAATGAAGACACAACCGCTCAAAATCTATGGGATGCTGTGAAAGCAGTGCTCAGAGGGAAATTTATAGCAATACAGGCCTTTCTCAAAAAAGAAGAAAGATCCCAAATTGACAACTTAACCCTGCACCTAAACGAATTAGAAAAAGAAGAACAAAAAAGGCCTAAAGTCAGCAGAAGGAAGGAAATTATAAAGATCAAAGAAGAAATCAATAAAAATAGAGACTCAAAAAACAATAGAGAAAATTAATAAAACCAAGAGCTGGTTCTTTGAAAAGGTGAACAAAATTGACAAACCCCTGGCCAGACTCACTAAAAAGAGGAGAGAAAGAACCCAAATAACCAAAATTAGAAATGAAAAAGGAGAAATCACAACGGATACAGCAGAAATACAAAAAACCATAAGAGAATTCTATGAACAACTATACGGCAACAAGGTTGACAATCTGGAAGGAATGGACAATTTTCTAGAATCTTACAGCCTGCCAAAACTGAATCAAGTAGAAACAGACCAACTGAACAGACCGATCACTAGAAATGAAATGGAAGAGGTCATAAAATCACTCCCTACAAATAAAAGTCCAGGACCAGATGGCTTCACAGGTGAATTTTATCAAACATATAAAGAGGAATGGGTGCCCATCCTCCTGAAACTCTTTCAAAAGGTTGAAGAAGAAGGAATAATCCCAAAGACATTCTATGATGCCACCATCACCCTCATTCCAAAACCAGACAGAGATACCACCAAAAAAGAAAACTATCGCCCAATATCATTGATGAATAGAGATGCAAAAATTCTCAACAAATCTTAGCCAACCGAATCCAACAACATACCAAAAAAATTATACACCATGACCAGGTTGGGTTCATCCCAGGTTCACAAGGATGGTTCAACATACGCAAATCAATCAGCATCATACACCACATTAACAAAAAAAAAAGTCAAAAATCATACGATCGTCTCAATAGATGCAGAAAAAGCATTTGACAAAATCCAGCATCCATTCATGATCAAGACCCTCGCCAAAGTGGGTATAGAGGGAACATTCCTGAATATAATTAACGCCATTTATGATAAACCCACAGCAAATATAATACTCAATGGGGAAAAACTGAAAGGCATCTCACTCAAATCTGGAACAAGACAGGGATGCCCACTCTCACCACTGTTCTTCAACACAGTTTTGGAAGTCCTAGCCACAGCAATTAGACAAACCAAAGAAATAAAAGGCATCCATATAGGAAGAGAAGAGATCAAACTGTCACTGTATGCAGATGACATGATACTATACATAGAAAACCCTAAGGACTCAACCCCAAAACTCCTTGAACTGATTAATAAATTCAGCAAAGTAGCAGGATATAAGATGAACATTCAGAAGTCAGTTGCATTTCTGTATACCAGCAATGAAATATTAGAAAAGGAATACAAAAATATAATACCTTTTAAAATTGCACCTCACAAAATCAAATACCTTGGAATACACCTGACCAAGGAGGTAAAGGACCTATATGCAGAGAACTATAAAACTTTAATCAAAGAAATCAAAGAAGATGTAAAGAAATGGAAAGATATTCCATGTTCCTGGACTGGAAAAATCAATATTGTAAAAATGGCCATACTACCCAAAGCAATCCACAGATTCAATAATCCCTATCCAATGACCCATGACTTTTTTCACAGAAGTAGAACAAACAATCCAAACATTTATATGGAACCAAAAAAGACCCAGAATTGCCAAAGAAATCCTGAGAAACAAAAACCAAGCAGGAGGCATAACTCTCCCAGACTTCAGGCAATATTATAAAGCCACAGTCATCAAAACAGTGTGGTGGTACTGGTACCAAAACAGACAGACCAATGGAACAGAATGGAGAACCCGGAAATAAACCCTGACACCTATGGTCAATTAATCTTTGACAAGGGAGGCAAGAACATCAAATGGGAAAAAGAAAGTCTATTCAGCAAGCATTGCTGGGAAACCTGGACAGCTGCATGCAAAGCAATGAAACTAGAACACACCCTCACACCATGCACACAAATAAACTCAAAATGGCTCGAAGACTTAAATATACGACAGGACACCATCAAACTCCTAAAAGAGAACATAGGCAAAACACTCTCTGACATCAACATCATGAATATTTTCTCAGGTCAGTCTCCCAAAGCAATAGAAATGAGAGCAAAAATAAACCCATGGGACCTCACCAAACTGAAAAGCTTTTGCACAGCTAAGGAAACCCAAAAGAAAACAAAAAGACAACTTACAGAATGGGAGAAAATAGTTTCAAATGATGCAACAGACAAGGGCTTAATCTCTAGAAGCAACTTATACAAGCCAACAGCAAAAAAGCCAATCAATCAATGGAAAACTGGGCAAAAGACCTGAATAGACTGTTCTCCAAAGAAGATATACAGATGGCCAACAAACACATGAAAAAATGCCTCAACATCGCTGGTTATAAGAGAAATGCAAATCAAAACTACCATGAGATATCACCTCACACCAGTCAGAATGGCCATCATTAGTAAGTCCACAAATAACAAGTGCTGGAGGGGCTATGGAGAAAAGGGAACCCTCCTTCACTGTTGGTGGGAATGTAAACTGGTACAGCCACTATGGAGAACAGTTTGGAGATACCTTAGAAATCTATACATAGAACTTCCATATGACCCCACAATCCCACTCTTGGGCATCTATCCGGACAAAACTCTACTTAAAAGAGACATGTGCACCCGCATGTTCATTGCAGCACTATTCACAATAGCCACGACATGGAAACAACCCAACTGTCCATCGACAGATGATTGGAGTCGGAAGAAGTGGCATATATACACAATGGAATACTACTCAGCCATAAGAAAGAATGACATAATGCCATTTGCAGCAACATGGATGGAACTAGAGAATCTCATACTGAGTGAAATGAGCCAGAAAGACAAAGACAAATACCATATGATATCACTTATAACTGGAATCTAATATCCAGCACAAATGAACATCTCCTTAGAAAAGAAAATCATGGACTTGGAGAAGAGACTTGTGGCTGCCTGATGGGAGGGGGAGGGAGTGGGAGGGATCGGGAGCTTGGGCTTATCAGACACAATTTAGAATAGATTTACAAGGAGATCCTGCTGAATAGCATTGAGAACTTTGTCTAGATACTCATGTTGCAACAGAAGAAAGGCTGGGGGAAAAATGTAATTGTAATGTATACATGTAAGGATAACCTGACCCCCTTGCTGTACAGTGGGAAGATAAAAAAAATTAAAAAAAAAGAAAATCAATCTCAGAGAAGTTTCAAAAATTGCCTGGATTATTCAGTAAATAAATCTAGGGGAAAACTCAGCAAAAAAAAAAAGAAAAAAAGAAAAGAAATGAGAATGATTATGAAGCAAATAATTAAAAACGTTTATAAGTGGGCAACTCTCTTCCCTCTTGAGCATTCTAAAACCAGTAGTTTTCCTGTTTCTGTCAAGAATAAGGGAGGGTTATGAATCCCTTCCCAATATAAAACATGAAAAAAGAAAAATGTATTACAGCAAGTAAAAGAGAGCCTTGTAACCTGACATTGTTGCATTTGTTCACATCGTCACAATATCAAACAGAAGCATAAAAAGTTAAACTTTTAAACTAATTTGTCCTTACAAAATCAAACTGTATGAGCTGATAGCAGAAACAAAAATAATCATAGAACTGATAGGTATTTTCTTTACTTTTCTTTTCTGTTTTTTTCTTTTTAGGGCTGCCCCTGTAGAAGTTCCCGGGCTAGGGGTCAAATAAGAGCTGCAACTGCTGACCTATGCAATGTCAGATCCAAGGCCAGATTCTGTGACCTACACTGCAGCTTGCACCAACACTAGTTCCTTAACCCACTGAGCAAGGCCTGGGATCAAACTCACATTCTCATGGATACTAGTTGTGTTCTTAACCTGCTGAGCCACAACAGGAACTCCCTAATAGGTATTTTCTAATGCAAGGTAATTATGAATCTTATTTGGACTTCCATGCATACAGTGGAAGATAAACGCATAGGTAATTTCCTTCACACAGTCAATTCAGGGACTCATCGATTCATTATTGAAGAGAAATTTGTGGTTATCTCTGAATGCCCACACTGCATCTTTATTGTAACTGCTTTAGGGTGTGCGTATACATGCTTATGCATATCCAGAAATTTGCTGGCACTTTCTATTTACATGTTCATGGTTGATCTCATCATGAGTTAAGTTTTTCTAAATTAATAACAGTTTTCTTATAAAGTTCTGTTAAAACACAGTCCTTTAAGCACAGTCTTAACTTTATAGAACCAAATAAAATTATTATTGAAAATTCTATTGCTCAGAACTGACAGACAAAATAAGCATGCCCATTTGCAAAATTATAAAGCTCACATACATTCACATGGGCTGTGTAATTATTAGTGAGATGATACTCAGGCAAAAGGCATTATCATATTCAAACTCATGATCCTATGGGAACCTTGAAGTGTACTAAAAGCCACAATTTCGGAGTTCCCGTGGTGGCACAGTGGTTAACGAATCTGACTAGGAACCATGAGGTTGCGGGTTCGATCCCTGGCCTTGCCCAGTGGGTTGGGGATCTGGCGTTGCCGTGAGCTGTGGTGTGGGTCGCAGACACAGCTCGGATCCCGCGTTGCTGTGGCTCTGGCCTAGGCCGGTGGCTACACCTCCGATTAGACCCCTAGCCTGGGAACCTTCTTATGACGAGGGAGCTGCTCAATAAAATGCAAAAAACAAAATCAATCAATCAATCAATCAATCCACAATTCCTTGAAAAATTGCATCTCTCACCAGACAAGAACTAAATCATGTTCTGTGTGCTATAAAACAAGGGATATTTTTACTGGGCATTAACATTCAAATACCAGCCTCTCTTTCCTATTTCTGTATTACTTAAGTAAGTTTCTGAGTATGGGACCGGAGGGTATGTATACAAATAAAATTTTACACTGTAAAATTCTTCCTTTATTACGAAAGTAACTCAAACCATGACAGTGAGCAGAAATGGACATTGTTAAACTTTTGGGGCCTTATTTTTTAATTTTTTTTGTCTATTTAGGGCCACACCTGTGGCATATGGAGGTTCCCAGGCTAGGGGTTCAATCGGAACTGTAGCCGCTGGCCTACGTCACAACCACAGCAATGCCAGATATGAGTCGCATCTGCAACCTACACCACAGCTCACAGCAATGCCAGATCCTTAGCCCATTGAGAGAGGTCAGGAAATGAATCCTCATCCTCGTGGATACTAGTTGGGTTCACTGACCCCTGAGACGCAACAGGAACTCCAGAGCTTTATTTTTTTAAGCGTATAAAGAACGGTGCCCACTAAGGCTCCAGCGCTGCCTGGGTCTCTCTTAAACTTGCCTGAACAGTTTACTCTGCCTTTTAATTAGTTTTTCTGCAAACAAACTCCTGTGCTTTCTCTCAGCAGATAAGTCGTTTTATCAAGGGAATGCTTAGAATGAAGTTCAGACTTAAGACTTATTTTGACGGGTTGTTACTAAAAGGTAAAGTAGGTTAGGGACAGTGGAAAGGCTTCCAGTACTCTGTATTTTGGAATATGTGGGTATAATAGAAAAGTGATAGCTATAAATAGATTCCAAAGAAATGCTAAAGTCTCCATGTACTGTAACGTGTCTGAGGAAACACAGAGATTGTGACCTTGAGCAGTGGCCTTGCCCAGAATAGACACTAAGTCCAAATAGTTCTGAAAATGGAGTCTTGCTGCTCCTTTTGCTCAGGTCTAAAAGCCTGAGCCAGCATCATTCATGCCATACACTTACTTTTCAGATACCTAAGCAAGAAGGACAGGTCTTAATTTTATTATCCTTACCCTAGCAAAATACCCACTGTAATCTTGTAAGGACAATATGATCAAGTCCCTTGGCTAAAGAATGCATTTCCTCAGCTGTAATGTCCCTAAAGCTTCTAAATAAAATGGAAATTCAAACTTTACTTTTAGAAAAAAAATCATTATGTTGCATTTCTAAAAATAAGTTTTGTCCCAGAAAGTGCTTTCTGTAATGCTAGAGGGAGGCATTCTAGCTGATGTTTATAGAATGTGGCATTGGAGTCTCCTAATTGATGTATCATCAATGGTCTGGCATTAACTCTAGTCACGGGTACAATAAAAGTAAAGGATAGGTGATCTGCACCCCAGTGAGGAAAAACACAGAGCAGCAGTGATGAAGATTTATGTGTCTCCTGGGCCAGACTCAAATGCCTTCAGGGGCCAGATAGGCAATGCAAGTGTGTAGAGTGGTGGGTGTAATATAATATGGAATGTTAGGGACTGTGACGCATCAAGCACATGCATCTGGGCGCTAGCACTGGTTCATGAACTACCAGTTTGTGATTCTATATTTACAGTCTGGAGCAATGAAAAATGGCCTTACTTACTGGGATTATTTCCTTCCCAGAGAAAGAATTGGGAACTAGAAAGAGGAAGACATTCCTATTGCAAATCTTAACGGTTCTTCTTTGTTTTTTTTACGTGATGCAATTCATTAAATCTTGCTGAGGCAAAGTCAAAAGGGTTTTGTAAATGCTTTGCTTGTTTTCACCGAAGCAAAGGATCATAATATTGATGAACAACAGAGGCCTGAGAGGCAGCTCTGTAATCCATTAATGAGATTCTGACAACTATGGTTCTGTTCTTGTCCTCCATGTGCTTAATCCTTCTGCATATTATGTACCAGAAAAACATGGCCATAATCATTTGTAAAGAGTAGCGTTACTTATTATGTAGCCTTGGGAGAATCACCTTTTCTAACCAAACCTGTTTTATCTTATGCTAGTTTCCTTACAAGATTTAGATGTAGAGAAAATTGTTAGATGAAAACAGCATTTTCTAAATGTCCATATTAACGTGACTTTATTATAATTGTGAGATTATAAATGATGATTCCTTACAATGAACTCATTTTAATTGTAATCAGCTTCTTATTCATTCAATATTGCATCTAATATTATTATTGCTTTCTATGGTTTATTAATATACCACTTACATTTTCTACAAAAGAGTAGGCATATCTATAAATACATATATAAAAGACAATAATATTTTTTCTCTGAAAATTCTCCTATAGATGTGGAATTGTATGAAAATAGGTTGTTGAGTCTGTTATCTCTTATAATCACTATTATTGAGACCACCTCTATGTGAGATGCAGCAAAAATCATCCATTACAACAGAGAAGCCATATCATTCCTGGCCCAGAGAACACTTGCTAGAATATGGTAAAATATTTTCTTGGTTAAAAAAATTATATTGCTAAAATTGAGGAGGAAGACTTCCATTAACCAAAAAACAGTAACAAATATTCAAACTTAATATTTAATAAATTGTAAGACCTAAATTGAAGGAATGTTTTTGAAGACAAAAGGAATGGGACTAGATTGATAGTGCAATGTTTTCTGACAGAGTAAAACATCCTTTTCTGCTTGAAACCAAATTGGGAAAATGTATGATTTTTGTGTCATTGAAAACACTATCATCATATGCCCAGGTGAATAACTCTTTTGGAAAAAATTGGACAATTTTACCCTAATCAAAACATAAGAAAATAGCCAAAAATGATATCTTTCTTCACCACCTGGAAACTTAAAGGTCAAATTTTACTCTGTTGAAAGAAGATTTTGTTTCCTCATAATTATGAGAAGAAAGTCCTTCTTTGAGATGATTCTTTGAATTGACTTATATCCTTTGATGTTCCAACAAACAATAAAAGACATGTACACATAAAGCTTAACTCACTGATATCTTACAAGAATACCAGAGAGAGTCTCAGAAGAATGCTGCTATATTCAACACGAAAAGTTGCCTGGAAATCAGGGCTCACTCGGTGTTGGCTGTATTGTTTAATGTCCTAGATTAGAAATGCCAATAACTATAGAGTTTCACTCAGTCATTTATTCAAACAATGAATACCTATTAAGTATCTACTGTGTGCCACTAGTAGGCATGTATCTGCAAACAGCATCTCTGTTCTCTTGAAATAATCCAGTGCATTTAAGATAGTGATATGGTATGAAGAAAAGTATAGTATAATGAAACCATTAGTCGAGATGACAGGGACTGTGTTGGAGAATGTGCTTTCGTATTAAATGGTCAGAGAAGACCCTCTTATAAAGTGACATTTGAGCTAAGATTTGGAGGCAATAGTGAAGTGAGCCACCTATTTAAGGGGAGGCACTTCAGGCAGAGGAACAAGTAAGTTACAGTGGTCAAAGATCTGAAGGCAGAAGTGTGTGCTTTCCATATTCGAAGAAAATAAGGAGGTCATTGTAGATGGAGTAGGAAAAAAAGGAAGGATGGTAGCCCTTGTCATTGGTCATGTAGTCCCTGGAAGATCAAAGTAAAGACTATATTTTAATATGAGTGATATGGAGGCACTGCAGCATTTTAAGCAGAGGAATAACAGGAGTAACAAAATCCAGCTTACACTTTGAAATTAATAATTTGGAAGTCATATGGAAAAATACACACAGGAGTATGAGTAGAAACACTATCAAGGAGGCTCTTGCAATAATGCAGGTGAGAGATAATGATGATGGATAGCATGGAAGTAGGTGACGATAGAAGGTAGAACTGCCTAGATCTGCTGATGAATGAGAAGTGTGAAAAAAATTAGTCAAAGATGATGGCAAGATATTGGCCTAAGCAATCAGAAGAACAGAGATGCCATTTACGAAGAAGATGGACATAAAAGCATCAGTTTCAGGATCTGAGGAGAATTAAGAGTTCAGTTTTGGAAGCATCGAGTTTGAGCTGCCTTTCCATGTGTAAATTTTAAGAGGCACTTAAGTATACAAGTTTGGAAAGCTAGAGATAGAAATTGGGAGTTTGTGTCTAAAGATATATAAGATTGTGGGACTTGATGAGACCACCTGGGGGATGCAGGGAGCTATCCTAGGACTAAGCCCCAGGGCCATATAACAGTTAGAGGTTGGGAACATTCAGATGATTCAACAAGGGAAACTAAGAAAGAAAAACTTGTTAAAGGAAAACCAATACAATTTCATCATAGTAGCCAATTGAAACATGTGTTTCAAAGAAAATGAGTAATCAACTACAGCTGATTGCTTAAATAAACTGAAACCTGAAAACTGACCACTGGACTTTTGCAGCATGTAGTATATTTGTGACTTCTAATAGAGCTTTCTCAGGGAATAAAACCTGAAAAGAGTGAAATTGAGAGAATAAGTCTCACTTCCACCAAAATGAAGATTTACCATCACATTTGAGACAATCAGAGGAGAAAAAAAATACGGAAATTTTTTTTAAGATATAGGATATTAGGCAATGAAGAACAGTGACCCCCAAGACACTGGAATAAAGTTATCCTATAGGTACTCTATTTTATTTTCTTGAGAGTGTTCCTAGGCTGTCACACCACAGGAGGAAAAACATGGCAGAGCCTTGTGTAGGGTGGCCAACGTGTTCCAATTTGCCTGAGGCTTTCCCACTTTTAAACATGAAAGTTCTACATCCCATGATCCCCTTCCATCCGAATCCTGGGACAGCTGGGAAGATTGGTCACTTTACCTAGAGAATTTGAATTGAAGTGTAGCTGAGAGTCCAGGAAACCAAAGAAATGACACATCACAAAAACAAACAAACAAAAACAAACAAACAAACAAACAAAAAAAAACAAAGAGGAGGGAGAAGCACAGAAAGTAACTCAAAAAACCTGCATACAGTCAGTTCTCAGTTTTTCAGCCTGGAGTCTTGATTAGAATATACTGTGAGGAAATTACCTGAAGCTGGGGAAAGAACTCACTGAAGGGATACTACACTTGAAATACTCAGTGCTTTGAATATGAAGCTTCATGTAATAGAAAATGAAATGAACTTCCTAAAAAGAACAAATCATCCTTCAGTGATACTGAAGTAGTGGCTAGGAAACACACTGAGTTTTAGCCCACCTAGGTCAGAACTGTTGGCAAATATTTTGCCGATTTTTTAATATAATTATTTTTTATCCATTATAGCTGATTTACAGTGTTCTGTCAATTTCCTACTGTACAGCATGGTGACCCAGTTACACATACATGTATACACTCTTTTTTTCTCATATTATCATGCTCCATCATAAGTGACCAGACATATTTCTGCAGATTTTAATGCAACACTATGTCCAGATTAACTGCTGTTAAGGGGGCTTCTTGGTGAAATAGAGATGAATTTCTATATTTCATTTGTCTCTGGACAGGCCATGCTGTGCCTGAGAGTAATCTCCACAGACCATCAGAAACTCCATAATTTGTCCAAGAGAGGAATGCTCATTAAAGACTGTGGTCTAATTATACAGCTGGACCAGAGGTGGAATGGACACAGGTGGTGGAAGAGCACCTGGTTCTCCCATGCAGCAAGTGGTTCCGAGGAGAACATGGTGCTTGGCTGGCCTGAGCAGAGAATACCAACGTGCATTGCTGGGGCCCAAAGCTTAATTTTTATTCAAAGAAGGAAAAGCTGGGAAATGAAGGTATTCAAAAGCACATTAATGAAAAATTGTATGAATGGAAATTGGCCAAGAGAAGAGACTTAATGGCTAGAGGCAAGGATGTTTACATGAGTTTTACGTGGGGCTAGGCAGGAGTGTCTTGTAGCTGCATCTCAGGATTATTTCAGTCTCCATTTCCAAGGGGCAAATGAGAACTTCCTGGTTGAAAACTCTTCACTAACTTCCCTTATGTCATAAAAAAAATCCAGAATTTTCGTCAAGCCAGATATTGTCTGGCCACTGCCTACCTTTCCATATTTAATTACCACTCATCCTCACATTTGCTCTATGCACTATCAATTCAGGTCCCTTTGCATAACTTCAAAATGCATACTTTCCTATTTCTGTCATCTTTTTTTAAAGAACTGGTAAGACAAAGTCTGGATTTTCATGAAGGTCCAAACTCTTTCTAACACATCTAGCTTCCTTCTTCCTGACTGGTATCAAATTGTAGTATATAGATAGATTTAGAGGCCATCCTAAAAGTGACACAGGCACTTCTTTGTTCTATCAGCACAGAAGTATAGGGCAGAATACACTTTTAACTTTGGAGACATCTACCTTACTTACCAACTCCCAAGAGAGAGTGTCAGTTCCTATGCTACTGTGTGGCCTTTCCACTCAGGGATTATCGAGTTCCTGCTGATGATTCTGCTCCAAAGGCTACTTTCAGCAATGCAAATGGATCCAGTGGATGCCATCCTTATTTTTAGAAATGCTTCAGTCCCTCTCTTCTAAAAATAGCCCCTGATGGTTCTCAACATCTAAAATCCCCTGGTGATAAAATGTACCAAAATATATGTCTTTGAATTTATAGGATCTGACTAGAAAAATTTCAAGGAGTATAAAATTCCAGGGATTGAAGATAAATGAGATAACTTGTATAATATTTTGAGCTCTGTGGGCATAAATTGCTATACACATCTAAGGCACAGCAGAATAATAGTAGAAAAAAATTATAAGGAAAACTTAAAATGACTACTTATCAAGCAAGAAAGCAAGTCTTCATCTCTGCATTACTCTGAGATACCCATCTCATATCTGTTCCCTCTTTTGATCAAGAGAAAGAGGTAGACAGATATGGGATGTTTGAAGCTATTTAAGTTTAAGGATTGTTGCTTTCACAATTTGTAGAGATAAACTTATAAAATTGTTATTAGCCATGATTTCTCTATCTCTTTGTATCTTCAACTTTGTCTCTTGCAAAAGTCCAACTCATGTAACAAACAAACAAAAGGTTTGTATGACTATCTCTCATTTCCCAGGATTTCAGTTCTAGTATACTTGAAATTCAAGACACTTCTATTAGGATATTACTTATAAATATTTAATGTCTTTTCCATTAACAACCTCTAAATTACTATCTATGACTGGGAAATGGAGTCACTTGACATATCTAAATGAGAATGTTAGAAAGAAATGTGCTAAATATTTGCACAGAGAATTAGGTGAATTAGAATATATCTATGGTCTGCATATTTCTGCAAATGTACATAAAAGATTTACAGTTTCCCACTGAGAGTTTTAGTGGGCAATGCATGATAAATAAT
This sequence comes from Phacochoerus africanus, assembly GCF_016906955.1. Lineage (NCBI taxonomy): Eukaryota > Metazoa > Chordata > Mammalia > Artiodactyla > Suidae > Phacochoerus > Phacochoerus africanus. Next base: position 197,728,981 of record NC_062545.1, on the reverse strand, counting down.
ATAATTATATAATAATTAGCATATCTAATTTAATGTATGTGTAATATAATTGACAGTCTCTGAATTAAATGGTCTCTTATTATCCATATCAAAATACAAAGGGCATTTTCACAAAACTGGAATAAATAATTTGAAAATTTGTATGGAAACATAAAAGAACTCAAATCGCAAAAGCAATCTTGAGAAAGAAGAAAGAGCTGAAGGAATCATGCTCCCTGACTTCAGACTATACTACAAAGCTATAGTCATCAAAACAGTATGGTACCAGCACAAAGCCAGACATAAATCAATGAAAAAGAATAGAAAGCCCAGAAATAAACTCACCTATTTATGGTAAATTAATCAATTATAAATAAGGCAAGGATATGTAATGAGAGTAAATACAGTATCTTCAATAATTGGTGCTAGGAAAACTGGAGAGTTACATGTAAAAGAATGAAGTTGGATCATTCTGTAACTTTGTACATAGAAAAAAACTCAAAATGGATTAAAAACCGAAACGTACAACCAGAAACCATAAAACTCTTAGAAGGAAACATAATCAGAACACTCTTTGACATACTTTGTAGCATATTTGACAAAATATGTTTTTGCATCTTTCTCCTAAAGCAAAAATAAACTAATGGGGTATAATTAAATTTAAAAGCTATTGTGCATCAAGGGAAACATCAACAAAATGTAAAGACAATATACTGAATGGGACAAAATATTTGCAAATGATATGACTGACGAAAGGTTAATAGCCATAATGTATAAACAGCTCATACAACTCAACATAAAGAAACTTGATTAAAGAATGGGCAGAACCTCACAAAATCAAATACCTCGGAATACACTTGACCAAGGAGGTAAAGGACCTATATGCAGAGAACTATAAAACTTTAATCAAAGAAATCAAAGAAGATGTAAAGAAATGGAAAGATATTCCATGTTCCTGGACTGGAAAAATCAATATTATAAAAATGGCCATACTACCCAAAGCAATCTGCAGATTCAATGCAATCCCTATCCAATGACCCATGACATTTTTCACAGAAGTAGAACAAACAACCCAAACATTTATATGGAACCACAAAAGACCCAGAATCGCCAAAGCAATCCTGAGAAACAAAAACCAAGCAGGAGGCATAACTCTCCCAGACTTCAGGCAATACTGCAAAGCCACAGTCATCAAAACAGACAGACAGACCAATGGAACAGAAGAGAGAACCCGGAAATAAACCCTGACACCTATGGTCAATTAGTCTTTGACAAGGGAGGCAAGAACATCAAATGGGAAAAAGAAAGTCTATTCAGCAAGCATTGCTGGGAAACCTGGACAGCTGCATGCAAAGCAATGAAACTAGAACACACCCTCACACCATGCACACAAATAAACTCAAAATGGCTCAAAGACTTAAATATACGACAGGACACCATCAAACTCCTAGAAGAGAACATAGGCAAAACACTCTCTGACATCAACATCATGAATATTTTCTCAGGTCAGTCTCCCAAGGCAATAGAAATGAGAGCAAAAATAAACCCATGGGACCTCACCAAACTGAAAAGCTTTTGCACAGCTAAGGAAACCCAAAAGAAAACAAAAAGACAACTTACAGAATGGGAGAAAATAGTTTCAAATGATGCAACAGACAAGGGCTTAATCTCTAGAATATATAAACAACTTATACAACCCAACAGCCAAAAAACCAATCAATCAATGGAAAACTGGGCAAAAGACCTGAATAGACTGTTCTCCAAAGAAGATATACAGATGGCCAACAAACACATGAAAAAATGCTCAACATCGCTGGTTATAAGAGAAATGCAAATCAAAACTACCATGAGATACTACCTCACACCAGTCAGAATGGCCATCATTAATAAGTCCACAAATAACAAGTGCTGGAGGGGCTATGGAGAAAAGGGAACCCTCCTGCACTGTTGGTGGGAATGTAAACTGGTACAGCCACTCTGAAGAACAGTTTGGAGATACCTTAGAAATCTATACATAGAACTTCCATATGACCCAGCAATCCCACTCTTGGGCATCTATCCGGACAAAACTCTACTTAAAAGAGACACGTGCACCCGCATGTTCATTGCAGCACTATTCACAATAGCCAGGACATGGAAACAACCCAAATGTCCATCGACAGAGGATTGGATTGGGAAGAAGTGGCATATATACACAATGGAATACTACTCAGCCATAGGAAAGAATGACATAATGCCATTTGCAGCAACATGGATGGAACTAGAGAATCTCATACTGAGTGAAATGAGCCAGCAAGACAAAGAACAATACCATATGATATCACTTATAACTAGAATCTAATATCCAGCACAAATGAAACCTTTCCACAGAAACAAAATCATGGACTTGGAAAATAGACTTGTGGCTGCCTGATGGGAGAAGGATGGAGTGGGTAGGATCAGGAGCTTGGGGTTATCAGACACAACTTAGAATAGATTTACAAGGAGATCCTGCTGAGTAGCATTGAGAACTTGTCTAGATACTCATATTGCAAGAGAATAAGGGTGGGGGAAAAATGTATACATGTAAGGATAATTTGATCCCCTTGCTGTAGTGGGAAAAAAAAAAATAAAATCTCACAAATAACCTCAAAAAAAAATAAGAATGGGCAGAAGACGTATATGAACATTTTTCCAAAGGAGACATACAGATGGATAATAGGCACATGAAAATATGCTCAACATTGCTAATCATCAGAGAAATGCAAATCAATACCACAATGAAATATCAACTCACATCTGTCAGAATGGACATCCTCAAGAGCACAATTAACAAATGTTGGTGAGGATTTGGAGAAAAAGAATCCCTAATATACTCTTGGTGGGAATGTAAATTAGTGCATACACTATGGAAAATAGTGCAGAGGTTTCTCAAATAAATAAGAATAGAATTACTATATGGACCCAGCAATTTTCCTGGTTATATATCCCAAAATCCTCCAAAACACTACTTCAAAAAGATACATGCACCTTAATGTTCACAGCAGCATTATTTACAATAGCCAAGACATGGAAGCAACCTAAGTGCTAAGTGTCCATCAGTAGATGATTGGATAAAGAAGATGTGATACACATGTATACACACACACACACACATACCACATACACACACATTAGAACACTACTCAGCCATAAAAAATAATTAAATTTTGCCATTTGTGTCAACATGGCTATACTTGGAGGTTATTATGCTAAGTGAAATAACTAGGCAGAGAAACACAAACACTGAATATCACCTAAAAGTGGAATCTAAAAAAATAAAAAATAAAAGTAGTGAATATAACAGGAATGTAACAGACTCAGAGATAAAGAGAAAAAACTAGTGTTAATCAGTGGGAAAAGCGCAGGGACCAATAAGGGTAGGGGATTATAGGCTATAGAGTACTGAGTATAAAAAGATAAACTATGAGGATATTTTATACAACACAGGGAATAAGCCAATATCTTATAGTAACTATAAATGGATTATAACTTTTAAAGATTACGAAGCGCTATGTTGTACATATGAAATTTATAAATAATATTGTATATCAACTATACCTCAAAAAATGGCCTGTTATTCTGCATTAAAGGGGGAAACAAATGAAAAGGCATTATTTGATCTATCCATGGTCATTCTGGTTGTTTATCAACATGTAAAAAATCACCCAAGACTTTGGGTTTTAAAATATCAGCAATTATGTTGCTATTGGCTCTCATGGGCTCTGTGGCTAGAACTTTGAAAGAGACTGGTCTGAAAAGATTTGGTTCCTGATGTGGCTCAGCAGAAACAAATCTGACTACAAACCATAAGGCTGCAGGTTTGATCCCTGGCCTTGCTCAGTGGTTAAGGCTCTGGCGTTGCTGTGAGCTGTGGTGTAGGCTGGTAGCTGTAGCTCTGATATGACCCCTAGTCTGGGAACCTCCATATTCCATGGGTGCTTCCCTAAAAAAAAAAAAGGGGGTTTGGTTCAGGGGTCTCTCAAGACATAGCAGTCAGATAATAGTTGGATCTAGAACAGTGGAGAGTGGGAAATTTATGGCTGGCATGGTCTCCCTCTCTCTCCTTATCTTTCTCATCTTGTGGTCCCAGAGCTTCTCCATTTTGTCTAGTTGTGTGAGCTAATTTTGCTTCCTCCTGGCTCTGGTGAGCTCAGGACAGCTGAACTGCTTGTTTGAGGGCTCCAGCAAAAAAGAACTGATGAACAAGCAGAAGCCTTTTATGAACCAGCCTTGGTAGTCACCTAAGATTACATTTGCCATAATCACGTGGCTTCTGGTATTTAAAACGAAGGGAGTGTGTATCCTTTTTCTCAGCACGAGGAGTGTCAAATAATATGGGATCATATTTTTAAATCTCTACATTTTGAACTTTGTTCCAAAATAATTTGGATTGTTCCCACATTCAAAACAGTCACATCCTTCAGCTAGTCTCCACAAGTTTGGTCTCATTACAGCATCAGGCTCAGGCTTGAGGCCCAGCACCTCATTGTAGATGGACATCATGGTCCCTGGGTTAGTTCCCTTGGGTGCATGTCTTCAGGTGTAGTTTCTATCAATTTTAAGATTTATGAATTGAAATAAAGTTATCTTCCTCCTACGCATCTGATATACAATGGCAGGGAAGGCATAGGATAAACTTTGTAGGAAAAACTATTCAGAAAGAAAAGGAAGGTGGAAATATGAGGCACAAAAATCAGTGACACAAACAGAATTTTGAAACCCAGCCAGACACGTTTCCAGTTTCTTGACTAGGAGCCAGTTCCGCAACCTGGGATTGATTCTCCAGAGTTCTTGGTTCCATCTTAGATAATGGTTCTGCCACTTGAGTTATCCTTCCTTTCCATAAAAGGAGGCTGTGTAGGCAACTGAATCTTTTTCTCAGACTGTCTCCTGCCTGTAGAGATTCAAAGATCCATCGCTATTTAGTATTTTGTACTGTCTTTGTCCCATTCTATCCACAGTGGCACACTTATTTTAAAAATGATTGACTTTCTTTCTAGAAATTTTTAACTGATTCTTATAGACAAAGGTAAAACTCAAATATCTTCTTGAGATAAACTTTTTTCTACCTTGAGTTCCCATGAGGTTTCTATGGGTTAACACTCCAAAGATTCTTAGGGACCTATTGTTTACCAGCAAGGAGGAGGCTGCTAGAAATGCTCTTAAAATATTAGGAGGCTCTTTTTTTTGGTCTGTTTGAAAGAATTTATGTGACACAGATTTAAATTTTTCTGAAGCCTTAACAAGGAATCCTATAGGCTCACCCTGGATTTTGTCTTTGCCCTGAAGTTATTTCTTAATTTAAACATTGTATTATTTTATTTTTGCTATCTGGTTAGACTGGTATTTAGAAATGATTTTATCTTAAAACCCAGAAAGATTGGGATCCTTTACATTTCTGCCAAATTATATTTGCCAAATGAGTAATTCCTTTTTGAGGTTCATCTGGCTATAACTATAACTTATCATCTATGGACAAAAATGCTAATATTCTGGCCCCAAATCTTAGCCAGATCTATCAGTTTATGAGCTACATTTTCTATTTTAGATATTTCCATAATTAAGAATTTTGCTACGCATTCTGCAACAACATGAAATGAATCTCCTTTCCTACAGTTTTAAATAACATTTTTCTCAATTTTGTTGAAGCCCTCACTAACAACCTCCTTGAGGTCCATCTAGCTTTTATTTACACTCTCAAGTTCACTCAACTTCTGCTTAACACTGGAGTCCAAAGGCAATATCAGCTGTTTTATATTTGTATTATAGGTACTGTCCAATTTGTTCTGTTGTTGCATGAAACATTAACTCAAAGCTTAATGGCTTAATACAGCAATTTTTTTGTTATGTCTCAGTGTCTGCTTTTGTTATGTCTCAGTTTCTGAGGGTCAGGAATTCCCAAGGGGTATAGCAGTACACTCTGTCTTTTTTTTTTTTCCCACTGTACAGCAAGGGGGTCAGGTTATCCTTACATGTATACATTACAATTACATTTTTCCCCCAGCCTTTCTTCTGTTGCAACATGAGTATCTAGACAAAGTTCTCAATGCTATTCAGCAGGATCTCCTTGTAAATCTATTCTAAATTGTGTCTGATAAGCCCAAGCTCCCAATCCCTCCCACTCCCTCCCCCTCCCATCAGGCAGCCACAAGTCTCTTCTCCAAGTCCATGATTTTCTTTTCTAAGGAGATGTTCATTTGTGCTGGATATTAGATTCCAGTTATAAGTGATATCATATGGTATTTGTCTTTGTCTTTCTGGCTCATTTCACTCAGTATGAGATTCTCTAGTTCCATCCATGTTGCTGCAAATGGCATTATGTCATTCTTTCTTATGGCTGAGTAGTTTTCCATTGTGTATATGTACCACATCTTCCGAATCCAATCATCTACTCTGTCTTGATGTCTCCATAAGGTGGCACTTAAATGGTGGCTGGAGCTGAAGGAGAAGGCACTGAAGCAGCTGGCACCTGCTGAGCCTGTCTCCTTCCATCTTGGGGCTTGTCCCTGTGATTTTGCATGGCCTCTGTGGACATATCATGGCATGGCAATGTCAGGACTCTTGTACCAGTGCTCCATTGAACAAGGCAATAGCTTCCTTTTGTGACTTGGCTGAGAAACCTCATTTACCATCATTTCCCTTGTAGTTACAAGTTCTCCCAAATTGAAGGGGAGGGGAAATAGATACACCTCATCCCTCAATGAATTTAGGGCCATGTTTTAAAATTGCTACAATTAATTTGGCTTATTTTAATCACACTCATTAAACAAGGTCTTAGGTTTCTTAAACACAAAGTATAAGTCTCCTATCAAAATTTTTCAGGAATCCAATTCTCACCTTGGGATGAAGGTACCATAGAATTAACTTGAACAGCTATATCATGGACTTTTAAGCACCAAATAACTTGACACTAGGGTATTTTCACCATCTTGTCTTTGTCCTTTTTGCCCTCCTAAAAAAATGACTCAAAATCTAATGATCTAGCTTCCCTATACATGAAATATCCTCTCTGTTCTGCTCAGTTATATCCCTGGTTCTGCCCATTGCCTATTAAAGCAAGAGATATTTTAAACCAATTATGCTAAGTGGTATGACCTTTGAGTGAAAAGCTCCAAAGAGTTTCTCCATTATACAATGAACTTCCTTGCCCCCATAAAAAACTTGCCATTGAATATATTTAATTTTATATATATCACCCAGTACAAATACCTCATTGGCGTAATGTGTTCATTATAACAGGTAAAAAGAAGACATTTTGGCTGCTTAACATTATCAGGCTATAAATGCAGTCCTAATGAATATTCAGTTTCCATAATCTTAATGTTATTTCTGCATAAGGGAGTACAACACATCACCATGAAAATAAAAATGGTTTTAACAACACTAGGTCATTAAGATAAATTTTGGGGTTTTTTTTCCTCTGGTCATTTTCATTTGAAAGGCTGATCAGAGTTTGCATCTTATATGAAAATAAACACTTGAGTAGTTGAAGTTAAGGCTCAGTCTTTGAGAACAGTCTTTAAATGTTATGTCATTATGTAAAACTCAGGTTACATACGCACTTCAGGTTAATTTCACTGCTCACCATTCATTGCAATCATCATGGGATAAAAATATGATCTATCTTGCCGTGGATTTTACTCTTTCAATGAGAGCACACACTTTAATTTACAGTTTATAGCCTAATGTGATTGGCCAGAACCTGATCTAGCCACCTGTTTAATTAAGGGGTGACAAAATTCTTCCATGACTTTAACTTTCTCACATTACATAAAGTTAAAAAAAAAATCCAGATAAGAAAAGTCATAAAAATTGGCATTTTGGAAAATCTTTCTCTTTCTCTTTTTTTTTGTCTTTTGTCTTTGTCTCTTTAGGGCCACACCCATGGCATATGGAGGTTCCCAGGCTAGGGGTCTAATCAGAGCTGTTGCTTCCCGCCTACACCAGAGCCACAGCAACGCCAGATCTAAGCCATGTCTGTGACCTACACCACAGCTCATGGAAACACCAGATCCTTAACCCACTGAGCAAGGCCAGGAATCAGACCCATAACCTCATTGTTCCTAGTTGGATTTTTTTCTGCTGAGCCACGATGGGAACTCCCTGGAAAATCCTTCTCTTTTTCTTTCAAAAGTTACCTGACTTTAAAATATTCTTAGCTCATACTCCTGAAATTCTTTACCTAATTACATGTAGGAGGTTGTCTAGTCTGGCCTGTTGTCTTAGTATTTTATATTATCAAACAGAAACCACTGATGAATCTTTGGATGTGTAATTAATTATGTAAAGGATAAATCCCCCCCATAAAATACATTTCTATTATCAACTTTACATGGTATAAATCATATGTCACTCAAAGTGGACCTTCTATGTTTGCTCATTCTGACTTTAAGCAATTTCAAAGATCTCATTTAATTTATTCAGGACAAATGAGCAATAAGACAAACTGGATTTTGATTGTTTTCCAGAAAGTCCTAGAAGCAAAACTTGGGAAGAATTGCTGTCTTTTAGTATCAGAATGAAAACCTGAATGCAATTAGTTCTTAGAGTCAAATTTGATATAAAAAGAAAAAAATGCTCAATTGAATAATCTTTTGCACTTCCAGACACCTCTATAGCATTTCATTATCTCCTGTAATTATCTTCAGTATTATTTGCATGTGTTGAGGAAATTGTTCAGGGCACCTGATTGGAAGTTTTAAAATTAATTTGAGCCTTTAAGCTTTAATTAAAGCAATGATTATTTTATTTATAGATAAAAACTCACTGACAGTACACCAATTAGCATATGAAAATGCATTAATGTGTGACTGATCTCACACACATATATATCTTTCATCTGTATGTCATATACTATTTAAAATGTATTCATATATCAACAGATTTCTCTGTTTATTCTCACAGAGCAATTAGGATAATTATAAGCCAAGTGTATATCCTTATTTTAGAAATTAAAGCATACCTAAGTTTACCTAATTAGAGAATATACCCGTCAGAATTATACCATAGAAACAGAACTGCTACAAGTGATATTTTAGGGGTTGGACATGATACAATTATGGGATGTTGGAACAGCTATTATTTCTGTGTCTAATGTTGAGCCCTAAGTCACTATAAGTTAGCCAGGGGACAGTTGGAAAACTAGATGTGAATAAGAGCAAGGACAAACTGGAACTTGTAAAAAGAAGGAGACAAGAAGTGGCAACTGGAACTTATGAAGACAAACTGGAACTCATGTCTTTTTCTTATCATATCCAACCACAACCTCTCCTACAGGAGAAGCTGGTATCTTTACCACATAATTGCACATGCACTTGTGCATAAGACTACCCAGTGCCCTACACCAACCTTCAGAGCTGCCTCATTTCTGTCTTCCAAATCTTGTGCACAGTATCTCCTGTGGACCAGACAAACCCCAGAATCACACAGGGGGGCTCTAAAAAACATGGTTTCACTTAGCTAAGTTTACCTCGTACAGAGCCAATATAGAGAGATATGGTAGAATATGGGTCCCCTAACTTAATTCTTTTCCCACTGCATTTACCAAGGCTATTGCCCAGTGTAATTTGATGGCTAATACTGGCCATGGAGGAAGTAGAGCCTGGAAGAAAAATCACAAGAAAAAAAATCCAATCCACTTGAAATATGATGACTTCTACAGTAGTATGATTAAATCAACCTGCTCAGTTCCTTGAGGAAGAATCTTGTGTGTTGGTTTATGCAACAGGGACATTTCAATAGAAAATTAAACTTTGTTTTGATCTTCACTACCTTCCATCATTTATGATTTTATTTCAATTAACTACCCTCTTTAGGCAATTCTTACTAAGTGAATAGAATCATAAAAATATCTGTGGCTATTATATTGATCATCTAATTGTCATCACTTACTTTGCTTCAGGGAAAATAAGTATATCCTTGTGTTGAACCATTGGATCCATGACCATATAAAATGCCAGTACCTGGCCAGGGTGTAAGGTACTACTAAAAATGCAGGGATTTTTTTCTTCTTCATTTATGATTTGTCTAGCCAATTCACAACAGTTAGTAGATGGCAAATCTAAATATTTAGGAAACAATAGAGTATAAAAAAAAAACCTTCTGTGTATTCCCACCATACCCTTTCTCCTGATTGTCTCCATCTCTCAGTTAAGTGGAAACTGGGCTTGAGGAACGATGGGCAATACTAGAATTTATGTGTTCCACTGCCTCCTCACCACAGTATGTGATGCCTATAGGGGTTGTACAAGACAGTATGTCCTTGGGATAATAAAAACTAGATGAGTCCAAGGGGATAGAGAGAAAGTGAGGATTCAGGCACACAGAAATAAGGGAAAAGCAAGATGAAGAATGGGGATAAAGGTAGAAAGGAAAGGTATGTGCCAAAAACCCTTAAGCAATCTTTATTTTCCAGTGTGGACAAAGAGAGCCCCATGTGCCATGACATTTTGGAAGAATTGTTGGGGGAAAGAGAGAACTGCATAGTCCAAGTATTGATCATTGCTATGCAGAGCCTAGAGGCTGGAGTTAAGACAGAAGGTCAGAATCAAAAGCTGTAGGGACTGAAAAGAAGGATCCAAGCCTTTGAGCTTTCTCCAATGCACATTTATACTTTCAAGCCTCTCCTAGCATTACCCACAACAGCCCCATATAGTTCATTCTTTCCAATTGCCATGTGATGAGATGAACTTGATAAAATTATAAAGTACTTGGTCAGTACAGAACTGTGATATCTTTAGCCTCTTTTCCATCATGTCTAGTATTATCTAATAAAAGAACAAATCATCAAGGTTGACTATTATTCAGGAACTACTTCCTGGACACTAACAATAGATATCATGTTTGCTGTGGGGCAGCACAGGGGCAGCCAATGTGAGTTCATAAGGGTCAACACCTGAGCTTGTAGCTGGGATAATATTTGCTTTTATAATAACGGCTGTTACTTTTTTTAAAGAGCTGACCTACTTTTTTTTCTCTTCATTCAGCTTCCCCTCTCCTCCAGCCTGTACTCAAGAAAAAAGGAAGATTGATCACATATGGGAGCACAAAGCTAACCTCAACACATTTAAGAGTACAGAAATTATTTCAAGTATCTTCTCTGATCACAATGACGTGAAACTAGAAAACCACAGGAAAAGAAATGAGAAAAAACTGACTACATGGAGACTAAACAACATTCTACTAAAAAAGCAATGAGTCAATGAGGAAATCAAGAAGGAAATTAAAAAAAAAATCCTTGAAACAAATGATAATGAAGACATAACCATTCAGAATCTATGTGATACTGCAAAAGCGGCAGAGGGAAACTGATAGCAATATAGGCGTTGCTCAAAAAAGAAGAAAAATCTCAAATTGACAACTTAACCCACCACCTAAATGAATTAGAAAAAGAATAATAACAGTAAAAACAAAAAAAACCCTAAAGTCAGCAGAAGGAAGGAAATCATAAAGATCAGACAGGAAATCAGTAAAATCAAGATTCAAAAAACAATAGACAAAATCAATAAAACCAAGAGCTGGTTCTTTGAAAAGTAAACAAAATTGACAAACCTCTGGCTAGACTCACCAAGAAGAGGAGAGGAAAAAACCCAAATAAACAAAATAAGAATTGAAAAGGAGAAGTCACAATGGATAATACAGAAATACAAAAAACCATGAGAGAATACTATGCACAATTGTATCCTAACAAATTTGACAAACAAGAAGCAATGGACAACTTTCTAGAGGATTACAGCCTGCCAAAACTGAATCAAGAAACAGATGAACTGAACAGACTGATCAATAGAAATGAAATTGAATATATCATTAAACCACTACCTACAAACCAAAGTCCAGAAACACATGACTTGAAAGGAGGATCATACCAAACATACAAAGAAGAACTTATGTCCATGCTCCTTAAAATTTTCCAAAAGATTGAAGAAGAAGGTATATTCCCAAAGACATTCTATGTTGCCACTATCACCCCGAATACAAAAACCAGACAAGGATACCACCAAAAAAGAAAACTATAGGCCAATATCTTTGAGGAATACAGACGCAAAAATTCTCAACAAAATTTTAGCCAACCGAGTCAAACACCATATAGAAAAGATCATCCACCATGACCAGGTGGGATTCATCCCAGGTTCAAAAGGATGGTTCAACATACAGAAATAAATCAATGTCATACCCCACATTAACAAAAGAAAAGTCAAAAACCACATGATCTCCTCAATAGACGCAGAAAAAGCATTTGACAAAGTCCATCATCCATTCATGATAAAAACTCTTACCAAGGTGGGTACAGAGGGAACATACCTTAACACAATCAAAGCCATAGATGACAAACCCACAGCCAATATAATACTCAGCGGAGAAAAGCTGAAAGCCTTCCCACTAAAATCTGGAACAAGACAAGGATGGCCACCCTCACCACCGCTATTCAACATAATTTTGGAAGTCCTAGCCACAGCGATCAGACAGACAAAAGAAATAAAAGGCACCCAAGTAGGAAGAGAAGAGATAAAACTGTCACTGTATGTAGATGGCCTGACACTATATATAGAAAACCCTAAGGACTCAACCCAAGCACTGCTTGAACTGATCAACAAATTCAGCAAAGTAACAGGATATAAGATTAACATTCAGAAATCAGTCGCATTTCTGTATACTAACAATGAAACATTAGAAAAGGAATACAAACATACAATACGTTTTAAAATTGCACCCCCCAAAAGTTCAAATACCTGGGACTAAACCTGACCAAAGTGGTGAAAGACTTATAGGCTGAGAACTATAAAATATTAATCAAGGAAGTTAGAGAGATGTAAAGTAATGGAGAGATATTCCATGCTCCTGGGTTGGAAAAATTACTATCATAAAAATGGCCATACTATCCAAGGCAATCTACAGATTCAATGCAATCCCTATCAAACGACCCATGACATTTTTCACAGAACTAGAACAAACAATCCAAAAATTTATGTGGAACCACAAAGGACTCAGAATTGCCAAAGCAATCCTGAGGAACAAAAACCAAGCAGGAGGCATAACTCTCCCAGACTTCAGGCAATATGTCAAAGCCACAGTCATCAAGACAGTGTAGTACTGGTACCAAAACAGACATACAGACCAATGGAACAGAATAGAGAATGCAGAAATTAACCCAGACACCCCTATGGTCAATTAATCTTTGACAAAGGAGGCAAGAACATAAAATGGGAAAAAGATAGTCTTTTCAGTAGGTCTTGCTGGGAAAACTGGACAGCTGCATGTAAATCAATGAGAATGGAACACACCTCACACCATGCCCAAAAATAAACTCAAAATGGCTGGAAGACTTAAAGATAACACAAGACACCATCAAACTCCTGGAAGAGAACATAGGCAGAACATTCTCTGACATCAACCTTACAAATATTTTCTCAGGTCATTCTCCCAAAGCAACAGAAATAAAAGCAAAACCAAGCTAATGGGACTTAATCAAACTGACAAGCTATTTCACAGCAAAGGAAACCACACAAAACAAAAGACAACTTACAGAATGGGAGAAAACAGTTTTAAATGATGCAACTGACAAGGGCTTAATCTCTAAAATATACAAGCAACTTATACAACTCAACTGCAAAAACGCCAACCACCCAACTGAAAACTGTGCCAAAGACTGAATAGACAATTCTCCAAGGAAGGTATACACATGGCCAGCAAACACATGAAAAAAGGCTCAACATCACTGACTATTAGAGAAATGCAAATCAAAACTACTGCGAGATACCATCTCACACCCGTCAGAATGGCCATCATTAATAAGTCTACAAATAACAAGTGCTGGAGGGGGTGTGGAGGAAAGGGAACCCTCCTGCACTGTTGGTGGGAATGTAAGATGGTACAATCACTAGGAAGAACAGTATGGAGGTACCTGAGAACACTATACATAGATCTACCACATGACCCAGGAATCCCACTCTTGGGCTTATATCAAGACAAAACTTTCCTTGAAAAAGACACATGCACCCGCATGTTCATTGCAGCTGCATTCACAATATCCTGGACCTGGATACAACCCAAATGCCCATCAACAGATGACTGGATTAGGAAGAAGTGTTATATACACACAGTGGAATACTACTCAGCCATAAGAAGAACAAAATAGTGCCATTTGCAGCAACATGGTTTGAATTAGGGACTCTCATCCTCAGTGAAGTAAGTGAGAAAGAGATAGACAAATACCATCTGATATCACTTATATCTGGAATCTAATATATGGCACAAATGAACCTTTCCACAGTAAAGAAAATCTTGGATTTGGAGAATGTAATTGTGCTTGCCAAGCGGGAAGGGAAAGGTTTGGGGATGGATGGGGCACTTGGGGTTAATAGATGCAAACTATTGCCTTTGGAATGGTAAGCAATTAGATCCTGCTGTGTAGCACTGGGAATTATGTCAGGTCACTTATGATGGAGCATGATAATGTGAGAAAAAAGGAATGTATGCATGTATGTGTAACTGGTTGAACTTGCTGTACAGTAGAAAATTGAACACTGTAAACCAGCTATAATGGAAAAAATAAAAATCATTATAATATTCTAAGGATCATATATGAATAGAAGAAATTGTTTGGAATCAGAGTGAGATGAAATGCTGGTAAGTAGTAGCTGGCCAGGTACTCAAGTAACAACTTCAATCCTATATTTCAGCCATTCTTCTATACATACCTTCCTGGGAACAAAAACAGTATCTGGCCATATATCTGAAATCCCAACAGGCTTGTGCCCCAGGATAGAGATTTAAATAATCTCGTCTAACACTGAACCCCCATTTCCTTCATCCACCAAGCCCACCGTTCATCTTGGTTCTAGGTACTGTCTAGGTTCTGGTGGCAGAGGTGAATTCAGATGGGAGTAGAATGGGTCTCATGAAAGGCCTGGACACAGTTACACTTATTATCTCCTATTTGGAGATGTGGGGAAGAAAAAATGCCTCATCCAGTGTTTCACTTTTTAAAATATAATGACTCTAACCACTAGAAAATCTACCCTAGCAACATTCCAGTCTATAGCCTGTAATGTTAATCCTCCATTCCAGAAAGTGAAAGAGGAAAAAGGGAGGAAAAAAAAATGTTTCTCCTTCTTGATCCACAGAATGATTTATATTTCATATGAATCTTCCAAAGTTTCTTCAATGAACACATTTTAATTATATAGTAAGAAAAATATAATAGCATGGGATTTTTTATGTAAATCGCATATTTAATGAGATGTTATCTCCTGAAAGAGTGCTTTCCACTGTTGTTTCCTTGCTCATAATTTGTGTTGCAGTAAATAACATACACTAGTAGATACACAAGAAATGATAGATTTTTTACAATTAATATTTATGACAAAGGGAAATAAATTAATTTTTTAATAACTAAAAGGAATAGGTCAGGAAAAGCAATATGAACAAAGGAAATCAAACGTAATAAAAAATAATATCTTAGACTTGAAATGAAACTTAGAAGTCATCTATTTATCTAACTTTTCACTCTCGAAAAGCAATCACTTCTACAACACCCTTGACATAAAGTCACTTAAGTTCTGCTTGAATGCTTTCAGTGACATTGTATTCAGTATTATTTATTAACATATTTTTATTACCACTATTTATTTATTACCAGCCATTTTCTTGAGTTGTGCCAAAAGCTTTTTCTTTGAGATCCCACCTTCTCTCCATCTTATGGTCTAAACTTACAAACTTCCCAATATATGTCTGGTGAGATGGATGCAGATAGATGTTCTTTCTATAAGATTTACATTATTTATTTTGGCTCAAAAATCAAAATTTATATCTATGATCCTAATAATCTTTAAACCCCCATATTTTCAGTGATAGGCACATTTCTAATATTACCTAATCATTTATTAATAGACAATCTTCTCAATTTTCTTCCTATATGACAAACTCATTTTCTTTTTAGGTGTCTTGCAAGTTTTGTCTCACTTTTTCATGATACATTTCCTAATTCTCTAAGTTAACTATCTGGCTTTGTGGCATGTTTTTATTCTCCTTCTTGATGACTTTATTATACTAGTTGCTACTACTACTGTGTAGCCTATATCATAGTACTGTTAAAATGTTATAATTTTTTGTTTCTGCATTATCCAGATAGCCTTATGTTACAGAGCTAGTTCTACTATGTTTCATCTTCTCTCAAAATGTAGATGGAAGGTTCCATGTCTTATATAAATTTGTATCACCCAGTACTTAACAGAAAACATTCAAATTGTAAGGTCTGTATCTACCTAGAGTATACAGGAAAGCACATTATATCCTTAACCTATACTAATACAGGAAAGCATATTATATCCTTAACCTTAAAATCAGAAATACATATGTATGTATATAGATATGATAATGAAAAATTTATACTGAATCTAGTAGACTAGAAATTTTTTTAGCCTTTAAGACGCCTGACTATAAGCAAGACCAAGACTGCTGCTGTTGTCTAATTAGCTAACTCTTGAACTAGTTAATAGTTCTTACAGAAGTGAGCGTCTTGCTCCTGATGATAATATCTTAAAAAATACTTAAAAAGCGAGTATTTCAGAAAAGACTGTTAAGTGAGAGAGTGATTACAAAACTATAGAGACAATAAGGAGGCACAGCCATACACCAGAGTGCAGATTGATCTCCCTGCCAAACTAATGCTCTGTACCTCTTGTGCAGTTACAGTTCTTTCATATAAATAGGATCATTTTTTGAATATGCCAAGAGGGATGCTAATCTATGCTTTTGTCTGTAGTGGTATATTTGCTCTTAAAAGGCAAATACAAAATTACTTATCTTATTTTTCATGCATCATCACACAAATATAAGCAATCTGTCTTGGTTTAAATTAGTGATTCAGATAAGAAAAAAATCGAGCTTAAAGAATCTTTTGGATTTTCTGTAACTGAATTGCCATATATGATGCAGACTCCAAAAATCACGCATAACTTCTCTTGATGGATTTTATCACAGTTTTGGAAAAATGTAAAATTTATTTGCTCTAATTAAAGATTTTACACTCAGCCTTTTTTCTCTTAGCAAATATTTAAAATTCCAAATAGCCACAAAATGTAAATTGGCGTTAGGTCTCCTTCCTTTAAAATTTTTATTTCAATGAGGGTGAAGGATATCTAAATGAATATTATATAGCACATGAGAAATACATACCTTGGAAAGTGCATTAATAATATACTTTTGTAAATGACATAAAGCAATGTGTACAGGATAGTATATAGCTTTTGAGGTCACTCACACCTGATTCAACTGGTCCATCACTTTCTAGATGTATGATCTCATGCAAGTTACTTGGCCTCTGCTTCATTCCCCTTATCTCTGAAATGGGGATGATGATATCAACATTTTAGCATTGTAATAAGAATTAAATGGAAACATCTATATGAAACACTTATATTAATACCTGAAATATATATTTTTATCTTTATCATTAATGTCATATATGGCTTTTCTTTAATATTCTATTGGAAGTTCTAACAAGAGCAGAGAAGTAAAATAAATACAAGAAATCCAAGTTTAAAAAGATGTAAAAATGATTTCTGTTAACGGATGACATAGTCTTATATGTAGAAACCCTAAATATTCCACAAAAGTTAATGACATTAAATAAATTAAGAAAAGTCATATGATATAAAATCAACATGCAAAAATCTGTTGCATTTGCATACATTAACAATGGGCAAACCAAAAAGCAAATTAAGAAAATAATTTCATAAAATAGCATCAAAAAGAGTAAATACTTAGGGATACATTTTACCAGGAAAAGAGTTGTACACTGAAAACTATAAAACATCTGTCTAATATATTAAAGAAGACATAAAGATAAATACGAAGACATCATACATTCATAGATTGGAAGACAATATTGTTAATATGGGAGTACTACCCAAAGCCACCCACAGATTCAATGTAACTCCTATCAAAAAATCACAACAATGTTTTTTGCATAAATAGAAAAATTTATTTTTAAGTTCGTAGTTCAAGGGACCACAAATATCAAAAAAAAATCTTAAGTAATGTTGGAGGACACAGACTTCTTGATTTCAGAACTCGCTACAAAGTTACAATGCATAGGAAACAGATGCATAGAAAAATGGAATCAAATAGAGAGTCCAGAGATAACTATTGCACATATGATTAATTGATTTTTGACAAGGACCTCACTGTTAACAAGGAAAAGATAGTCTTGCAACAAAGGGTGCTGGGAAAACTAGATATCTACATGTGAAAGAATGAAATTGTACCGTTACCTTACACCATATATAAAAATCAACTCAAAATAGATTAAAAATCTCAATGTAAGAATGAGAACTGTAATAACTTTAGGAAAAGGATCTAGAGGAAAATATCATGACAGTTGATTTGTCAGCAATTTGAATATGACACAAAAGTAAAGAAACAAAAAGAAAAGTAAATAAATTGGACTTCACTAAAATTTAAAACTTTTGTCCAACAAACACTTTCAAGAGAGTGATAAGACAACTCTCAGAATGAGATAAAATATTGGGAGAGCATATATCAGATGAGAGATTAATATCCAGAATATATAAATAATTCTTATAACTCAGCAACCACTAAAAACTCAATTTTAAAAAATGCAAAATGATTGAATAGACATTTCTCCAAGGAATATATGCAAAAGACCAGTGAGCACATGGAAATATCTCAACATCATTAGCCACTAAGTAAATTAAGATTAAAATCATAATGGGACACCATTTCCCACCCATTAGGATAGCTATCATAAAAAATAGGAAAATAAATATTTTGAGGATGTTGGAAAAATTGTAAAGCTTGTGAATTCTTGGAGGGATATAAAATGGTTCAGCCCCTTGGGCATTCTTGGTGGAATGAAAAATGGTTTGATGGGTACTTATGAAGCTAAATATAGAATTACCATATGATACAGAAATTCCATTTCTCATTCCATATTTAAAAGCTTTATTCAAACATATATTTGAATACCTATGTTCATAGTAGTATTATTCACCTTATTCAGAAGGACGAAGACAACCTAAATATCCACAACTGATAAATAGATAGGCAAAATGTGATATATACATATAGCAGGATGAAATGGCTGAAAGAAATTAAATTCCAATACATACTACAACTTGGACAAGACTTGAGAACGTTTTGCTAAGTGAAATAAAGCCAGACATATAAAAACAAATATCGTATAATTATGGAGTACATAGAATAGGCAATTTCTTAGATATAGGAATTAAAAGAGAGGTAACCAGGGGCTGCGGGGTAGTGAGAATGGAGAGTTATTGTTTAATGGGTACATAGACAGGATGATGAAAAATGTGGAGTTAGATGGTGATGATAATTGCACAACATTGTGAATGTACTTAATGCCATTGAATTGTACACTTAAGTTCATTAAGATGAGAAATTTTATCTTGTGCATATTTCACCACAATAGAATATTCTTAAAGAACAGGATGCAAGAAGATATCCCACATATACACATACATATATATACTAACAGAAATCTGAAGTAGATATATTCTGCCAAAAAAAAAGTTTATATCAGATCAAGTAAAATTACCAGGGGTAAAGAGGGAAGTTACAGTTAACCATTGAACAACATGGGAATTATAGTGTCACCAACCCCTGCACAGTATCGTTCTACATCTAGATTCAACCAACTATGGATTATGGATTGAATCTATATGGATTATGAATTATTAAGGATTATAGATTATGTATTTATTGAAAAAATGCATATAGGTTGACCCACACAGTTCAAATTCATGTTGTTCCATGGTGAACTGCATATAAGAAAAAATTTAAGTCAGCCAAAAGATATAACAATCCTAAATGTATTCACATATAGAACATTACAACAGAATTTCAAACTAGAATAAACCGAAAATGATATAACTAAAAGGAGAAATGAACAAACCAATAATTTTAGTTGAGAGATTCAAAACCCTTTTCTCAGTAATCAATAGAAATTCAATAGGATATAGAAAAAGAATCAAATAACACTAATAACCAAATAATATATGACATTTTGAAAACGCCTCCACTAAATAGCAGTGTACACACTATTTTCAAATCCTATGGATCATTCACCCAAGTGGAGAAAAATATACAAAATTATCTTCTTTCCTTTTTTTATTTTTTTGCCACCCCTTAGCATATGGAGTTCCCAGGGCAGGGATCAGATCCCAGCTACATTTGCCCACAGTTGCAGGGTAGCAGGGGATTTAACCTGTGTCCTGGCACTGCAAAGATGCCACCAATCCCATTGAGACACAATGGGAACTCCAACAAACTATATCTTAAAGTAAACTGTTTCATAAACATTAACCAAATTTAACATAACTGAAATCATACAAATTATGTTAATCTGACCATAACAGAATTCAAAAACTCAGTAACAGATAAAAAGAAAATCTCCAAATACTTGAAAATTAAACAACATATCTAAATAATACATAATGCATGAATTAGAAAGGAAGTCAAGGGGAATTAGAAAATATTTGGAATTGAATGAAAATGAAAGTCCAAATAAATGAAAATTAGTGGGATATAACTAAAGCAGTGCTTAGTGATAAATTTATACCGTTGAATGCTAGTATTAGGAAAGAAGAAATATCTTCACTGAATAATCTATTTTTCACCTTAAAAACTAAAAAAATGCTTTTTGTTTTTTAATGGTTTCCTTTGCTGTAAAAAAAGATTTTAAGTTTAATTAGTTCCCCTTAGTTTATTGTTATCTCTATTTTCATTACTCTAGGAGGTGGCTCAAACAAGTTGTTGCTATGATATATATCAAAGAGCATTCTGCCTATGTTTTCCTCTAGGAATTTTATAGCATCTGGCCTTATATTTAGGTCTTTAATGCATTTTTAGTTTATTTTTGTGTATGGTCTTAGAGAGTGTTCTAATTTCATTCTTTTGCATGTAGCTGTCCAGTGTTCCCAGCACCATTGATTGAAGGGACTGTTTTTTATCCATTGTATTTTCTTGCCTCCTTTGTCATAGATTAGATGAATACAAGTATGTGGGTTTAATTCTGGGCCTTCTATCCTGTTCCACTGATCTATATTTCTGTTTTTGATGCCAGTAATGTAGTGTTTTGATGACTGTAGTTTTGTAATACAGTCTGAGGTCAGTGAGCTTGATTCTTCCAGCTTCATTTTTCTTTCTCAGGATTTCTTTGGCTATTCTGGGTCTTTTGTGCTTCCAAAAAAACTTTAAAATATTTTGTTGTAGTTCTGTGAAAAATGACATTGATAATTTGATAGGGATTGCATTGAATCTGTAAATTGCCTTGGGTATCATAATCATTTTGATAATCTTGATTCTTCCAATCCAAGAGCATGGCATATCTTTCCATCTGTTTGTGCCACCTTTGATTTCTTTAATCAGTGTCTTGTAGTTTTCAATGTACAGGTCTTTTGTCTCTTTAGGTAGGTTTATTCCTAGGTATTTTAGTATTTTTGATGTGATGGTAAATAGGATGTTTTCCCTAATTTTTCTTTCTGATCTTTCATTATTAGTATGTAGAAATGCATTTCACTTCTGTGTATTAATTTTGTATCCTGCAACTTTACCAAATTTATTAATGAGCTCTAACAGTTTTCTTGTAGTGTCTTTAGGACTTCCTATGTGTAGTATCAAATGTGTTCACTCCAATATGGTGAATAAAGTCAACTGACTACCCTCACCACTACTAGTTAACATTATACTGTATGTCACAGATAAATGAGGAAGAGAAAATAAATAAAAATATAAATCAGAAATAAAGAAATACAACTGTACCTATTCACAGATTGCATGATTGTCTAAGTGAAAATGCTCATGGAATCTACTAAAAAAGTTTCTAGAACGCTAATATTTTGGAAGGTAGCAAGGCATAAGGTCAACACACAAATATCAATCTAATTTGTATGTGCTAGCAATGAACAACTAAAAACTGAGATTTTTGAAAAATAACATAATTTATAATAGCACAAAAATTGAAATTTTTATATATAAATCTAACAAAACATGTAAGGCCCTCTATGCATCATACTATAAATAACTAATGAACTAATTCAAGGATGATCTAAGCATATCAGAAGGTATATCATGTCTTGGATTGAAATACTCAAAATAGTTAAGATAACCTTAAAATTTCCTTGACATTTATACCTCAATAAAACTGAAAAAAAGAATTAAGATATCAATTTTTCCCAAACTAATCAACAAATTGCAGAAAAATAACAACAAGAATTTTTGTAGAGTTATACACAACAAATTGATTCTAAAATTTATAAGGAAGGTAAAAAATAGAACAATTGAAATAATTTTGAGAGAGAAAAATAAAAATGAATGTATCATATTACCCAACTTGAACTCTTATAAAAACTAAATAATCAAGACAGTGTTGTACTATTGAATGGGCAGATACAGATTCAATGGAAGAGATAAATGTTTAATTGAACATAAAATCCATAGATTCTCATAAATATTACAAATTTATATTTTACTGTGGTAAAATACATGTAATTATATTTACACTTTTAAAATGTACAAATCAGAAGTCTTCAGTTCATTTGTCTATTGATTGTGGAGAGTAAAATGATAAAAAAAGAAAATTGGAAAATAGTTTGGAAATTTCTTATAAAGTTAAATATACTTACTTTATGATCCAACAATTTCAGTTCTAGGAATTTGCCCAAGAAAAACAAAAACCTCTTCCACATAGATACTTGTATAAGAATCTTCCAGCAGCTTAATTCAGAATGTCAATAAAACTGGAAACCATGTATATATTTAGCAATGGTAAAATAATCAAATTCTTGTTTAATCATTCAATTGACTACTTCTTGACAACAATAACAAAATATACACAACATATAAGAATCTCATAAATATTATACCAAAGGGAATAAAACAAATCTAAAGACTAATTCTGTGTGATTCCATTTATTAAAAAAAACAAAACAAAAACAAAAACCTAGAACAGGCAAAACAAGTCAGAGAAATTGTTGCTTTTGGTAGGGAGAAATTAGGTGGGACAAGCGTGAATCTTCTGAGTTAAAGAATATATTTTATATTTAGTATGAATTAGGATTACCCAGGTTTATGCCTTCCTCAAAACTCCTATATTTGTACACTTAAGATAAGTGGATTTCATTGTATGTAAATTTCACTTCCCCCAAAAAAAGAGAACTGTAATTAAATTCTGAAGTAGAAAAATTTTAAATACTAGGACATGGGTTGGAAGTTCCTTTTTAAATCAGTTGAGGTAAATTTAGGGCAAAAGAAGAACATGCTATTAACTTTAACAAGAAAAATCTCTATTAATTTCATTCCCTCAAAAAAGTGGTCTGGGAAGAAAAATATGAATGTATTAAAAAGGGTAAATGCTAAGAAACAAGCATTTACCCCTCAGATTTGAGTGAAGATATTCTTACTATTCTGAACTGGACTACCTTATTTGGCAATTCTGCTGCTAATAATGAAAATGTTGTCAAAGTTTGGGAGAGGAAAATTGCTTGAATGTGGAAGGTGAGTTCGTCCAACAAAAGATTGATGAGCCCTGCCCTCAGGAACTATTTCCCCCAGGTCCCTTCTCAAATATGCTTCATGTATTAATTTTCATTTGGATATGGAATAGCCATACACTGCTCGGAGTCAATGTCAAAACACTCTATTATTTTACTGAATACCAGTTAAAAGGGACTTTTACTTAGGCCTATAGATTGTTGATCAGATGAAAACAATTCCTGGATCTAAATGCTGTTGACTTTGTTGGGATAATAAAGAATTTATTAGAATCTCCAGTTTTTCAAATAGGGCAATTATTGAGCTGTGATGCTGCCTCATGCTTTGGGATTGACTAGAGCATCTCAGGAAAGACATTTTAACTCAGAAAATCTACAGCATCTTTTTTTTTTAACATATCTAATTCTCATAAATATTTGTTGCAATAACCAAAATATCAACTTCTACCCTAGATACAATTCAGGTTACTTTTATACTTTAAAGCATCAGTGCAAAGTTTCATTGTCAGAGTGTCACAACGATTAGATAGCCACACTGTAAAAACCACGGCATGATATATTTGAAGAACTGATCTATTTCTTGACATTACTTTTAACTGTTCTGGTAAAGCATAGCCCTGAGGTCGAATCAAAAACTGAATCATGAGTAAATATTTGAAATAAATATCAAAATGTGGTACATCGAACACATTTTTACCCTCTGAGTATGTTACTAAAAAGTTGCAGACAATTGTAGGCTGTCCCTGAATGTTCTTTGTTTCTTATGTTTTGAATTTTTTTGTTCTTACATAAAACAAGATCTCATTAATGGTAATAATATGGCGTTAGATGATACTGAAATTTAACTTTCTATCACATTCCCATTAAAAGTGACACTCTAGTGGATTCTTTATTCTTAGGAACCATGCAGTTTTTATAAGGATGAGCTTAACTTGAACCATTATAATACCACTAGCATTATAATGGTGCTAATAATTGTAATGGAAATTGTTATAACCTCTTATAATTGTTACATTATAGTTAACATGATGAACCACAATCATCTGATAGATCATGAGTAATAAAAATTAGATGTTAAGTGTTGCCATTGTTATTACTTTGCTTGGGGGAGAACCAATTTTTTAATATAAAAAGTTTATCTGAACATGAACTTGCAGTAGCAATGTACTATGGTATTGGTTTAAAATGCTATCATCTTGGGAATTCCTGTCATGGCTCAGTGGAAAAGAATCCAACTAGTTAGTATCCATGAGGACACAGGTTTGATTCCTGGCCTTACTCAGTGGGTTAAGGATCTGGCATTGCCATGAGATGTGGTGTAGTTCACAGAGGCAGCTTGGATCTGGTGTTGCTGTGGCTATGGTGTAGGCCAGTGGCTACAGCTCCAATTCGACCCTCTAGCCTGGGAACCTCTGTATGCCATGAGTGTAGCCCTAAAAGGACAAAAAATAAAATAAAATAAATTAGGTGAAATAAAATAAAATGCTATCATCTCAAGGACCTTCAGGAATATTTTAAATTCTAGAGCATTCTAAAATATGATATTTTATTTTTTAATATATGAAAGTAAACTTCTTATGATGGAGCATTGTTTCTTAGAAGAATATAAATTAGAGCAGGAGATTTCATGTCAAGACTGTAGTCTGGCCCACAGCCTGAAACTTGGCTTCAGAAAGTGCTGGAGGCTGTGAAAGGAAGATGTGAAAACCATTCTCCAGGGAGTCCTAAGACTGACATTCACTTCACCTGCCAGGAGCTTCAGTTTCTCTCCATGGCAACCTTGGTTTTCAGCATGAATAGAGAATGGAGATTTTCATGTCAGTAATAGAAGAACATTGTTTACAGGATTTCTTCCACTTCTTATTTATTTACTTATTTATTGGATGCCAGAAAATTAGTTAAGTAGTATATTCTAGGTTTCAGGTTTGAAAGTAGCTGCTAGAGGAAATTACAGCATAAGGCTTTTCCCCTAAGTGGCAATTCCATATTTCTATCAATCTATATTCCACCTAGCAATATAATAGTGAACTGGTGCTAATTCTTTAAAGGATTGCAAGGCGCTCGATGTTATTCAAGTTGCAATGTGCTTAAATATATAACCATGGTGATACAAGCTAAATACAGTAGAAATAAAATAATGTAAAAAACTATATTTACAATCACTTCAAATATTTAACTAGAATTAGAATGGTGGAATATAAAATCTAAATTTATTGTTGCAGCTTTCTCTAAGTTTGTAGAACAGAGCTCTGAGCTCTCACCTAAAGGGTAAACCACCTGATGTAAGATGCTTGTTTTCAGACTGAGCCAGACCTCAGAGTTAGTCACTACCAACAAGGGCCTCAGGAAGAAAGAGGAAAAGTCTTCCTCAGAGCTTTTCTCCACCATTGTTCTTCTGAAGAGGCCTAAAAAATTGTCCAAACTTTCTCCTTAGGACAAAAACATAAAGACGATATCTTATTTTTAAAAATAGTGCATGGCCTTTACATGATTTTCAACTCTAATTGAGTACTATTCTTTGTTAGGCACATATGTTAGGCCCACAACATGGGCCCTAAATATGAATAAGATACAATTCATGGCCCTAAAGAATTCAGTCAGTTATGAAAGATGTAACATTTAGTACTAACTATAAAGCAAAGTGATTACTAGTTTTGAAAAAAGCAAAAATGCATTTTTATGGTATCCCAAATGACTTTGTCAGCCATCACTCATTTAAAGGCTTTTTCCTTTGTCATATTGTTTTTATGCTAATGGGAGGATTTATGAGTATGTGCTAGAGAAAAAAAATATTAAAGGCAAATTTATACAGAACTAGCGATATTTTCTTTGCCAATAGCAAATCTAGGTAATTCTAATTCCTGATCAGTTATGCAAAAGGAAATTGATAGAAAACATTACAGAGCATAGATGTAAATAATACAAAATAACTCAAAGAGATGGAATTGGAGCAGAATATTCAGACTTCAAATGGGTCTGTTCTCAAAGATGGCTTTGGTCTCTTGCCATTTCCTTTAGAGCTAGAGAGAACAAGATGATTGCAAGTATAAATTGCTTGTATATAGATTTCTCCTTTCATCCTCAGATTGGATGAAAGGAAAACTTTTCCACCTGGAAAGCAGGTTTTAGAATCTCAGTTTCCTTGATATCTTTTATCTGATTTTGTCATGTTTGACTTTCACTAGTCATTGTTCTCCCACACCCTTGATTCAGAGTCTTTTTTTTTTTTTTGGACCCTTATTCTGAATTATGACGTGATCTATATTTTCCATTTTTTCATTAATTTACTTATCAGGAGTCATTCTAAATTAAGCAAAATCACAATAGAGTTCTACATAAAAGACATTCAGGATTTCTGAATGGGCACCAAGGACGTTATTTCACAATGTCATTTGAAATAACTAACTAAAAGTAGAATTTCCTATAATAAATCTGTCTTATAGATCAAATATGAAGATGCTTTTGCTGCTTTTTCTTTCAACCATGACTTGCTACAGACATTTATTCCCTCCAAGATCTCCATGTTATTGCTTAAGTTGGGACTTTAAATATATAAACATTCTGACAAAAGATAAAATTCCTCGTCCATATTATAACAGATGACTGATTCCAAATTCAACCTCCTTTGGAAATAGGGTTTTTTTGGCAGAATTAATTATATAAAATGAAGGCACACTGGATCAGAGTGGGCCCTAAATCCAATGACAAGTAGCCTTATGACAACAAGAGAGGACACACAGAGATTTACATAGAGGGAGGGAACCAGGTGAAGACACAGACTGGAGTGATGCCCCTCCCCCAAGCCAAAGAATGTCAACAATTGCTGGCAACCACCAGAAGCCTGGAGCTTTCCCTCACAGCCTCCAGGAGGAACCCATCCTACTGACCCTTCAATTTTAGACTCCAAGCATCCAGAACTGTGAGGGAATAAACCTCTATTGCTTTGGGTCACCCAATGCGAAGTCCTTTGGTATGGAAGCCCTGTAAAATTAACAGGGTTCCCAATTATTTTTATAACCCAAATTCCCCAAGCCTCGTTAACAAACATTTGCATAGGTCAAGAGTTACACATGTAGTGATAACTCCGATTGAACTGGGACTTGCTCACACTTTCTCATGCAAGAAACCAGGCCATTTGAAAAGATTCCTCCCTCCTCACAGTCAAAACTCAATATTTCCACATTTCCGGGGAGAGTTTCTTAGGTGCACACCAGTTTCTGCCCTAGTGGACCTTTTCATGGCCTTTACCTTTGCCTGATACTGTCACTGAAAAAGTGAAGAAGGCAGATGCCAAATTTTCAGGGAGTGGTATGTGACACAGGAAGGAGGTAAGCCTCTCTAACCCTTCCGTGGTGTATTGAGAAAAAAGTGTTCTAAAACATTACTCATTTAGTAAAACAGATTTTTAAAATCTAAATATCCCTTTCTCTCTCTAGAAACTAGGCAAAGTGCTATGAATAAAATTCAAGTAATATCCGTTCCAATGAACCTATGACTGCTTTATCCATTGGTTAAGGAATTGCACCTGGATCAGCCCATCATTTTCTCTCGGGATGTGTCCCCTTTAGGTTTTCCTTCTCCTGCAGTATATCTTGGTAAATCCATGTGCCAATACAGGTATCTTTAAATTCTAACAGTTGATGAATGGGATGAAATACCCCTGAATATTTTGTGATTCTAGAGTAAATGTAAATTTTCTTTCCTCAAAACAAAATGTTTTCTAGAACAATTATTTACTGTATTTTCTAATGTCATTAGATTCTGCAGAGGTCCTGATATAATATTGCTTTTTTTATTTAGTTATATAACTTTTAAAAAATATTTATTATTTTTATATACAAGGTTTTTATTCTGCTGCTTGCTTTCGCTTTTTTTTTCTTTATATAATGATTTTTTTTCCCATTATAGCTGGTTTACAGTATTCTATCAGTTTTCTACTGTTTAGTATGGTGACCCACTTAGACAAAGATTATACATTTTTTTTTCTCACATTATCATGCTCCATCATAAGTGACCTGACATAATTCCCAGTGCTACACAGCAGGATCTAATTGCTTACCATTCCAAAGGCAATAGTTTGCATCTATTAACCCCAAGTGCCCCATCCATCCCCAAACCTTTCCCTTCCCGCTTGGCAAGCACAATTACATTCTCCAAATCCAAGATTTTCTTTACTGTGGAAAGGTTCATTTGTGCCATATATTAGATTCCAGATATAAGTGATATCAGATGGTATTTGTCTATCTCTTTCTCACTTACTTCACTGAGGATGAGAGTCCCTAATTCAAACCATGTTGCTGCAAATGGCACTATTTTGTTCTTCTTATGGCTGAGTAGTATTCCACTGTGTGTATATAACACTTCTTCCTAATCCAGTCATCTGTTGATGGGCATTTGGGTTGTATCCAGGTCCAGGATATTGTGAATGCAGCTGCAATGAACATGCGGGTGCATGTGTCTTTTTCAAGGAAAGTTTTGTCTTGATATAAGCCCAAGAGTGGGATTCCTGGGTCATGTGGTAGATCTATGTATAGTGTTCTCAGGTACCTCCATACTGTTCTTCCTAGTGATTGTACCATCTTACATTCCCACCAACAGTGCAGGAGGGTTCCCTTTCCTCCACACCCCCTCCAGCACTTGTTATTTGTAGACTTATTAATGATGGCCATTCTGACGGGTGTGAGATGGTATCTCGCAGTAGTTTTGATTTGCATTTCTCTAATAGTCAGTGATGTTGAGCCTTTTTTCATGTGTTTGCTGGCCATGTGTATACCTTCCTTGGAGAATTGTCTATTCAGTCTTTGGCACAGTTTTCAGTTGGGTGGTTGGCGTTTTTGCAGTTGAGTTGTATAAGTTGCTTGTATATTTTAGAGATTAAGCCCTTGTCAGTTGCATCATTTAAAACTGTTTTCTCCCATTCTGTAAGTTGTCTTTTGTTTTGTGTGGTTTCCTTTGCTGTGAAATAGCTTGTCAGTTTGATTAAGTCCCATTAGCTTGGTTTTGCTTTTATTTCTGTTGCTTTGGGAGAATGACCTGAGAAAATATTTGTAAGGTTGATGTCAGAGAATGTTCTGCCTATGTTCTCTTCCAGGAGTTTGATGGTGTCTTGTGTTATCTTTAAGTCTTCCAGCCATTTTGAGTTTATTTTTGGGCATGGTGTGAGGTGTGTTCCATTCTCATTGATTTACATGCAGCTGTCCAGTTTTCCCAGCAAGACCTACTGAAAAGACTATCTTTTTCCCATTTTATGTTCTTGCCTCCTTTGTCAAAGATTAATTGACCATAGGGGTGTCTGGGTTAATTTCTGCATTCTCTATTCTGTTCCATTGGTCTGTATGTCTGTTTTGGTACCAGTACTACACTGTCTTGATGACTGTGGCTTTGACATATTGCCTGAAGTCTGGGAGAGTTATGCCTCCTGCTTGGTTTTTGTTCCTCAGGATTGCTTTGGCAATTCTGAGTCCTTTGTGGTTCCACATAAATTTTTGGATTGTTTGTTCTAGTTCTGTGAAAAATGTCATGGGTCGTTTGATAGGGATTGCATTGAATCTGTAGATTGCCTTGGATAGTATGGCCATTTTTATGATAGTAATTTTTCCAACCCAGGAGCATGGAATATCTCTCCATTACTTTACATCTCTCTAACTTCCTTGATTAATATTTTATAGTTCTCAGCCTATAAGTCTTTCACCACTTTGGTCAGGTTTAGTCCCAGGTATTTGAACTTTTGGGGGGTGCAATTTTAAAACGTATTGTATGTTTGTATTCCTTTTCTAATGTTTCATTGTTAGTATACAGAAATGCGACTGATTTCTGAATGTTAATCTTATATCCTGTTACTTTGCTGAATTTGTTGATCAGTTCAAGCAGTGCTTGGGTTGAGTCCTTAGGGTTTTCTATATATAGTGTCAGGCCATCTACATACAGTGACAGTTTTATCTCTTCTCTTCCTACTTGGGTGCCTTTTATTTCTTTTGTCTGTCTGATCGCTGTGGCTAGGACTTCCAAAATTATGTTGAATAGCGGTGGTGAGGGTGGCCATCCTTGTCTTGTTCCAGATTTTAGTGGGAAGGCTTTCAGCTTTTCTCCGCTGAGTATTATATTGGCTGTGGGTTTGTCATCTATGGCTTTGATTGTGTTAAGGTATGTTCCCTCTGTACCCACCTTGGTAAGAGTTTTTATCATGAATGGATGATGGACTTTGTCAAATGCTTTTTCTGCGTCTATTGAGGAGATCATGTGGTTTTTGACTTTTCTTTTGTTAATGTGGGGTATGACATTGATTTATTTCTGTATGTTGAACCATCCTTTTGAACCTGGGATGAATCCCACCTGGTCATGGTGGATGATCTTTTCTATATGGTGTTTGACTCGGTTGGCTAAAATTTTGTTGAGAATTTTTGCGTCTGTATTCCTCAAAGATATTGGCCTATAGTTTTCTTTTTTGGTGGTATCCTTGTCTGGTTTTTGTATTCGGGTGATAGTGGCAACATAGAATGTCTTTGGGAATATACCTTCTTCTTCAATCTTTTGGAAAATTTTAAGGAGCATGGACATAAGTTCTTCTTTGTATGTTTGGTATGATCCTCCTTTCAAGTCATGTGTTTCTGGACTTTGGTTTGTAGGTAGTGGTTTAATGATATATTCAATTTCATTTCTATTGATCAGTCTGTTCAGTTCATCTGTTTCTTGATTCAGTTTTGGCAGGCTGTAATCCTCTAGAAAGTTGTCCATTGCTTCTTGTTTGTCAAATTTGTTAGGATACAATTGTGCATAGTATTCTCTCATGGTTTTTTGTATTTCTGTATTATCCATTGTGACTTCTCCTTTTTCAATTCTTATTTTGTTTATTTGGGTTTTTTCCTCTCCTCTTCTTGGTGAGTCTAGCCAGAGGTTTGTCAATTTTGTTTACTTTTCAAAGAACCAGCTCTTGGTTTTATTGATTTTGTCTATTGTTTTTTGAATCTTGATTTTACTGATTTCCTGTCTGATCTTTATGATTTCCTTCCTTCTGCTGACTTTAGGGGGTTTTTTTGTTTTTACTGTTATTATTCTTTTTCTAATTCATTTAGGTGGTGGGTTAAGTTGTCAATTTGAGATTTTTCTTCTTTTTTGAGCAACGCCTATATTGCTATCAGTTTCCCTCTGCCGCTTTTGCAGTATCACATAGATTCTGAATGGTTATGTCTTCATTATCATTTGTTTCAAGGATTTTTTTTTTAATTTCCTTCTTGATTTCCTCATTGACTCATTGCTTTTTTAGTAGAATGTTGTTTAGTCTCCATGTAGTCAGTTTTTTCTCATTTCTTTTCCTGTGGTTTTCTAGTTTCACGTCATTGTGATCAGAGAAGATACTTGAAATAATTTCTGTACTCTTAAATGTGTTGAGGTTAGCTTTGTGCCGCAGTATGTGGTCAATCCTTGAGAATGTTCCATGTGCACTTGAGAAAAATGTATATTCTGATTTTTTGGATGTAATGTCTTGAAAATATCTATTAAGTCTAACTTTTCTATTGTGTCATTTAGGATCTATGTTACCTTATAGATTTTCTGTCTAGGGGATCTGTCCATTGATCAGAGTGGGGTGTTAAAGTCTTCTGCTATGATTGTTTTCCCTTCATTTTCTCCTTTTATGTCTGTTAGTATTTGTTATAGGTATCTGGGTGCTCCTATGTTAGAGGCATATATAATGACTACTGTAATATCCTCTTCTTGAATGGATCCTTTAACCATTAAATAGTGTCCTCCTTTGTCTTTCTTTATGGCCTTCATTTTAAAGTCTATTTTGTTTGATATGAGTATTGCAACTCCTGCTTTTCTGTCTTGTCCATTGGCATGAAATATCTCTTTCCATCCCCTCACTTTCAGTTTATATGTGTCCTTTGCCCTAGGTCAGTCTCTTGAGAACAGCAGATTGTAGCTTTTTGCTGTTTTATCCAAGCTGTTACTCGGTGTCTTTTGATTGAAGCATTCAGTCCATTGACATTTAGGTAATTATTGATAGATATATATTCATTGCCATTTTGAACTTTGTTTTCCAATAGATTCTATGTTTTTCCTCTGGGTTTTTTTTTTTTTTGGTTGGATGTTTTCCATTTGTTTTATGCTTGAATACATTTTTTTTCAGTTTTTGTGAATGTAATGTTTGGTTTTGATTTGTGGTTGCCCTGTTTTTTAGGTATGTTAACCCCTTTCTATATCTGCTTGATTTAGTCTGATATCCATATAGGCTTAAACACATTATTAAAATTAAAAAAAAAATCTGTATTTTCTTACTTTCCTTCTCCACATTGTATGATTTTGATGTCTTTTTTTTTAACATATTCATGTTTATATCTGTAGGCTGGCTTATTTAAGTGATTGCTTTCCAATTGCGGTTTCCACCATCCTATTTCTTTTTACTTCTTCTTTTTTTGTTTTTTAATTTAGAGAAGCCCTTTCAGTATTTCTTTTAGAATGGGTTTCATCTTGCTGTACTCTTTTAGCTTTTGTTTGTTGGAGAAATTATTTCCCCTTCTAATTTAAATGATATTATTGCTGGATAGAGCATTCTAGGTTGCAAATTTTTTCCTTTCAGATCTTTAAATGTATCTTGCCACTCCCTTCTGGCCTGTAGTGTTTCTGTAGAGAAATCAGCTGATAGCATTATGGGGGTTCCCTTTTAATTAATGGTTTGCTTTTCTCTTGTTGCCTTTAGAATCCTCTCTTTATCTTACTTTTTCCATTTTTATTATAATATATCTTGGTGTGGTCCTATATGTGTTCAACTTGTTTGGAACCCTCTGTGCTTCCTGTATCTTGATATCAGTTTCCTTTAGATTTGGAAAGTTTCAGCCATAATTTCTTCAAATATATTTTCAATCCCCTTTTCTTTTTCTTCTCTTTCTTGAATTCCTATTATGCATGGAATTGCCTGCATTATATTATCCTGTAGATCTCTTATATTGCTTTCATGTTTTTTCATTTGGTTTTCTGTCTGCTGTCCTGTTTGGGTGATTTCCATTATTTTATCTTCCAAGTCACTAATTCTTTCCTCTGCATTATTCATTATGCTATTTACTGCCTCTAGCTCAGTTCTGTCTCTGCAAATTAATTTTATAATTTTTCTATGTTCCTTCTTATATTTTCTAGTTCCTTTCTAAATGAATCTGCCTTACTGTTTACATCCACTCTTAATTCCTTGATATTCAGTCTTAATTCCTTCAGTATTTTCACTACCTCCCTTTTGAACTCAGTGTCTGTTAGACTACAGAGGTCTGCTTCATTGTTTGCTGCTTCATGTGACTTCTGTTCTTTTAACTGGGAATAATTCCTGAGCTTCTTCATCATGCTTATGTTTTTCTTTTTCTGTGAGTTTAGGGAAGCCAAACTATAGTCTTTGAGGGCTACTTATATGCAAGAGCCCCCCTTTGTATTTTGTGGGGGGTTACTATTTATTTTTGTTGAGGCAATTTGCATATTTGCTCTTTCTTCAGTGTGAGCAGACTGTTATCCCCAAGGGGCTGAGTGTATTTCCAGGGAGGATGTAATGTGTAGGGCTAGTAGTCAGTGCCTGGTTGCTGGGCTCTTAACAGCAGCAAGGACCTGCAGGAAGGTAGTGCAGGGTACTCCTAGTTGCAGGGCACTGGGAAGTGGTAATGAGCATAGGCAGATTTACAAGGTGTCCAGAGCATTTGGCAAGGGAAGCAGCAGGGTGTGTGAGTTCTCAGGGGAGTGAGTAGTGTTTGATTGCAGTGCCCTCCTCTGAGGTGGTTGGAGCTGAAAGTGGTGCCTGTTCAGGGGCCCCTAGTGGTAGCAGACCATGCCCGCCTCTAGAGTCAGGGATAACTGGTGGTTTGTTCCCCACCACCTACAGACCATTCGAGAAGCACCCCATCTCACTTAGCCCACACAGGAGGTGTGCACATGCTGCTCCTAGTTGCAGGATCCTGGGAAGTGACAGAGATCAGGCATGCGGACACTGCCTGGAGCATTTGGCAGTGGCAACAACAGTGCTGGTGTGCTCCCAGGGGTGCGAGAGCAACAACAGGTGGTGTTGGGTCACAATGCCCTCCTCTGTGGTACCCTTGAGGTGAATGGGGCCTCAAGTGGTGCTTGTTCACAGACCCCTAGTGGTGGCAGGCCATGCCCACCTGTGGAGTCAGAGATAACTACAGTGGTTTTCCCCCACCACCTGCAGACCATGCAAGAAGTACCCTGTCCTGCCTAGCCCATGTAGTAGGTGCTGCACCAGCTTCTCCTAGTTGTAGGCTCTTGGGAGAGGACAGTGCCCAAGTGTCTGTGTGCTGCCCAGAGCATTTGGCAGTGGCATCTGCAGGGTGGGTGTGTTCCCAAGAGAGTGAGAGTAGCAATGTTGTGGTGCTTGATTGCAGTGCCTTTTTTTTTTTTTTTTGCCAACCCCTGAGGTAACTGGGGATACAGGTGGAGCCTGTTCAGAGGCCTCCAGTGGTAGCGGGCCATGCCTCCCTCTGGCCTCTGAGATGACTTCTCTGGTCCATCCCTGTTGCCTGTAGATCACGCAAGAGCCACCATGTTGCTCTTAGCCCCATGATGCCCTTAGCCCTATGTTGTCCTTAGCCCATACAAGAATTGCCCGGCCACCCAGAGCCTGCACAAGAAACTCCCGAATCTCACGTAGTCAGAGCAAGTGGGTTCTCGCCACCTGTAGCCTGTGCCAGAGGCACCCTGCCCTCTGAGAACCCAAGCTCTTGTGTGCAAGGAGATTCCTATGGCAGTCTGCCCCTCCTCATTTTCCCTCCCCAACAATGGTGCCTTGCTTCTCCTGTGGGCTTGGACTTATCCCTGGTTTCTTCCCACTCCCCAGCCCATAGCACACTGCTCTCCAGCCAGGGCACACTGCTCCTTAGCCCCTCAGGCTGTCCCCACACAGCCAACCCCAGTCATCTCCCTAGGGCTGACCTCCGGAGCCAGAGTCTTAACACCTAGTCCCCGCCTGAGTGTCTCAGGCTGTGGTGTCTGAGGTGGTGGTGCAAATAATCTGGCGGCTCTCACTCTACTTTGTTCACAGTCCAACTGCTGCACTTTTCTTGGCAACTTTGAGATCCCTCCATGTCAGCTTATCTCCCCTTTGGTTAGGTGGCTTCCCAAGATGTGGGTTCCTTTTCTCCTTCACATCTCCCTCTCAGGAATGCTAGGCCTATCCTATTTCCTTCTCTCTCTCTCTCTCTTTTCCTTTTGTTCTATCCAGTTATGTCAAGGGTTTCTTGCCCTTTTTGGAGGTTTACGTTCTTATGCCAGCATTCAGTAGATATTCCCTATGAGTCATTTTACATGTAGATGTGTTTTTTTGATGTGTTTGTGGGGGAAGGTGAGCATGACATCTTACTCTTCTGCCATCTTGATCTGCTTCCTCAATTTAACAATTAATTTCTATGGTATTTAATACATTTATGACATAACTTTAAAAGTTTCATTGCAGGAGTTCCCATCCCAGCTCAGTGGTTAACAAATCCGACTAAGAACCATGGTGTTGTGGGTTCGATCCCTGGCCTTGCTCAGTGGGTTAAGGATCCAGTGTTGCCATGAGCTGTGGTGTAGGTTGAAGACACAGCTCAGATCCCACGTTGCTGTGGCTCTGGCATATGCCGGTGCTACTGCTCCAATTAAACCCCTAGCCTGGGAACCTCCATATGCCACAGGAGCGGCCCTATAAAAGGAAAAAAGACAAAAAAAAAAAAGGTTCGTTGCACACATTGAGTGGTAAAGTTGTTAGTACCTACACAATGATCATCTTTTGTACTTTTACTAATAATTTAACCCTGATTTTCTTTGGAGTTGCAATGTATTTAGCCCCAGGAAATAATCCAAGAGTGTTACAAATAAACCATGAAAATTTTGTCTCTTTTTATAGGTACTTACTTTCCCAGTTTCATTGCAGCTAGTTATTGCCATGTGACCCACTTCTGGCAAATGAGAGATAGGGGTGAATTTATGGAGTTAGGAAGAGCTCTGAGAAATTCTGCCTCTCTCCATGACGAAGGGAAAGTTCATTTATCATTTCCTTCTTTTTCTCCAGCTTTGCTTGGATCTGTGGTTCTAACACTATGGCCAGGAGAAATAAGACTAAGAAAATGCTGTCAAATGAGGATGGCAGAGAAGAAGGATAGAAAGAGCATGGTTTCTCAGTCAGATTGCAGAACTATACCAGGAATCTCCACACTATTAATGTAGTTTTCTATGCTTTGGAGCTAAATACAACCTATGGTTTCCCTCTTAAAAGCAGAGACTTGATGAACATTTATGTACTAAACCTTTGTTCACATCTATGATTATATCTTTATTATAAATTTCTAAAGATAGAATTAATAATTCAAAGGAGATGCAAAACACTAAGCCTTTTGATACATGTTGTCAAATGGTCCACAAGAAAGATAGCACAAATTGAGGATCCAATAAACACTATAGAAACCCTTTTAAAATGAAAATTGTACTCCAAAATATTAATTTTCCTGTAGAAGAGTTTATATCTCTGCAACCTCCTGGAAAGTCTAGCAAAATTCCAAGAGAAAAGAAAGGGTCATAAAGTCTAGAAAACATAATTCCCTATGTAGAATGTCATGAAGGATATCTATCTTCTAAGTTTCCAGGCTTTATACAGCTGGTAGAATTATCAACTGACAATGCTATTTGAGTTTCAGAGTTCAAGTGCCTCAATTAGCAGTTGCAGGGAATCACCCCATAGTGCAGCATAGCTCTAATGCTAATGCACCGTCCCCTGAAAACTGCCACAGGAGAGCCTGAAGTAAAACTGTCCCTGGAATTTTCTTCTCAGACATTTAGAGCTGAATTTCTAAAGTTAAAAGTCCCAGTTGTCCCATCTTCTCAGTCTGCCTGCCCTGGTAAAGGTCATTTCAAAGAGTTATAAAGCCAAACATCAGCAATAGCATACTAAGTGCAGTGAAGTGGTAGGGAAACATCCGGCAGGCTGATTACTCCAATATAGCTCAAATTAATGACATAGCAGAACCTCATTAACAGGCTATTTAGCTGAGAGGTGAAATAAAGGTCGAAGGTACAGAATATCCTTTTGAGAAGTTAGTATTTGTTGATATCTATATTAAAGCTCCAATTAATAAGTTAATTTGGTTTACTCCAGTGTGACTTTTCCTAACATCTAAATTTATATACTAAGATCTGTTTAAAGCAAATTTCTGGGCAATAAAAATGTTATTTCCCCAAATAAACAATTTATTTCCAGGTACCTCTGGTGTCAGTTAACAGTAGGAATGCATGGCATTTTAAAATATCTATTCAGTCTAATAAGAGTAAGAAGTTCGTTCCTACAATTGTTGACTTCACTCCTTAATAAAAGGGCTTATTCTAGCTACATATTGAATCTGTATGATTTATATATGGAATATAAGACTGTCAACATGGTCTTTGACCTTGAAATATTTATAAATTAATCGAAAAGAGAATACAAGTACATAAGGAAAGTTAACTGTGAGGTGTACACAGGAAGAATACTAGGTAAAGATTGGAGCTAGGCTGCCCCAAGCTACCTTCACCTAGGACTTCTGTCCACCAGTACTGTGATGCAATAAATTTCTGTTATTCTCAGCCACCCAGTTTTGGTACTCTGTAAAGGACCCCTAGAACACTAATACAACAATGTTCTGCATCTGAAAGTTAATTCATTTGTTTATTCACTTACATTCTATGTTCTTGACAGAATATTTTTTGTGAGAGTGGAGACAACAGCAGCTAGAGATCCATACATGGATGATATATAATATTTATCTTTAAGGAACTTAGGGAAGTATTATTAATTAAAATAAAAAGGGTTAATATATTGATAAATTGAACAAATATTTAAGCACTGTGTATTCCAGATATGGATGTGAGTGCTGAGGTCACAGCTAGAGAACAAGAACTTATATTCTGCAAGGGATAAAGGTAAATAAAAAGGTAGAAACAAAATAAAGAGTATAAAATGGAGTAGTAACAGAGATTTAAATTGTAAGAGAGGAGTTCCTGTTGTGGCCCATTAAAAACAAATCCAACTAGGAACTGTGAGGTTGTGGGTTTGATCTCTGGCCTTGATTAGTGGGTTAAGGATCTGGCATTGCCATGAGATGTGGTGAAGTTTGCAGATGCAGCTCAGAGCCTGTGTTGATGTGGCTATGGTGTAGGCCAGCAGCTGTAGCTCCGACTTGACCCCTAGCTGAGAACCTCCATATGCGGTGAGTATAACCCTAAAAAAAAGAAAAAAAGGAAAAAGAAATTGTAAGAGAAATGTAAATTGGTAAGAAAGATCAGCCAGGTATGGGTTAGATGTGCTTAAGGAGGAGCAAGAACGTGAGTGTTTAGATCAGGTGAATGAAGCATAAAATAGAACAAATGAGAATGAAGGGGGAAGGTGTTTGATTTCATAGGACATGTTAAGCTATTTTCAGGGTACGGATTTTTTTTTGGTCTTTTCAGGGCTGCACCCATGGTATATGGTGGTTCCCAGGCTAGAGATCTAGTGGGAGCTGTAGCTGCTGGCCTACACCACAACCACAGTGACACGGGATCCAAGCTACACCACAGCTCACAGCAACACTGGATCCTTAACCCACTTAGTGCGGCCAGGGATCAAACCTGCCACCTCGTGTTTCCTAGTCAGATTTGTTTCCACTGTGCCATGATGGGAACTCCCTACCAGGGATGGATTTTATTCAAAGTAACATGGAAAGTTATTAGGAGATTGCACTTAAGAATTTTCCACGTTTTGATACATGGAAAATGATAAAGGTGTCACCAGAAAACTAGTAGAGCTCATCATTGAATTAGATTAAATTACAGGATATAAAATTAATATACAGAAATTATTGCATTTCTCTACACTAACAACAAACTATTAGAAAGAGAAATTAAGGAAACAATCCCATTTACCATCACATCCAAAGAAATAAAATACCTAGAAATAAACTTACCTAAGGAGTTGAAAGACCTGTACTTGGAAAACTGTAATAAAACTATGAAAAAAGTTGAAGATGACACAAACAGTTGGAAAGATGTACTGTGTTCTTGAAACAGAAGAATTAATATTGTTAAAATGACCATTCAAACCAAAGCAATCTATAGATTCAGCACAAACTCTATTAAGATACCAATGGTATCTTTCAGAGAACTAGAACAAATAATTTTAAAATTGTATGCAAATACAAAAGCCCTCAAATAGCCAAAAAAGTCTTGAGAAAGAAGAGAACTGGAGGAATCAGTCTCCCTGACTTCAGACTATGTTTAAGGCTACAGTCATCAAAACAATGTGGTGTTTGCCAAAAACAGACACAAAAATCAAGGGAATTGATCAGAGCCTGGAAATAAATCTACACATCTATGGTCAATTAATCTATTTCAAAGTAGACAAGAATATACAATGGAGAAAAGACAATCTCTTCAATAAGAGGTGCTGGGAAATTGGAAAACTACAGGTAAAACAATGAAATTAGAACACTCTCTTAACACAATATACAAAAAGAAACTCAGAATGGATTAAAGACATAAATATAAAAATCAGATACCATAAAACTTCTAGAGGAAAACATAGGCAGACAACTCTTTGAAATAAGTTGTAGCAATATTTTTTGGGGATCATCTCCTAAAGCAAAAGAAATAAAAGCAAAATTGTAGCAAAAACAAATGAGACCTAGTTAAATTTAAAAGTTTTTTCATAGCAAAAGAAACCATAAATAAAATTAAATGACTACCTACTGAATCAGGGGAAAATATTTGCAAATAATATAACCAATAAGGGGTTAAGATATATATACACATATATATCTCATACAACTCAACATCAAAAAAATCCTGATATAAAAAATGGGAAGAAGGCCTGAGTAGATATTTTTCCAGAGAGGAAATGCAGATGGCTGACAGACACATGAAAATATGCTCAACATGACTAATCATCGGGGAAGTATAAATACAACCACAATAAGATATAAACTCACACTATCATCAAAAATAACACAAATAATTTATGTTGGTGAGTATGTAGGGGAACTGGAAACTTCCTACACTGTTGGTGGGAATGTCAATTTGTGCAGCCACTGTGGAAAATTATGAAGATTTCTCAAAAAACGAAAATTCAAATTACCATATGACCTACCACAAAATTCAATGCTATCATATGTAGCAATTATACACCTGGGTATTTATCTGGAAAAAAAAAAGCACCAAAAATACTAACTAAAAAATACATACACCTCAATGTTCGCATCAGCATTATTTACAATTGCAAAGATATGGAAGCCATCTACATGTCCATCAACTTAAATTTGAATGGATAATGAAGTGTGGGATAGATAGATAGATAGATATGTAGACCAATAGATAGATAGATAGATACAATGGAATATTACTCAGTCATAAAAAAGGAATGAAAATCTGCCATTTGCAGCAACATGGATGGACTTGGAGGGGATTATGCTAAGTGAAAGAAGTCAGAGAAAGACAAATTCTTTATAACTTATATGTGGAATCTAAAGGCACAACAAACTAGTGAATATAACAAAAAAGAAGCAGACTCACAGATATGGAGAACAAATTAGTGGTTAGTCATGTGGAGAGCAAAGTGGACAGGGCAATATAGGGATATGAAATTAAGAGGAACAAGCTATTAGGTATAAAATAAGCTAGAAAGATATATTGTACAGCAAATTGGTCAATCAGTCCCAGGAATTGAGAAGCCCACTCAGTAAGAGGGTAGTTGAGACTCACATGAAGACTTGATCTATATTTGATGCATATTATTCAAGAATTTTTCCAATTTCACACATGGAAATTCTTTGATTAAGCAGTTATTATAATTTCTGGCTACTTTGTGTTCTAAGTTTGATGTT
Organism: Phacochoerus africanus; assembly: GCF_016906955.1. Lineage (NCBI taxonomy): Eukaryota > Metazoa > Chordata > Mammalia > Artiodactyla > Suidae > Phacochoerus > Phacochoerus africanus. The sequence continues at coordinate 197,687,601 of NC_062545.1, read as the reverse complement.
AATGCTTTTATATGTTACTACCTAATGCTCATAAAATTGCCATGCAGTAGGTAAAATTACTCCTCTCTTACAAATCAAGCAACTGATTCTGAGATGGCGGAAAATGTCCAAGACCTTAGAGCTAGGAAATGACACAAAGTTTTAACCTAGATCTGTCTAAGACTGTCCTTAACTCCAATTTTATACTACCTCGTGTCCGATTTGTAAAGATCTTCAGTGAATAATAAATATGGGTTGTGAGAAGAATTAAAAATAGGTGGATCAGGGAGTTCCCCCTGTGGTGCAGTGGAAATGAATCCAACTAGTAACCATGTGGTTGCAGGTTTGATCTCTGGCCTCACTCAGTGGGTTAAGGATCCAGTGTTGCTATGAGCTGTGATGTAGTTCGCAGATGCAGCTCAGATCCTTTGTTGCTGTGGCTGTGGCAGAGGCCAGCAGCTGTAGCTCAGATTTGACCCCTTGCCTGGGAACCTCCATATGCCGTGGGTGTGGCCCTAAAAAGACAAAAGACAAAAAAAAAAATAGGTGGATCAGATAAATATTTTGCCTTATTTTAGTTTAGTTTAGTTTAAATGTTTTAGTATGAAATAGTGTGAATATGTTTACCCACATATAAAACACATGCATAGACACACGCATATGATGACTCAATAGGAAAAAAACCTCTCAGTAGTAAAACTGGTAAAATCCTCTTGTCATGGTTAACTTTGATTTCACATGTACCAAACAGACCTATACTTTGGCTTGTTAGGGGAAAAAAAAAGCTTCTTTGAGCAAAAATGAGTGTTCTTTAAAAATGAAGGAGGCGGTGGGTGGATTGGGAGCTTGGGGTTAATAGATGCAGACTATTGCCTTTGGATTGGATTAACAATGAGATCCTGCTGCGTAGCACTGGAAACTATGTCTAGTCACTTATGATGGAGCATGATAATGAGAAAAAAGAATGCATGCATGTATGTGTAACTGTCACCATGCTGTACAGTAGAAAAAAAATTGTATTGGGGAAATAACAATTAAAAAAAAATGAAGAAGAAAAAGTGGGATGCTATTTTTATTGCTTTTTCTATGTTCCCATTCATTGGGTACTTAGAGAAATAAATCAAAGTGACAATGAGTTGAAATGAAAATCAAATTTTGCAGCATTTTCATTTAAATTCTTCTTTAAAAAGCTGAAAATGAAAGAAAAAAACAAAAGTCATTCTTATTGCTAATGAAATGTTTCCTTGCTGTCAATCAGAATGTGCCTAGAAGAAAAACGACTTGGACTTAACCAGAAATTCAAAATATGGTGTATTTACAACTGATAATTAAGCAGATATGAGATGTCACCAACAGTGATTGTTACAATGGACTGGCTCTGAAATTCACACTCTGGAACAAATGGTACCCGAACGGTGAGGGCACCACTCTGGAGTCCTGGCTATTGAATGTGGAATTACGGTGTTAGGGAAGCTACTCCTGTTGGATCCCAATAAAGCCTGTCCCTGTACACTTGCTGGAAAAGCAGGTGTTTTTTTCCCCATAGATCTGATTTTAAAAATAAGGTTAAAATATGACAGCTGCGATAAAATGAAAACATTCTCTGGAGAGTAGCTACCCCATGGGATAAGGGAAGGAGTTCTTGGAAGTCAGCCCTGCAGCACTTTATTAGTCAGGTGTGAAAGGAGGTGGCTCCTCTAGTACTTGAGCTGAAAGTTTCTTTTTAAGATTTTCATAGACATTTTTTCACTATCTAAAAAATGAAGAAAATGAAACTATACCCATATCTTCACTTGACATTTGTCCTACAATTGTTTATTGAGAAATTACTAAAATACCATTAATGGCAATGCTAACATACTCCAGAAAAAAGAAATGAAGACATATTTAAGTTAAGGAAACCTAAATGTACCATAACCAAAAAGGAGTTTTAATTCAGCATTTAGCATTTCTATACACATGCTAACAGACTATTGTCATCGTTAACTAAGGTCATTTGGTGGTACTTCTCAGGGATATAAAAATCTTTCCATGAGTAACATTTCAAACCCAAATTTTTTTTATCATACTCCTATTTTTCATAAAATAATTTTGCTGTGGAGGAATTGAATAATGAATAAATTATTCTTCTCACTTTAAGGGAGCTGAAAATCTGGTGAAGAAAGCAGACATGCAGACAGTAAAACTCAAATCACAATTATACTTATGTGATGAAAGTGTCCAAAATCAAAGAACAGAGAGAAATAAAACTCAGTTGAGGAAATTAGAAAACCATTTAATGGGATCATAATTGAATATGAATCTGGATATAAACAATAAATTAGGGTGGCATATTCCAGCAAAAGAACCAATAGAAACAATGAATGTCCAGAGACTTCAAAACCTGGGGAATGACAACTAATATTCTGATTTGAGTGTAGAAGTGGGGATGGGGAAGGGGAGATAAAAATGAAGTGAATAACCACAAATATCATGCTAAAGAATGTGGGTTTTACTTTTGCAGAAAATCAGGAAACATTAGCAGTACTTGAGCAGGAGTAGGTCATGATTCCAATAGTGCTTTAGGAAGACAAAGCTTGTGGCAGTATCAGGAACAAAGAAATAGAGTTGGTCTGAAGCCTGTCATGGTGGTCCAGGCAAATAAAATGATGGAGCTTCAAATTAATACAGAAACTATTGAAAAAACATAAGTAAATAACATCAAAGAGACAGAACTAGTGTTGGTTGTTAGTAGTCTGAGTTTGTAATCAGATGTGAAAATGTCCTGATATCTGTAGGAAATTCCAAACTCGAGCAAAGAGAAGCCAAGATTGATAATGTAAATTTATGGGTCCTCTGCATCAAATTTAAGTTGGCTTTATAAGAATGTATGAAGGTATTCAGATAAAGACTATTTAGCAACTACTAAGGAAAAGACCTTGTGAAAATACCAGTGTTTAATAGCTTAAGAAGTGGAATCATAAAGTGAAGATGCACAGTGATCCAGACAAGAAGAAAGAGACAGGGGTGGTCTAGGCTGCAGGGAAAACAAGTTGGATGGATTACAAAAAGCAAGAGTCAGTCCTGGAGATGTGTAGGCATTGGTGGCCATTGGTATAGCAGGTTCAGAAAATATATGATGGCTAAATCGAAACTCCTTATGGTTGGGAGTAAAAACAAAGAATGGAGAGGCAGTGAACAGAGATGACTTTTTGTGACATTAAGAATTTAGAATAAGAGAGTATATTGAATGGAAAACAAATTGCATGTTTTAGGAGTAAGGAGTCAAAAGCATGTCCATAACAATCAAGGAAACCTGGAGAAGGAAACCTAATGAATGAAGTTGTGAGAGAAAAGATTTGAGAAGAACAAAGGGAGCACATAAGAAGACTGACTATGTAGTTTTCCATGGCAAGATAGAATGTTTAAAAATGCAGAAGCTGTTGGGGTGGGTGAGAAAAGTGCCTACAAATTTCAGCAAGATGTTCATCAGTTTGAAGTGATGGCCAAGCACAAACCTAACCCAGCTAGAACAGGATGAAAGGATTAGAAATGAGGTTGAAGGAAATTTAGTAAGGGGATCTAGCTATTTAAGTCAAACAAGATGAGGGTACAAGCAGATGAGAAGAGAAAAAACTGATAACTAATGGGCATTTCCATCTGTGATGGTTAATTTTATGTATCAGATCAGCTTGAATGGACTCTGGGGTGCCCAGATTAAGCATTATTTTTCAGTATGTCTGTGAGGGTGTTTGCCCTCCCCAGTGTGGGTGGGCATAATCTAATCTGTTAAGGTCCTGAATAGAAAGGAAAGTAGAGGAAGGTGGATGTTCCCTCCCACCTATCCACTTGAACTTCACCTGTGTTTGGACAAGGACCTACATATTGGCTTCTCTGGTTCTCAGGGCTTTGGACTCACTGGAATTACACCACCTGCTTTCCTGAGTCTCCAGTCTGCAGTCAAGAGACTTAGCCTCATCTATTTATCTATCTATCCATCCATCTATCCATCCATCTTTCTGTCTTTCTATCTTCTATCTAACCCCATTATTCTCTTTTTCTAGAGAACAGATGTCTAATATACCATCTATAACATATACCTAAAGTGTATTCATGTGTGTACACATATACACACAGATATTCATTTTTCTATCTATAAATACTTAATATTAATTTCTGTTCCTGGTTATTCAGAAATAAGATTACATTTGAAGACATGTATTCAAGACATGAAAATCAAGTTATTATGAGAGTTATTTTAACTGATGAGGATCAAATTTAAGTCATGAAAATGGAAAAGAAGTCTAATATGTCAAATTTATTCAGTGTTTTTGCAGTGGTCAAAGTACTTTTACATGCTATGTGATCTTTTTTTGAGCCATAGAGTTTAGCTCTAGAATCACTTAGGCAGGGATTATTTTCCTATTCTGCCTATGAAGAAGCCTGTTTTCACCAGAAAGATCCTTATCTTCTAAATCCTATTACAGAACACTGTTTGTTGAAATCCTACATCATGTTGTCTTTCTGTCCAGATAAAAATGTTAAACATTTTTATTTTAAAAGGAGTAAAAACATGGAGAGATATAATCTCTTCATGTTCAAGTTTTTATAAATAATTAAGTTTAAGGTTTAACACATATATTCATTTAAATACATAAACTGTATATATATTTATACTTATATAAATATATAAGGAGTTATTTATATATTACCTTACTATTTATAAAAATTTTTAATAAAATCTCAATGTCCATTACATGTTCATTTGAATTCCAAGACAACGTTTTTTGCATGAATATGAACATTATCAATTATCACCTTTCAGCATACTCAAACCTAGATGCTGTGAACAGTGCTTCAGTCTGACAAAAAATAAATAAAATATCAGACTTTAGGGGAATTACTGAGAGAAAAGAAACTGCACTTTGATAGTATTAATTATTTAGTTGAAACTTGCAGTCTGGATATTCCAGCAGTTTCTGACATATCCCACATTACAGTCAGGCACTGGAGAGAGTAGCAATACAAAAATACTCTTGTTGCCTGAGGCATGTTTTAATTTGGGGTTCAATGATTCAGTGCTACATGGAAAAGTGAAATACAAACTTTTCTTTTGGAAGTGGTTTGTGAGGACTTTGGGGTTAATATCTCTGAAGAGCTTAAGTAACATCTGCCAGAGCAAGCTTGTTGTTTTATTTGGTTTAGAAGTGTTTATAGGTAGAGAAAGACAAATTTTATTATATTAAATTCTGACATGTTTTCTTTCTCATTTTATAGGACATAAGATATGCATAGGTTGGGCAGCAATAAACAGAGCATTCTTCCAGGGAGTATGTGAAGGTCATTAACCCAGGGTTTCATGCTGACTTCTTTCAGCAGGACCAGTATCAAGGGAGAGTTTCTATTCAGCTTCACTTGAAATTTATTTTACCAAGTTGTTTAAGATAAAAAAAAAAAGTGGGGCTGAGCACCTCAGTGCTTTCTGTAGCTTCAAGGGGCCCATATTTTGAGGCTGGTTCTTTCCCCATGGTTCTATCTGAGGCACATAATTTAAGAAGGATGCCGTATTATTTTGGAGGTTAAGCTGAAAGCTTCCTTGGGTAATTGAGGTCACCTTCACATGGGCAGGAGTTAGTCTGAGGTAATTCTATTTTTTTTTAATCTCACCTCTTACTTTTCTCTGAAGAAAACTTCAGAGATGTCAGTGAAAAATTCAGAATAGAATGCTCAATTTTTCAGCTGGGGTTAGGTTTACAAGTGTTTAGTTTTTAATTTCTTTGTAGCAGATGTTGTATGTAATCTTTTATATGTATAAAATAGTTCATTTCAAAAGTTTTTATAACTACTTAAAGAAAAAAATTCGGGCACACTTGTGGCATGTGGCAGTTCCTGGCGACCCTAGGCACTGCGGTGACAATGCTGGATCCCTAACCCACTGTGCCACAAGGGAACGCCATTAAATTTTTTTTAAATAAATATGTTCTCAAAAAGTAGACTCTTCCCTTAATTTATTCCCTATGTTTTTCTCTGATTTAGGTGTTTTAAGGAGAAAAGCAAAATTAAACAGATTTCTAAAATTAACTCTTTTAAAGGCTAAGGATTAGGTACTGGAAGCTGGATTGCAGCCAATTAATCACCATAAGTAATAGAACTTAAACATCTTGTAATTTTTTTATTATTTCATTTTTTTTTCATTTTCCCTGTAAGGAAGCTCCTAGGCCAGAGGTTGAATTGACTCCAAGCTGCCTCTGTGACCTATGCCACAGCTTCAGCAATACTGGATCTTCCACCCACTGTGCTGGACCAGGGATCACAGCTGCACCTCAGCAGTGGCCCGAACTACTGCAGAGACAATGCAGGATCCTCACCCTACTTGACCAGAGTGGGAACTCCTGTTGCAGAATTTTTAAGACCTTACTTTTATTAGCAAAATGAATACAACAATATATTAAAAGGATGATAAACCATGATCAAGTGGGATCCAAACATGCAAGGATTCTTTAATATCCTGAAATCAATCAGTAACATATACCACATTAACAAACCTATATGAAATAAAACACTTATGGTCATAGATGCAGAAAAACCTTCTGAGGAGTTCACATTGTGGCACAGTGGAAACAAATCCAACTAGGAACCATGAGGTTATGGGTTTGAGCCCTAGCCTTGCTCAGTGGGTTAAGGATTCAGCATTGCCATGAGTTGTGGTGTAAGTTGCAGACACATCTTGGATCTGATGTTGCTGTGGCTGTGGTGTAGGCAGGTAGCTGTAGCTCCGATTTGGCCCCTAGCCTGGGAATCTCCATATGTTGCAGGTGCAGCCCTAAAAAGCAATAAATAAATAAATAAATAAATAAATAAATAAATAAATAAATAAAAAAAAATAAAAAACCAACACATGTTTATGAGGGAACCTACCTAAGCATAACAAATGACCATCCACAGCTAACATCATTGTCCATGGTGAAAGCTAAAAGTATTTCTGCTAAGATCAGGAACAAGACAAGGATGTCCACCCTCACCACTTTTATTCAATATACTTTTGGAAGTCCTAACCATGGGAATCAGAGAAGAAAAAGAAATGAATGAAAGTTGGAAAAGAAAAAGTAAAATTGTCAGCGTTTGCAGATGCCATGATACTATATGTTGAAAATCCTAATGATGCTAACAGAAAACTACTAGAGTTCATCAATGAATTTGGTAAAGTTGCAGGATACCAAATTAATACATAGAAATCTCTTGCATTCCTATACACTAACAATGAAAAATCAGAAAGAGAAAATAAGGAAACAATCCCATTTATCATTGTACCAAAAAGAATAAAATACTTAGGAATAAACCTACTTAAAGAGGAAAAAGACCTGTACTCTGAAAACTATAAGACACTCCTGAAGGAAATCAAAGATGATAACAAACAGAAAGATATACCATGCTTTTGGACTGGAAAAGTCAGCATTGTCAAAAGATTATATTACCCAAGGCAACCTACAGATTCATCATTCTAATTAAATTACCAATGGCATTTTTCACAGAACTAGAACTTTGTTTTAAATTTTTATAGAAGCAAAAAAGACCCTGAATGAGAAAACCAGTCTTGAAAAAGAAGAATGGAACTAGAAGAATCAGGTTCACTTATGCCAGACTATACCACAGAGCTACAGCCATCAAAACAATAAGCTGCTACAAAAAAACAGAACTATAGATCAGTGGAAAAGAATAGAAAGCTCAGAAATAAACCCTAGAAACTATGACAATCCAAGAACAAATCTCCAACAAATGAAGCAATAATATACAATGGAGAAAATATAGTCTCTTAAATAAGTGGTGCTGGGAAAACTAGAAAGCTATATGCAAAAGAATGAAATTAGAATGTTCTCAGTCTTCCCCTGTGGCTTACACTATAACTACTCAGTGTTTTCTCTGCATTGGATCTGGTTAAATCCCTGGGCTGGGAAATTCCATACATTGAATGTGCAGCCAAAAATTAAAATTAAAAAAGGAATACTGTCTTATACCATATACACACACACACACACAAACCTCAAAATGAATTAAAGACCTAAACATAAGGGTATAAGGGTAGAGCCTATATTCTTCCTAGAATAAAACATATGCAGAACATTCTTTGACATAAATTGCAGCAATATATTTTCAATATATTTTCAGATACACCTCATAGAGTAGTGAAAATAAAAACAAATATAAATAAATAGGACCTAACTAAACTTAAAATCTTTGCACAGAAAAATAAATAATAACAAAAATGAAAATGCATACCACAGAATGAGAGAAGCACTTTGCAAATGAAGTGACCCACAAGGGATTAATCTCCAAAATATACCAACATCTCATAACTTTATGTAAAAAAAAAAATCCAAAAATGGTCAGAAATGCTAAAGAAACATTTCTCCAAAGAAGACAGACAAATTACCAAAAAAGTACATAAAAAGATGCTTAGCATCACTAATTATTAGAAAAGTACAAATCCAAACTACAATGAGATATGAACACACACCAGTCAGAATGGCCATCATCAAAAAGGCTACAAACAATAAATGCTAGAGAGGTTGTGGAGAAAAGAGAACTCTCCAACACTATTGGTGGGAATGTAAGCCGACGCAACCACTACAGAGAACAGTAAGGTGAGTCCTTTAAAAACTACCACATGACCCACCAATCTCTCTCCTTGGCATACATTCAACTGATCTTCAAAAAAAATGACAATTGCCATAAATACTTTATTATTGCTTCTTTTAGGATTTATTATTTTTTTAAACAATTTTTTTGTCTTTTTGCCTTTTCCAGGGCCGCTCCCGCGGCATATGGAGGTTCCCAGGTTAGGGTCTAATCAGTGCTGGCCTACACCAGAGCCAGAGAAATGCGAGATCCAAGCTGCATCTGCGACCCACACCACAGCTCACAGCAATGCCGGATCCTTAACCCACTGAGCAAGGCCAGGGATCAAACCTGCAACCTCATGGTTCCTAGTCAGGTTCGTTAACCACTGCGCCACAACAGAAACTCTCTCTTTTAGGATATAGAAGAGAATGACAAAGAAAAGTAAGTAAAACTGGAAAAAAGAGAGAATAATGTTTGTAAGAGAGAATAAAAAGAGGAAGGCCAAAAATGTAGGAGTGTTGATTCAGTAACGACTTTAGAATGCTTTTGCCAACATCTGAAGGTTTGGAGTTAGGGGAGGGATCCTAGTGAGTAAGATAAGAGTAATAAAAGGAGAAGAATGAGGCATCTTCTCTTATTCACTGAATATTTGTGATTTAGGATGAATACGGTGACGATTGATGATGATTTTGTAACATAAGGAAGAAAATGCTAAGGAGGCTTGTTTGGGCTCAGTGTGTGGAGAATATAAAATGGTCTATTCAAAAATAAGACCAGTCCTCTGCTAAGAAAGTTTAAAAACATGGCAACTGGCTTTTTTTAAGTCAAAATAACCACTTCAAACAAATTCTTGGTAATGCAAAGCAATCCGATTATACTGTCCTAATCAACTAATTCTTCTACTCTCTACAATGACACCATTCTCTATTCTTTTATGAATTGTCATCTCCCCAACTCCTTCCTCCTTCTTGACAGATAGCTCAGTTTATAGATCACTTGGAAAATTGAAGCTATCAGATGGGAACTTCACTAGCTTACTGCTTCCAAACCAACAAATCTACCTACACTTCTAATAATCATCTACTTTTTTCCTATTTTCCATCAGATGAATGCCCCTCCACCTATTTAAATCTACTTCTTCCACTGGTACTTTAGATATGACCCTTTCTGCCCTTCTCAGGACCTTTACTCCACAACCCCTTGCCTCTTTTGTATTGATCCTTTCAATGATTACATAAAACATGTTCGGGTCTCACAGATAAACCTTTCAGTCACAAATCCTCTTCCTATTTCCTCGCTAATATTCTCCCCTTCACAGACTCTAACATAGATATTTTCTGTCCCGCCTTCTTATTTCATATGTATTCCTTAGTCAATCCCACTATTAATCCACCAAAACAGTTCTTTCAACGGTCAGTGATGACCTCTATGTTCCTCAAAAGGCCAATTTAAAGAATTTCTTATTGTATCTGATTGTTAAGAGTATTTTATACAGTTGATTGCCCTCTCCTTTTTGAAACTGTCTCTTCCCTTGATTTTAATAATCCTACATTCTCTTAGATTTCCTTTTTTCTTTAGCATGTCCCCATTATAGTTTCTTTTCAAGCTCATCTTCCTTTACCCATAAAAAAAGTCCTACAGGATGAACACTTGGCTGCCTTCTCATCTCACTCTATGAAATCTCCTTAGGCAGCTTCTTCTAGCTGATGATTCTAAATAGTCTCCATACACTTACGGCTTCCAAAGCATATCTTTGGCTCAGTACCATATATCTAACATCTACTTAATGTCTCTTATTAGATATCATGTACTTGAAATTTAAAATACTCAGTATGGAAGTCAATTGATTCTCCTCCACCCCAAATCTAATAAAGACTTTCTCTGCTGTTCTTTATATTAGAGAAAGACCCCACCAATCATCCAAGTGAAAATCAGAAATCTGGAGGGCATTTTAATATTGCTCTTTCCCTCATTGGCTATAATCCATTCATTCTGAAACTTGCCAAGTTTAATCTCCCAACTAACCCAATCCATTCTGCTTTGCTCCTTACACTGTCCCTTAGTCCTGGACATTATCATCTCTTGCTTGGATGATAATGTCAGAACCTACTAACCAGTATTTCATTTTTCATTCTGACAACCTCCTTGTCACAATTCATTCTCTGAATTACAGCAGGTGTGATCTTTTCAAAACAGAAGTCAAAATCATGTTTTATACATTACCTATTTAAAACAATTCAAGGAGAGGCCATTGATTTAAGGACAAAGACCTAAATCCTTTGCAAAGTCAAAATGGTCTAATGGTATAGCTATTGGCTGCCTTCCCAGCCTGCATCAGTTTTTCTTTAAATCTTTTCTCTAACCATTCTAGTGCTTCTCAGTTCCTCAATGAACCATGTTCTTTCCTGCCATAGGTCTTTAATACATTTGTTCAAACCTTCTCCCACTAGTCCTCTCTTCACTAATTCTTATCCATCCTTAGATCTCACATTTAGTCATCTATCTAGTCACTCATACTACCATGGTCTAAATCAGGTTTCGTGTAACTCACTGTCATAGAATAATTTCATTTCCTTTGGACAATCTAAATTTTATAATTGTTTATTATTGAGATTTTATTACTAGTTTCTCTCCTCCCCGCAGACTCCATGAAACCATGGATCTAGCTTCTTTTTTTGCTCACAATTGTGTCTCCACCACTTAATCAAATGCACAGTGAATAGAATCATTTAATGAACTTGAAAAAATGATACTAAGATTATCACTATCGTCTTGCCCTCATGTTAAGGTTAAATTCATGATGATGTGAAGAAATAGGGAATAGGTAGGAGATTAGAACAGTTAAAGTAGACTAAGCCTGTAACTTCCTTGTAAAAGTTTTCTGGGCTGAGCTTGGGCTGAGATCAGTGATCTCTGACCCTTCAGCATTGTGCTGGCAACCTAAGTATCTACAACCTTCAGGGAAAAAACTTATAGAACAATAACACAATCACTTTCTCATGTAATTCCTCAATGGATCCTTAATAGCCTATTTCATAAAATTTACATATCTCATTCTGGATTATAGAGGTTTGGAGGAACTTCAATTTATGTACTTCACTTAGGAGAATCTCTCCATTGATAGCTCCTAATCTTTGTTCACATTGCCTCATGCACTGTCCCTCCCTTCCCACTGTACTTCACTCTCTCTGTGAACTCCCATGAGCCAGTTCCCCTCTTGTATAATTCATTCTCAGGAGGCCAGGCTTAGTGAGGCCTTTCATAAGCTATTTCTTGCAGCTGGCTTTCTCAGTAGCCTACTTAGTGAAAAACTGGGGGCTGAGGAGGAAGTGTCAAGGAAAATATAAATTGTAAAAAATCACTGTCAATATATTTTTCTGTACAGATTTGTATTTATGTATAACCCTGTACATGTATCGCTCTGTAAATGTGCTATGCTGGCCTTTCATGTACTTTATTTGTACAATAGAGCAGGTTTCTACAACATACACACTTCCTTACAGCAAATGCACATAAATATTGATAGGCATCTTTGAAAAACCTTATAATTTTTTGCAACAGACTCAGGTTTCCCTGAAGACAAAAGCATCTCTTAAGCCAAGTTTTTTTTGTTGTTTTTTTTGTTTGTTTTAAAGCTTTGTACTCAATAGTAATGTAGATAGTATATGTCATTACATTGTGTAACAAAAGATAGTCTTGGGAGGATGAATTCATAAAGTGTGTCAGTAGAGAACCCAGAAATTCTGCCTGCTACAAATTAGTTCATCCCTCCCCTCTTCTCACTTTTAAGTGGGAGAAATGACTATAAACTTCTGAAAGCTTGTTAATGTATTATTCAGAAAAAGATCCAAAAAAAAGAGTTGTTTGGTGTATGCTTTTGAGTCTGAAGGTACATGTCCTTACATCTAAGAAAGAAAACAGTCAATAGAAATCTTGTCAACAAGCACGGAAGATATGTCATTATCAATATGAGGACTCACTTCTCCTAGAAGATTGCAAATAAATCTTTCTGAAACTGGTGATCCAATAATGCATTAGTTATCAACTATTTTTACTTGATCCTAAATTCGAGTGTTCAGGATGACTGCAAAATAATGCAAAAATTAAAAAGTTATCTTATTCAGATGTTTCTTGTTGTATGATATATGTGCATTGAATTAAATAATTATAAAGAAATAAAATATTTTAGCTATGTACATGAATTTGTGCCCTTTTTGTAAAACTTATTCAAAACTCTAAATTTAAAAAAATGGGCAAGCATAAGTTGATTTTTTTGGTCAAAATTTATAAAAAGGTATTCTGAACCAGTGATATTATGCTTTCAGAAATAAAAATTCTTACCCTAGTGTACAAAGGTATGCAGGTGAACGTGAATGCTTTATGCTACCATACTACCTTCCTTACTCTAGCTTCCCTTTGTGGTACATCATGTTACACATATTTCCCCTTGTATTATGCAATGTAGTGATACTGCCTGCCACCTTAATATTTCCCCATAGAGAAAGGTCGTCCCTGACAGGTGTTCTAACAATTCCCTCAAAATTTAGTTCTTCTTTTATAATGTAAGTTACATTGTCTAATAAAATATGATGGATACAGTTTCATCCAATAGTTAACATTAAAGGTTCCAATGTAAAAAAATGGTTTAAAGAATATTAAAATAAAAACCATATACATAACCCTTAGCTTCTATAATTAACATTATATACTGTGGTTTCTTTCAACCTGTCCATCTATTTATCCATCTGTCCACAATAACTCCATCTAATTTTTTATATGTTTACAAGTAAGTCAAACATCAGTGCAGTTATCCCATAGTACTTCAATGTGCACACATTAACTAAAGTTCCATCTTCATTCACATTTCTTTTTCTTTTGAGATAAAATTTACATAAAATGAAATGAATAGTGTTGAGGATACTATTCTATTCTATAAGTTTTTAAACAATATTTATCTGTCTTAATTCCTATTCCTCTTAAGATGTAGAATATCCGGGAAGGTTTGTCATGTCCTTTCTCAGTCAATTCCAGTTACTAGAGGCAAGTTATCTTCTGATATATATTTTTAACAATGGGTAGTTTTACTTGCTCTAGAATTTCATATAAATGAAATCATACAGTATATATTCTTTTGTGTAATACCTCTTTACTGAATATGTTTTTGACATCCATCCATATTTTTGCACAATTATTTGTTCCTTTTATTGTTGAGTAGTACCACACAGAATGTCTATATTACAGTTTGTTAATCCATCTCCTATAATAAACACTTAGACTGTTTCCAGTTAGGGGCCATATTATAAAGTACCAGTAATATTTCTAGACAGTTTGTTTTACATTCAGACATTTTAGTTGATGACGTAGTAGTGTCTTAGTGATTTTTAATGTTCATTTTCCTGATATAAATAATAGTATTTTTTCACATGTATACCTTATTTGAAGTGTTTGTTTGAAACTTTGCACATGTTTTCTCCCCTTCTATAGGTGTATTTTTTGTTTTGTTGGAATTTTTTTTTTGTTTTTTAAATTTGTATGTTTTTGCTATGCAGAAGCATTTTTTAGTAAGGTATAGCCAAACTTTTCCTTTGTTTTTGTTGCTTGTGCTTTTAAATTAAAAAAAAATAATTGCCAAGACTAGTATCAAAAATTTTCCCTATGTTTCCTCTATGCATTTTATAGTTTCAGGACTTAATATTTATATCTTTAATCCATTTCGAGTTATTTTTTAAGTGGTATAAGATTGTGGTACAATGTTATTCTTCTGCAAGTGATTATCTAGTTTTGCCAACACCATTTATTAAAGAGATTATCTTCCCCCATTATACATTCTTGACTCCCTTATCAAATAATAGTAAATTGTACATGCGAAGGTTTATTTGGGGGTTCTGAATTCTGTTACATTGCTCTATGTGTCTGTTTTTTATGGCAGTGCCATACTATATTGATAGCTATAGCTTTGTCATACACGTTTGAAACAGGAAATATGATGCCTTTAGCTTTTTCTTCCTCAAGAATACTTTGACAATTTTGGTTCTTTGGTGGTTCCATATAAATTTTAGGATTGTGGTTTATCTATTTCTGTAAAAATGTCATTGGAATTTTCATAGGGATTGCATTTAATATATTGATGTCTTTGGGTAATCTGAATATTAAAACAATATTAACTCTTCTGTTCCGAGAACATGGGCTATTTTTTCACTTGCAACTTCAACTTCTTTAATTAGTGTTTTTTATTTTCAGTGTATAAATCTTTCAATTCCTTGGTTAAATTTATTCCTAAAGAGTTTATTGTTTTTTTTAAAAATATCAATCAAGCATAATTGACTTAAAATATTATGCCAATTACTGCTGTACATCAAAGTGACTTAGTCATGCATATAGATATAAATATATATTACTTCATTTTATTTTAAATTTATTTATTTATTTATTTATTTGATTTTTATGGCAACATTTGCAGCATATGGAAGTTCCCAGCCAGGGGTTGAATCAAAGCTGCAACTTCTGGCCTATGCCCCAGTCACAGCAACAGTATATCTGAGCCACATCAGTAACCTACACCATAGCTCATGACAATGTAGGATCCTTAATACACTGAGTTGAGCTGGTGATCAAACCCACATCTTCATGGATACTAGTTGGGTTCGCAACCACTGAGCCACAATGGGAACTCCCAATACATATTCTTTTTTAATGTTATTTTGTTAATGTCCATCACCGTCTATCCTAGGAGATTAGCTATAGTTCCCTGTGCTACACGTATGATCTTACCTATTCTAAATGTAATAGCTTGTATCTATTAACCCCAAATTCCCAGTCTATCCCACTCTTTCCTCCTCTGTTCTGGCAACCACAAGGCTTTTCTCTATGTCTGTGTTTTTCTGTTTGGTAGGTAGGTTTATTTGTGGTGTATTTTAGATTCCACATGAAAGTGTTATCATATGATGTTTATATTTCTCTTGCTGACTTACTTCACTTGGTATAAGAATCTCTAGTCACATCCATATTGCTGTGAATGGCATTATTTCATCCTTTTTTATGGATGAGTAGTATTCCATTGTGTATATGTACCATGTCTTCTTAATGCATTCATCTGTCGATGGACATTTAGGTTGTTTCCATGTCTTGGCTATTGTGAATAGTGATGCTATGAACATAGGGATGTATATATAATTTTGAATGGTAGTTTTATCCAGAAATATGCCCAGGAGTGGGATTGCTGAATTATATGGTAGTTCTATATTCAGTTTTATGAGGAATATCCATACTATTATCCACAGTGATTTTATACCAATTTATATTCCCACCAACAGAATAGAGGGTTCCCCCCATGATTTCCAGTATTCGTTATTTGTAGACTTATTACTGATGGCCATTCTGAATGATGTGAGGTTGTACCTTGTAGTTTTGATTTGCATTTCTCTAATAATCTGCAATGTTGAGCATCTTTTCTTGTGCCTGCTGGCCATCCACATTTCTTCTTGGAAAAATGTCTATTTAGGTCATTTTCAAGTTTTTCATTTGGATTGTTTATTTTTTGTTGTGGAGTTGTATGTGTTGGTATATTTTGGATATTAAACCCTTGTCAGTTGAATTGTTTACAAATATTTTCTCATTCCTGTAGGATGTCTTCTCATTTTTCTTATGATTTCCTTTGCTGTGCAAAATCTTGTAAGTTTGATTAGATTCCATTGATTTTTTTCTGTTGTTATTTGTATTGCTTTGGGAAATTACCTTAATAATACATTTGGATGGATTATATCAGAGAATTTTTTACTTATGTTCTCTTCTAGGAGTTTAATGGTATCATGTCTTATGTTTAAGTCTTTAAGACATTTTAAATTTATTTTTGTGCATGATGTGAAGTTGTGTTCTAGTTTCATTGATTTACATGCAGCTATCCAGTTTTCCCAGAACCATTTTCTGAAGAGAATCTCTTTTTTCCATTTTATATTCTTGCCTCTTTGGTTGAAGATTAATTGACCACAGATGTCTGATTTTATTTTATTTTTTCAAGTTCTTTTTTATTGAAGTATACTTTATTTATAATATTGATTTTATTTCTGAGTTCTCTATTCTATTCCACTGATAGAATAGACTGGAACTGATCATGATGGTGTTTGCACCAATACCACACTGTTTTCATTACTGAAGTCTGGAAGAGTTTTCCTCCTGCTTTGATTTATTCCCACCAGGATTGCTTTGGCAATTCTGGTTCTTTTATGGTTCCATACAAATTTTTGGATTATTTGTTCTAGTTCCTTGAAAAAATGCCAGGGGTAATTTGATAGATATTGCAATGAATCTCTAGATTGCTTTGGGTACCTTGGCCATTTTAACGGTATTAATTCTTCCCAGGAGAATAGGATATGTTTCCATCTCTTTGAATCCTCTTTAATTTCCTTGATTAATGTTTTACGGTTCTCAGCACATAAGGCTTTTACCTCCTTGTTCAGGTTTATTCTCAGATATTTTATTTTTGGGGGTGTGATTTTAAAAGTTATATTTTTTCTATTTTTTTCTAATATTTATCATTATTATACAGAAATGCAATGGATTTCTGAATGTTAATCTTGTATCCTGGTACTTTGCTGAATTCATTGATCAGATTGAATAGTTTTTTGGTGTGGAGTCCTTAGGCTTTTCTATTTATAGTATCAATCATCTGCATATAGTGAAAATTTTTCCTCATCTCTTTCAATTTGGACAATTTTTCTTTCTTTCTTTCTTTCTTGCTTGCTTGCTTTCTTGCTTTCTTTCTTTCTTTTTTTTTTTTTTTTTTGGTCTGATTTCTGTGGCAAAACTTCCAATACTATGTTGAATAAAAGTGGGCATCCTTGTATTTTTCCAGATTATAGTTGAAAGGCTTTCAGGTTTTCTCCACTGAGTATTACATTGGCTATGGTTTTGTCATAAATGGCTTTGATTATGTTAAGTTCCCTCTATACCCATTTTGGTAATAGTTTCTATAAAGACTGAATGTTAAATTTTGTCAAATGCCTTTTCTGCACCTATTGAGATGACCATGTGGTTTCTGACTTTTCTTTTGTTGATATGGTGTATTACCTTGACCGATTTGTGTATGTTGAACGACCCTTGTGAGCTTGTGATGAATCCTGCTTAGTTGTGGTATATGATCTTTTATTAATGTGCTTTGTATTTGGTTTGCTAAAATTTTGTTGAGAATTTTTTCATCTATATTCTTCAAAGATGTTGGTCTACAATAGTCTTTTTGGTAGTATCTTTGACTTGTTTTGGTATTAGGATGATGGTTGCTTCATAGAGTGTATTTGGGACTGTTTCTTTTTCTTCCTTCTTTTGAAAGAGTTTAAGAAATATTACTCTAAGTTCTTTATATGTTTGGTGGAATTCACCTGTGTAGCCATCTGGTGCTGGACTTTTGCTTATAAGGGGTTTTTATTATTATTATTACATATTCAATTTCATTTCTAGTGTTTGACCTATTCAAGGGATCTATTACTTCTTGATTCCATTTTGAAGGCTGTATCTTTCAAAAAGCTGTCCATTTCTCTAGTTATCCAATTTGTTGGCAAATTTTTTTTTATTTCTGTAGTATCAGTTAAGATTTTATTTCATTCCATATTTTGTTTATTTGGGTACTCTCTTTTTTCTTCTTGAGCCTGGCCAGAGGTTTGTCTGTTTTTAAAAAAAATAGCTCTTAGTTTTATTGATTTCTCTATTTTTTTAATCTGTATTTCACTGATTTTCCCTCTGATCTTTGTGACTTCCTTCTTTCTGCTGACTTTAGGTTTTGTGTGTTTTTCTTTTTCTAATTCTTTTAGGTGGTAGGTTAAGTTGTTGATTTGAGATTTTTCTTGTTTGGGGGGGAAGGCCTGTATCTCTATGAACTTCTCTAACAACTGATTTTGAAAAAACAAGTAGATATTTTTATAGTTGTGTTTATATTTCCATTTGTTCCAAGGGATTTTTAAAATTTTATTTTTGATAACCTTGTTGACTTACTGGTTTTTTAGCAGCATATTGTTTAGTCTCCATATATAGTCAGTTTTTACTCATTTTTTTCCCTGTGGTCGATTTCTAGTTTCATGCCATTGTGGTCAGAGAATATGATTGAAATAATTTTTACACTATTAAATTTTTTGAGGCAAGTTTTTTGACCCAGTATGTGGTCAATTCTAGAGAATGTTCCATGTGTGCTTGAATATATATTCTGGGGTTTTTTTTGCTATAATGTCCTGAAAATATCAATAAAGTCTAACTGTTCTATGTATCATTTAAGATCTCTGCTGCCTTACTGATTTTCTAAGCGATCTGTCCATTGATGTGAGTGAGGCGTTAAAGTCTACTATTATTGTATCCCCATCAATTTCTCCTTTTATGCCTATTAGTTTTATATTTGAGTGTTCCTTTATAGGGACATTTATGTTAATGTGTATAATGTCCTTTTGTTGAATTGATCCTTTTATCATTAATTAGTGTCCTTCTTTATATTTCTTTATGGCCTTTTTTTTTTTGTTTTGGTTTGGTTTGTTTTTATCTTTTTAGGGCTGCACCCACAGCATATGGAAGTTCCTAGGCTAGGGGTAGAATCGGAGCTGTAGCTTCTGGCCTACACCACAGCCACAGAAATGCCAGATCTGAGCCGCATCTGTCACCTACACCACAGCTCATGACAATGTCAGATCCTTAACCTGCTGAGTGAGGCCAGGGATTGAACCTGCATCCTTATGGATACTAGTCAGATTTGTTTGTGCTGAACAATGACCTGAATTCCCTATAGCCTTTGTTTTAAAGTCCATTTTGTCTGATGTGAGTATTGTGACTCCCATCTTTTTGTCATTTCCATTTGCATGAAATATCTTTTTCCAACTACTCACATTCAATCTACGTGTGTCCTTTGCCCTAAGGTGGGTCTTTTGTAGGAAGAATATTGTAGGCTCTTTTTTTTATCCAGACTTTCAGTCTATATCTTTTGATGTGAGCACTCAGTTGATTGATTTTTAATGTAATTATTGATGGATATGCAATTATTACCATTTTAAACTTTGTTTTCCAGTAGATTCTATGTTGCATTTTTTTTCTTTTATTTTTGGTTGTATAATTTCCTTTTACTTTATGCTTATGTGCTCTTCTTTTAAATATTTTTTGAGTCTATCATTTGTTTTTGAATTGTGGTCACTCTGTTTTTTGAGCGTATTAACCCCTTCTTATATCTGATTCCTTTAGAATGATAGTAATATATTCTCAAACATATTATTAAAAAATAGTCTAGATTTTTTTACTCTTCTACACAATATTTTATGATTTTGATGTCCTTTTTAACATCTTCATGTTTATCCTTTTGCTGTTCCTTTCACAAATAGGAGTTTTTCTTTCTTTATCTTTCTGATCTGTATACTGGCTTATTTAAATGATTGATTTAAATTGTGATTTCCTCCATCCTATATCTTCTTACTTTCCTATTTAGAAGAGACCTTTCAATATGTCTTTTAGAATAGGTTTAGCATTGCTGTATTTCACTTTTGCTTGTCTGAGAAACTCTTTACTTCTCCTTCTATTTTAAATGATAATCTTGCTGGGTAGAGTATTCTAGGTTGCAAATTTTGCCCTTTTAGTACTTTGAATATGTCTTGCCACCATCTTCTGGCCTGTAGTGTTTCTGTAGAGAAATTAGCTAATAGCCTATGGGAGTTCCCTTATAATTGCTTCTCTATTTTTCTCTTGCTGCCTTTAGAATCCTCTCATCTTTAACTTTTGCCATTGTTATTACAATGTCTTCTTTAAGTCTATCTGGCTTCATTTTATCAGGGATCTGCTGTATTTCTTGTTTCTGGATATATGTTTTTTTCTTTAGATTTGGAATGTTTTCAGCCATAATTTCTTCAAATACATTTTAAATCCTCTTTTCTCTTTATTATTCTGGCATCCCTATTATGTGTAGATTGGCATGCTTTATATTAACCCATAGAGTGCTTATGTTGCTTTCATTTTTTTTTCAATATGGCTTTTTGTCTGTTATCCTGATTGTATGATTTCCATTTCTCTGTCTTCTAAGTCACTTATTTGTTCCTCTGCGTTATTCACTCTGTTGTTCAATGCCTTTAGCCTGGCTTTCATCTTAGAAAGTGAATTTTCTAATTTTCTTGTCTCCTCCTTATAGTTTTTAGTTCCTTTTGAAAATAATCTGCATTACTGTCATTAGCTGTTCTTAGTTCCTTCAGTATTTTCTTTACCTCCTTTTTGAACTCAGTGTCTTTTAGACTGCAGATATCTGTTTCCTTGTTTGCTCCTTCAGTGGGTGTGCTTCTTCATTTTGCTTATATCTTTCTTATTCTGTGAGTTTAGTGAAAACAGTTATCTACTGTAGTATTGGACGGATACTGATATGTATGCAGGAGTGTCCCTGAGTAACTTGGATGGGTTTACTATGTTTTTTTGATATGAGGGCTGCTTTTGGGTTAGATGCTTGCTACTTCTTTCCTCAATGTATATAGGCTATTATCCCCTTGATAACACTAGGTGTACATGTGCAGGGCCTGGCTGTGCTTCCAAGGAGATGAGGGCAATGGGTGATTCCTGCAAGTGGTGCCTGGTTGCTGGGCCCTTGGCAGTGGCAGAGACCCATGGAGAGGAGGGAACCATAAGTTGTACCTAGTTGCAGGGCCCTCAACAGTGACAGTGACACCCAGGGAGTTGGGGGTGGTTCCCAGTACTCTTGGCAGTGGGGTGTGCCTGCTGGTACCCAACATCAGAGTGTGTGCTTTCCCAGGGTATGTGGGGAGGTGCTCAGTTGCAGGGCTATCTGGAGCAGTGACTGGGACAGCAGGCAGTGCCTTGTCATGGGAACCTCAGTCATGGGCTGTACTATCTCTGAAGTCTGGTAGAGCTACAGAGGTTTGTGCCCACCCCCATGGCCCATGCAAGAGGCTCCCTGCCACATAAGAGCACACATGTGTGCAGAAAAGATGTTCCTATGTTGGTCCCACCCCATCTTCTCACACTTTCCAACAATGGCACCTCACTCCTCTGTGGGGCACAGGCCGCTTCCTTCACTCCCTCGGCTATGGTGCACCACTCCTTACCCACCTCAGACTCTTTCCACACAGCCAGCCCTGGTCCTCTTCCTGGGACTGACCTTCAAGGCCTGAGCCTCAACACCCAGCCCCTGCAGGAATGTCTCAGGCTGTGGTATGCAGAATGATATTACTGATGGATTATCTGTGAAGCTCTCACTCTGCTTTGCCCTCCTCAGACTGGATGCTGCACTTTTCTCTGAGGCTTTGTGGCTCCCCCTCCATCCTGTCCAAACTCCCTCCAGTCAGGGATTCTCCCAGTGTACAGATTCCTTTCCTCTTTCACAGCTCCCTCTCAGGAGTGCTAGTCCTGTCCTGATGCCTTTTTTTTTCTCCACTCTCTCTCTTTTTTCCTTTTTTTCTACCCAGCTATATGGAGGTTGTCTTGCCCTTTATGAAAGTCTGAGGTCTTCTGCCAGCTTTCAGTAGATGTTCTGTGAGAAATTTTCTAAATGCAGATTTTTTGATGTGTTTGCATGAGAAGGTGAGCTCCCCGTCCTGCTCCTCAACCATCTTGATCCTGAATCCCTAATTTATTGTTTTTGATGTCATTTTAAATGAGACTGTTTTATTTTTTTCAGATGGCTTATCATTAGTTTATTGAAAGTCAACTGATTTTTGTATGTTGACTTGGCATCTCTTACCTTCACTGAATTCACTTATTAATTCTAACAAATTTTTGGTAGACTCTAGTATTTTCTATGTACAAGATCACGTCACTAGCTGAGACTATTTTACCTCTTTCTTTTCAGTTTTGATACCTTTATTTTCCCTTATCTAATCCTACTGACTAGGATTTTCAGCACCATGTTGAATTGAGTTTGGAAGAATTGTATTGATTATCATACCTATATTCATCAGGATTGTCGGCCTATAGTTTTCTTTTCTTATCATCACCTAATACTGATATCAGGGAAATGCTGGCCTCATAAAATAAATTCAGAAGCATACCTCCTCTTAAATCTTTTTTGGAAGAGTTTTAGTAAAAATGGCATTTAAAAAAAATTTAGTGGAATTCACCATCTAGTCTTGGGCTTTTCTTTTTTAGGGAAGTCTTTGATTATTGATTAATTTTCCTTACCAGTATCCAGACTGTTTGGTTTTTTAATTTCTTCATGATTTTGTAGTGATTGGATATATTTTACTAGGATTTTATCCATTTCTTCTAGGCTTTTCAATTCAGTTTACAAATAATTGTTCATAGTAGTCTCTTGTGATCCTTTGCATTTTTGTGATATCAGTTGGAATATCTTCTCTTTAATTTCTAATTTTATTGCACTCATCAATTTTTGTTGTCTAGCTAAAATTTTGTTAATTTTGTTTCTCTTTTCAAAAATCAAGTTTAATTTTGTTGATATTTTCTATATGATTTCTATTTTCTATTTTACTCATTTCTGCTCTGATCTATGTTATCCCCATCCTTCTAACTTTGGATTAAATTTGTTCTTCTTTTTAGTCCTTGAGGTATAAATTTAAGTTGTTTATTTGAGTTTTTTTTTTAATTGTGCTTATTTTTTTATTAAGTTTCCTCTTACTACTAATTTTGCTGTATTCCACAAGTTTTGGTATTTTGTGTTTCCATTTTTACTTGTTTCAAGGTATTTTTGGTTTTCCTTTTGCATTCATCTTTAACAATTTATTGTTTAGGACTATGTTGTTTAATGTCCACATACTTATGAATTTTCCAGTTTTTCTCCTGTTATTGATTTCTAGTTTCATATCTTTGTGTTTGGAAAAGATACTCAAAATTTAATTTTTTAAACTTTAGGGGTATTTTAAATGTCTTCTCTCAGTTCTTTCAATTTTTACAGATATTACATGAATACATGTACTGTATATATTTTAAAGATATTATTTTGTGAATAATTTAGGACTGTTTAGTGTTCTTGGTGAACTGCCACTTTTAGTTCTGATTATTTTTTTTTGCCCTGAAGTCCACTAATCTGATACTAATAAAACCACTAAAGATTTGTTTTGATTGGTACTTACATGTTTTAATTTTCATGATGCTTTTTAAAATAACCTATCTATGCCATTATATTTAAAGATGAATTTCATGATTGGCAAGTCTCAGTGCCCCATCTTTGAAAATCCCATTGGTGAGAGGGTGGGTGCAACTCCTTTTGTAGAGCTTTCCTATAATATGTCTGATGTCAAAGGGTACTGTTGAAGGTCAGTCCTCTTCTCAGCCCTTGGTTAGAGTGTGGGCTTTCCTTGGGGTTAATTTTGTCTGCATTAATTGTTTGAGTTGTAAGCTGCTTTAGTTACCAGGAGACAAATATACACATATCACAAGGGAATTAACTGAAAAGTTACCCACTGATTCTCAAAGTCCCAGCTAATTTGACTTCACACTTCTAAAGTCTTGTAAAAATTTCTTTATTACTTGTTTAAGGGTTTTAGATTTAGATTTAATCTGCTGAATGAATATGGTGCATAGTGATTATTTGAGCTTGTCTAAAACTGGGTGCCCAGTCCCCACTCTTTTTTTCTGTACAAGTCATTTTTTTTTCTGTTCTTTCACCTGTATGGGTTTTTTTATGTGGATACTAAAGATCATGATGGATAACCTGTAGTGATTCTGAATTTAGTTATCTTTGTCTGAAGATTAATTCTAATTCTATTATACAATTAACTTAGCTAGGTCAAATATCAGATTCAGGTTTACTGTTTATATCAGCAATTGAAATCTCTCACCAGTTCTTTCATCCTAAAGTTGCTGCAGACCTGGTGTCTTGCTACAACTGCACAATTCCCCATTTAGCCAAAGATTTTGGTGACTACCTATTTTACATGCAGATTTTGAGGTGTCTATCTATGCGACCTCCTCCTACCTAGATTCTCTGCCCACTAATTTTATTTGTTCCACTAGTCTTGAATGTTGTCTTCTGACACATAAAGCCAGTAAACTAAAGTTTTATGATATCCTGAACAGTTTTCTGATATTCTAAACCATGGAAAGATTGAGGGATGTGTCAAACCAAAAATTTTTAATTTACAAGTATTTCCAGGAGCTTACCTTTTCTGTCTCTCAAAGGAAGATTCCACTTCAGTTTCTGGATAGTTTTGATCACTATCTAGTGCCTTCATATAACTGGGTAATTTTATATATTTGTTCTAGATTTTATATCTGGCATAACTTTCTGTTGTATATGCTGGAGTTAAATCTCAACATGCCACATTCTATTACTGGAATCTGTAAGTTCCCTTCACCATTTTTTTGTGTGGATGCCACATGTTATAATAGTGAAGGTCAGAGAAGCTGTCATTCAGACCATGGATCTGCCTCTTGTTACTTTATGCTTAGTTTTCTTAACAAGGAATACAAACTTGTTTTTGTTAACCCCCTTTTTAACATTGCTGATTAGTTGCAGCACTTAAACCAGTAAGACTGTGTCAGAATTTCAACCTTGAGGTGGGTATTTACAAGTGGATGTAGCTGGCAGTCTCCAGGGATGCTGAGATTCCCCCTCCAGGCCAAGAGGGGCCAGGACTTAAAGCAGAGACTCACGGGTGAAAGACCACTGATGTATTTGGATAGGATATACCCCTGTTGTCTGAAAAAAAAAAGTATAAGAGTGTTTTCTTGAGGATGTCTTCATATAATCATGACCTCTATACAAAAATTCCAGATATCTCCTTATAATATTCCTTTGTCAAGCCAAATTAAGATGTCCACATTCAAAATTTCCTTTATCTAAATTTCCTTCTCGTTCTACGCTTTAGAGGGGGCATACCCAACTCATCAATGTTAGCAAACTGGGATAGTAAATAAAAGAAAATGATAATGGCTTGATATATGTGCTGTATGTACCAGCAGAATTAACATGACCTGGAAACATTTTAGAATGGAGAATACCAGGTCTTATGAGTATACTGAATCAGAATCCTTATTTTTACAAAATTCCCCATGTTATTCTTATGCATATTACAGTCGTAGAAACACTAGGCTAAGTCACAGACTGCCAAGAGAAGAACTTCTCTAATTATCTATGGATATTTTTAATTTTTTTCTTTGTGGTTTATATCCATTGTAGACCAATACATCTTAACATATGATAAAAATGTGTTAATATTACCTATGTTCTCTTCTAGGAGTTTGATGGTGTCCTGTCTTATATTCAAGTCTTTCAGCCATTTTGAGTTTATTTTTGTGCATGGTGTGAGGGTGTGTTCTAGTTTCATTGCTTTGCATGCAGCTGTCCAGGTTTCCCACCAATGCCTGCTGAATAGACTTTCTTTTTCCCATTGTATGTTCTTGCTCCCTTGTCAAAGATTAATTGACCATAGGTGTCAGGGTTTATTTCCGGGTTCTCCATTCTGTTCCATTGGTCTGTCTGTCTGTTTTGATACCAGTACCACACTGTTTTGATGACTGTGGCTTTGTAGTATTTCTTGAAGTCTGGGAGAGTTATGCCTCTTGCTTGGTTTTGGCTTCTCAGGATTGCTTTGGCGATTCTGGGTCTTTTGTTGTTCCATATAAATGTTTGGATTGTTTGTTCTAGTTCTGTGAAAAATGTCATGAGTAATTTGATAGGGATTGCATTGAATCTGTAGATTGCTTTGGGTAGTATGGCCCTTTTTACAATATTGATTTTTCTAATCCATGAACATGGAATATCTTTTCATTTCTTTACATCTTCCTTGATTTCTTTGATTATAGTTTTATAGTTCTTAGCATATATGTCCTTTACCTCCTTGGTCAGGTGTATTCCAAGGTATTTGATTTTGTGAGGTGCAATTTTAAAAGATATTGTAATTTTGTATTCCTTTTCTAACATACTGGTATACAGAAATGGGACAGACTTCTGAATGTTAATCTTATATCCTGCTACTTTGCTGAATATGTTAATCAGTTCAAGTAGTTTTGGGGTTGAGTCCTTAGGGTTTTCTATGTATAGTATCATGTCATCTGCATACAGTGACAGTTTTATCTCTTCTCTTCCTATATGGATGCCTTTTATTTCTTTTTTTTTTTTGCCTAATTGCTGTGGCTAGGACTTCCAAAACGATGTTGAAGAGCAGTGGTGAGAGTGGGCATCCCTGTCTTGTTCCAGATTTGAGGGAGAAGGCTTTCAGTTTTTCCCCATTGAGTATTATATTTGCTGTGGGTTTATCATAAATGGCGTTGATTATGTTCAGGAATGTTCCCTCTATACCCGCTTTGGTGAGGGTCTTGATCATGAATGGATGTTGGACTTTGTCAAATGCTTTTTCTGTGTTTATTGAGATGATCATATGATTTTTGACTTTTCTTTTGTTAATGTGGTGTATGACGTTGATTGATTTTCATATGTTGAACCATGCTTGTGAAGCTCAGATGAACAGTACCTGGTAATGGTGTATGATTTTTTTGATATGTAAAGCAATAGAAATAAGAGCAAAAATAAACCAATGGGACCTGATCAAACTGAAAAGATTTTGCACAGCAAAGGAAACCCAAAAGAAAACAAAAAGACAACTTACAGAATGGGAGAAAACAGTTTCAAATGATGCAACTGACAAGGGCTTAATCTCCTAAACATACAAGCAACTTATACAACTCAACAGCAAAAAAGCCAATCAACCAATGTAAAAATGGGCAAAAGACCTTAATAGACATTTCTCCAGAGAAGATATGCAGATGGCCAACAAGCACATGAAAAAATGCTCAACATCGCTGACTATTAGAGAAATGCAAATCAAAACTACCATGAGATACCACCTCACACCAGTCAGAATGGCCATCATTAGTAAGTCCACAAATAACAAGTGTTTAAGGGGGTGTGGAGAAAAGGGAACCCTCCTGCACTGTTGGTGGGAATGTAATCTGGTACAGCCACTATGGAGAACAGTCTGAGATACATTAGAAATCTATATATAGAACTTCCATATGACCCTGTAATCCCACTCTTGGGCATCTATCCGGACAAAACTCTACTTAAAAGAGACACGTGCACCCGCATGTTCATTGCAGCACTATTCACAATAGCCACGACATGGAAACAACCCAATTGTCCATCGACAGAGGATTGGATTCAGAAGAGGTGGTATATATACACAATGGAATACTACTCAGCCATAAAAAAAGAATGACATAATGCCATTTATAGCAACATGGATGGAACTAGAGAATCTCATATTGAGTGAAATGAGCCAGAAAGACAAAGACAAATACCATATGTTATCACTTATAACTAGAATCTAATATCCAGCACAAATGAAACCTTTCCACAGAAAGAAAATCATGGATTTGGAAAATAGACTTAAGGCTGCCTGATGGGAGAAGGATGGAGTGGGTAGGATCGGGAGCTTGGGCTTATCAGACACAACTTAGAATAGATTTACAAGGAGATCCTGCTGAGTAGCATTGAGAACTATGTCTAGATACTCATATTGCAACAGAATAAGGGTGGGAGGAAAATGTATACATGTAAGGATAACTTGATCCCCTTGCTGTACAGTGGGAAAAAATGTATTAATATTAAACACACAATATAAAATCTTAATTTTTTATTAGATTCAATAAATATAAAATTAAATTCCAAAAATACAATCATACCACAAAACATAAAAAATGAAAAGATTGTAAAAGCTGTGTATGTTCATTGAAAGCATGCATTTTAAACTATTAATATTAACATGTAATAATTTCTGTTGACTTTATAATTCAATATTCTTTATTTAAAGTTATTATTTTTGTGTGAATTTATTTGTAAGGTTTGTTTGAAAATTCCACTTAGGTTTTTATGGTTTCACTGCTTCATTAGCCACTATACCTCAGCAAATAATACATTGTGGTTTTCTCACTTCATCATCAAATATGTTTTCAAAATCAGATTTAATACAACTCAAATGAACTCCTTTTGTCTTTACTTTTTCAGAATCACTTCCACTTTCATCATTTGTCTCATTACTATTGCCACACTAGAAAAAATTGTGTGTTTGCTTGACAAATACTGCAATGAAGGTTGTTTAACCATGTGTAAGTTATATTTTAAAATAAATAACAAAATTGGCTTCTAGAATTTAGGAGTTACATACACTAAATTGAGAAAAAAAAATTGACCAAAAATTAATTACAAAATATTGTTATAAAAACAAGTGCTTATATTTTCTTATATTCTTAAGTCTTTTGAAATAGAGATATCAAACACATTAAAATTTTACATCTCACAACATTATAAGGCACAGTAGTATGCAGTTTGCACCATGGAAAAATCACATCATGAATTCAACAAATGAACTGGTATAATCTTAATCAATAAGACAAATCCATTTGCCCTTGAATGTCACAGTAATGTCAAATGATTACAATACTCATCTATTTGCAGATATGCAACAGACTATTTTGAGTGACATTTGTCTAAACTACTGAAATTAAAGACTGACTGAGTGCACTAAAAAAGTAAACATTTCCCATTTTCAAATCAATTATTTTTTTTCATGCAACAGTTGTGAATAATAACATAAATAAATAATGCAAATATAGCAACTTCAACATTAATTGTCTATACCTACCTAACTAAAGTATACTCAAGAAATGCCTAAATTAATTAGGCATATTGATTGGATTTTCACATTAAATTTAGCCCAAAAGTCCTTTCTTCCTAAGTTGTTCATCTACTGTACCCAGGTTCTTTTACAAAAACCTCACTTACTATGGTTATATAGTGCTTTCTATTCTACAGCAGTATTTGGCTTGCATTTGTGGCTTCTTCAATTTTCATCTTATTTCATTATAGAGACTAGGTATTCCCTTTTCACTGTAAGTTGTTAACAACATTTCATGTTAAAAAGATTTATGTGTACCTGCATATTTACTCTACTTCTTAAAGTTTTTTTTTTATATTTTCATTTATGATTTTATTTATAAACACTCTAGCAACTTCTTCAATGCTTTATTTTAATATCCATCAACATCATCATCATAACAAGATTAATAATTTTAAGATTTTAGAGATAGTCTGACCAGGCATAATTTGGAGATATTGTGGGTTAGTTCCTGATCACCACAATAAAGTGAATACCTCAATCAAGTGAGTAACATAATTTTTTTAGTCTTCCAATGCATATAAAAGTTATGCTTACACACAAAAATAGAAATATAGATTAGTGGAATGGGATAGAAAGCCCGGAAATAAACTTACACACCTGTGGTCAATTAATCTATGACAAAGAGGCAAGAATACACAACAGAGAAAAGACAGTCTCTAAAATAAGTTGTACTGGGAAAACTGGACAGCTACATGCAAAAGAATAAAATTAGAACACTCTCTTACATCATACAAAAAAATAAACTCAAAATAGATTAAAGACCTAAATATAAGACTGGATACTATAAAACTCTTAGAGGAAAACATAGGCCAAAAACTTTCTGACATAAACCACAGCAATATCTTCTCAGATCCACTACTTAGAATAATGAAAACAGAAATAAAAATAAACAAATGAGACCTAATTTAACTTATATGTTTTGCACAGCAAGAGAAAGCATAAACAAAACAAAAAGATAACCTACAGAATGGGAGAAAATGTTTACAAATTAAGTTACCAACAAACGATTAATTACTACAATATACACACAACTGATGCAGCTCAATATATTAAAAAAAAAAAAAACTAACAACCCAATCCAAAAATGGGCAGAAGCTCTAAATTGACATTTCTCCAAAGAACATATACAGATGCCAAAAAAGCACAAGAAAAGATGCTCAACATTGCTAATAATTCTTAGATAAGTGCAAATCAAAACTGTGATGTGGTGCCACCTTACACCACCCAGAATGACCACCGTCAAAAAGTCTACAAACAATAAATGCTGTAGAGGTTGTACAGAAAAGTGAACCCTCCTACACTCTTGGTAGGAATTCAAATTGGTACAACCACTATGGAAAACAGTATATATGTTCCTTAAAAATCTAAAGATAGAGCTACCATATGATCCAACATTCCTACTCCTGGGCACCTATCCAGAGAAAACAATAAATTGAAAATATACATGCACCACAATGTTTATTTCAGTCCTATTTACAATGACTAAGAAATGGAAGCAAACTAAATGTCCCTCATTAGAGGAATGCGTAAAGAAAGTGTAGTACATATATGCGATGGAATATTACTAAGCCATCAACAAGAATGAAATAATGCCATATGCGGCAAAATAGATGGACTTGGAGATTATCATACTGAGTAAAGTAAGTCAGAGAAAGAGAAATATCACATGACATCACTAATATGTAGAATCTAATAAAAATGATACAAAAGACCTTATTCACCAAATAGAAAGAGGTTCAGAGATTTCAACAGCAAACTTATGGTTATCAAAGGGAAAATGTTACGAGCAAGGGATGGATTCAGAGGTTGAGATTGGCATATACACTCTACTATGTACAAAATCGATTGGTAAAAAGGAATTTATGTAGCTTGGGGAAGTCTATTTAATACTCTGTGATAGCCTATAAGGGGAAGGAATCTGAGAAAGAATGGATACATATGTTTATGTATGGCTGATTCACTTTGATCTACACCTGAACTAACACAACTTTGTAAACTACCTATACTCAAGTAAAATGTTTTTTAAAAAGTCAAGGGTACAGACTGAAGTCTATTAAGTGTGCAATAGCATTCTTTCTAAAAAAAAAAAAAGCAATTTATAAGCTTAAATAGGTGATGAGTTAAGTTGTCAATTTGAGATTTTCTTTTTTCTTTTTGCCTTTTCTAGGGCTGCTTCCATGGCATATGGAAGTTCCCAGGCTAGGGGTTGAATTGGAGCTGTAGCCGTCGGCCTACTCCAGAGCCACAGCAACTCAGGATCTGAGCCATGTCTGCAAGCTACACCACAGCTCACAGCAATGCCAGATCCTTAACCCACTGAGCAAGGCCAGGGACCAAACCCACAATCTTATGGTTCCTAGTCAGGTTCATTAACCACTATGCCACGACAGGAACTCCTTTTCTTCTTTTTTGATGAATGTCTGTATTGATATGAATTTCCCTCTGTGCACTGCTTTTGCAGCATTCCATAGATTCTGAGTTGGTTGTTTCTTCATTATCATTTTTCTCAAGGAATTTTTAAATTTTCTTCTTGATTTCCTCATTGACCCATTGGTTTTCTTAATAGCATGTTGTTTAGTATCCATGTAGTTATTTCTCCTTTCTTTTCCTGAGGTTAATTTCTAGTTTCATGCCATTGTGGTCAGAGAAGATACTTGAAATAATTTCTACATTCTTAAATTTGTTGAGGTTAGCTTTGGGCACCAGTATGTAATCAATTCTTGAGAATGTTCCATGTGAACTTGAGAATAAAGTATATTCTGATTTTTGGATGTAATGTCCGGAGTATGTCTATTAAGTCTAAATTTTCTATTGTGTCATTTAGGGTCTCTGTTGCCTTATTGATATTCTGCCTAGAGTATCTGTCCTTTGAAGTGAGTGGGTGTTAAAGTATCCTACTATGATTGTATTTCCATCAATTTCTCCTTTTATGTCTATTAATATTTCTTGGAGGTATCTGGGTGCTCCTATATTAAGGGCATATACATTGACGATTGCACTTTATAAAACCTAAAGTTAGCAGAAGGAAGGAAATAATACAAGTCAGAGAAGAAATCAATAAAACAGATATTTAAAAAACAATAGACAAAATCAATAAAACCAAGAGCTGGTTCTTTGAAAAGGCAAACAAAATTGACAAACCTCTGGCTAGAGTCACCAAGAAGAGGAGAGAAAAAAAACAAATAAACAAAATAAGAAAGAAAAGGGAAAAGTCACAACTGATACTACAGAAATACAAAAAAAACATGAGAGAACACTAAGAACAATTGTACACTAATAAGTTTCAAAAACTAGAAAAAATGGACAACTATCTAGAGACTTACAGGCTGCCAAAGCTGAATCAATAAGAAATACATCAAAAGAACAGACCAATTGCTAGAAATGAAATTGAATATGTCATAAAAACACTACCTACAAATAAAACTCCAGGATCAGATGGCTTCAAAGGTGAATTCCACCAAACATACAAAGAGGAATTTATACCATCCTTCTTAAACTTTTCAAAAAATTGAAGAAGGAACATTCCCAAAGATACTCAATGTTGCCACCAACACCCTAATTCTAAAACCAGACAAAGATACCACCAAAAAAGAAATATATAGGCCAATATCTTTGAGGAATATAGATGCAAAAATTCTCAACAACATTTTGGCCAACCAAATCCAACAACATACAATAAAGATCATACACCATGACCAGGTGGGATTCATCCCAGTTTCACAAGGATGTTTCAACATACACAAATCAATCAGTGTCATGTGCCTCATTATCAAAAGAAAAGTCAAAAACCACATGATCAGCTCAATAGATACAGAAAAAGCATTAGACAAAGTCCAACATCCACTCGTGATAAAAACTCTTACCAAAGTGGGTATAGAGGTAACATACCTTAACATGAGAAAAGCCATTGATGACAAACCCACAGCCAAAATAACACAATGGAGAAAATCTGAAAGCCTTCCCACTAAAATCTAGAACAAAAGAAGGATGCCCACTCTCACCACTGTTATTCAACATAGTATTGGATGTCCTAGCCACAGCAATCAGACAAACAAAAGAAATAAAAGGCATTCAAATAGGAAGAGAAGAGATAAAACTGTCACTGTATGCAATTGACATGATACTATATATAGAAAACCCTAAGGACTCAACCCAAACTGATCAAAAAATTCAGCAAAGTAGCAGGATATAAGATTAACATTCAGAAATCAGTCACATATCTGTATACTAACAATGAAATCTTAGAAAAGGAATACAAAAAAATACCTTTTAAATTGCACCCCAAAAAATCAAATACCTTGGAATACACCTGACCAAGGAGGTAAAAGACTTGTATGCTGAGAACTATAAAACATTAATCAGGGAAATCAAAGATGTAAAGTAATGGAAAGATATTCCATGTCCCTGGGTAGGAAAAATTAATATCATAAAAATGGCCATACCATATTCATTCTGGTATGAATCTGGATTGCATACCAGATTCAATGCAATCGCTATCAAACTACCCATGACATTTTTCACAGAACTAGAACAAACAATCCAAAAATTTATGTGGAACCACAAAAGAACCAGAATTTCCAAAGCAATTCTGAGGAACAAAAACCAAGCAGGAGGCATAACTCTCCCAGACTTCAGGAAATATCACAAAGCCACAATCATCAAGACAGTGGGGTACTGGTACCAAAACAGACATATAGACCAATGGAAGAGAATAGAGAACCCAGAAATAAACCCAGATACCTATGGTCAATTAATCTTGACAAAAGAGGCAAGAATATAAAATAGACAGTCTTTTCAGTAGGTCTTGCTGGGAAAACTGGACAGCTGCATGTAAATCAATGAGAATGGAACACACCCTCACACCATGCCCCAAAATAAACTCAAAATAGCTGGAAGACTTAAATATAAGACAAGACACCATCAAACTCCTGGTAGAGAATATAGGCAAAACATTAACTGACATCAACCTTACAAATGATTTCTTAGGTCAGTCTCCCAAAGCAACAGAAATAAAAGCAAAACTAAGCCAATGGGACCTAGTCAAACTGACAAGCTTTTGCACAGCAAAGGAAACCATAAAAAAAAGAGACAACTTACGGAATGGGAGAAAACAGTTTTAAATGATGCAACAGACAAGGGCTTAATCTCTAAAACATACAAGCAACTTATACAACTCAACAGCAAAAAAGCCAACAACCCAACTGAAAAATGGGCAAAAGACCTGAATAGACATTTCTCCAGAGAAGATATGCAGATGGCCAGCAAGCACATGAAAAAATGCTCAACATCACTTACTATTAGAGAAATGCAAATCAAAACTACCACGAGATACTACCTCACACCAGTCAGAATGGTCATCATTAATAAGTCCACAAATAACAAATGCTGGACGGTTATGGAGAAAACAGAACCCTCCTGCACTGTTGGTGGGAATGTAAGCTGGTGCAACCACTAGAGAGAACAGTATGGAGATACCTTAGAAATCTCTACATAGAAGTACCATATGACCCTGCAATCCCACTCTTGGGCATATATCCAGACAAAAATTTCCTTGAAAAAGACACTTGCACCCGTATGTTCATTGCAGAACCTATTCACAATAGCCAAGACATGGAAACAACCCAAATGTCCATTGACAGATGATTGTATTGGGAAGATGTGGTGTATATACACAATGGAATCCTACTCAGCCATAAGAAAGAACAAAATAATGCCATTTATAGCAACATGGATGGAACTAGAGACTTTCATCCTGAATGAAGTAAGTCAGAAAGATAAAGACATAAACCATATGATACCACTTACATCTGGAATCTAATATATGACACAAATGAACATTTCCACAGAAAAAAAAAATCATGGACTTGGAGAATAGACTTGTTGTTGCCAAGGAGGAAGGGGAAGGAGTGGGATGGATTGGAAGCTTGGGGTTAATACATGCAAACTATTGCTTTTGGAATGGATTAGCAATGAGATCCTCCTGTGTAGCCCTGGGAACTATATCTAGTTACTTATGATGGACGATGATAATGTGAGATAAAAAAATGTATACATATATGTGTAACTGGGTCACCATGCTGTACAGTAGAAAAAAAATTTATTGGAGAAATAACAATTAAAAAACTTAAAAATAACTAAATAAAAAAATTACTATTAAAAAATGCTAACCATCATCAGAGACTTCAGTGAGTCATAATCATTTTGCCGGTAGAAGTTCTTGCCCCAGGGTTGATGGCTAGTGATAAAACAGGATGCTGTTTGTTAAAAGCTGGGGTGGCTTTGGAAATTTCTTAAAATAAGACAACAATGAATTTTGCCACATTGATTGACACTTCCTCCTATAATATGCAATGTTCATTGATAGCATTTTACCCACAGTAGAACTTCATTCAAATTTGGAGCCAATCCTCTCAGACTCTAACACTACTTTATAAAATAAGGTAGGTACTCTTCTAAATCCTTTGTCGCCACTTCAACAATCTTCACTCCATCTTCACCATGAGCAGATTCCATTTCAAAAACCACTTTCTTTGCTAATTCAGAAGTAACTCCTTATATATTCAAGTTTTATCATGAGATTACAGTGCTTCATTCACATCTTAAGGCTTCACTTCTAATTCTAGTTCTCTTGTTGCTCCAAAGACATCTTCAGTTACTTCCCCTACTGAATTCTTGAACCCCTCAAAGTCCTCCATCAAGGCTGGAATCAACTTCTTCCAAACCCATGTTAATGTTGATATTATGATCTCTTTCTATGAATTAGGGATATTCTTAAAGGCATCTAAAATGGTGAATCTTTTCCAGAAAGTTTTCTATTGCTCTGCCAGATCCATTGGGGAATAACTAACTATGGTATTTATAGCCTTAAAAAATGTATGTCTTAAATGATAATACATGAAGGTAAAAATTGCTTCTTGATCCAAGGCTGTAGAATGGATGTTGTGTTAGCAGCATGAAAACAAAATTAATCTCTTTGTACATCACCATCAGAGCCTTTGAGTGATCAGGTGAATTGTCAGTGACCTGTAACATTTTTAAAGGAATATTTTTCAAAGCAGCAGTTCTCCAGAATGGGCTTAAAATATTCAGTAAAACATGTTGCAAACAGATATGATGTTATCCAGGCTTAGTTGTTCTCACAGGAAGGGTAGATTTACCACAATTTATAAGGACCCTAGGATTTTCAGAATGGTAAGTGAGCTCTGGCTCCAGATTTATGTCACCAGCTACATTAACTTCTAACAAGAGAGGCAGCCTGTACTTTGAAGTTTTGAAGCCAGGCATCAAGTTCTCTCTAGCTATCAAAGTCCTAGATGGCATCTTCTTCTAAGAGAAGGCTATTTTATCTATATTATGTATCTACTGTTAGTGTAGTCATTTTCAATAATTTTCCTAGATATATATTCTTGGTAACTTGCTGCAGTTTATATACCAGCATTGCTGTTTCACCTGAGCATTTGTGATATGGAGATGGTTTCTTTCCTAAGCCTCATGAACCAGCCTCTGCTAGCTTCACAATTTTCTTCTGAATCTCCTTCCCCTTGGTCAGCTTCATAGAATTAAAGAGAGTCAAGGCCTTGTTCTTGATTAGGCTTTTCTATCCAGAGCACTAAATCTTTCTCCATATCAGTAATAAGACTTTTTTTTTTTTTATCATTTTGTGTGTTTGCTAGAGCAGCATTGTTTACTCCATTGAAGATTTTTCCTTTGCATTCACAACTTGGCTAACAGTTTGGCACCAGAGGCCTAGTTTTAGAGAGCTTGATTTTTGACATGCCTTCCTCACTAAGATTACTCATTTGTGGGTTTTGACCTAAAATGAGAAAGAGGTTTATAAGAAACTAATACAACTTAAAACAACAATGACAAAAACCCACAAAAAAATCCAATTGAAAAATTGACAGAAGACCTAAATAGACATTTCTCCAAAGAAGATATGTGGATGGTCAGTAGCCACATGAAAATCTGTTCAACATCACTAATAATTAAAGAAATTCAAATCAAAACTACAATGAGGTATCACGACACACAAGGCAGAATGGCCATCATTAATAAGTCTACAAATAACAGATGCTGGAGAGGGTATGGAGAAAAAGGAACCCTTATATACTGTGAGTGAGAATGTAAATTGGTAAAACAACTATGGAAAACAGAATGAAAGTTCCTCAGAAATCTCAGTAGAGAAGTACCATATGATTTAGCAATTTCACTCCTGGTTATATATCTGTACAAAACTATAATTCAAAAAGATACATGTTAATAGCAGCAATATTCACAATAGCCAAGACATGGAAACAATCTGAATGTCCATAAACAGATGAATGTATTAAGAAGATGTGGTATATATATATACAATGGAGTACTACTCAGCCATATAAAGAATGAAAAAATGCCATTTGAAGCAACATGGATATAACTAAAGATTATAATACCAAATGAAGTAAGTCATAAAGAGAAATAAAAATGTCTTTTGATATCACTTACATGTGAAATCTAAAATATGGCACAAATTAACCTATCTACAAAATAGAAACAGACTCACAGACATGGAGAAGGGATTTGTGGTTGCCAGGACAAGAGAGAAGGGGAAACCAGGAGGGAGTGGGATGGATGGGGATTTGGGGGAACTAGACACAAACTATTACATTTAGTATGGATAAACTACAAGATTCTACTGTATAGCACAGGGGAGTATAACCAATCTCTTGGAATAGACCATTATGGAAAAGAATATTTTAAAATAATGTATATATATGTATAACTGGGTCACTTTGCTGTACAGCAGAAATTGGCACAACATTGTAAATCAACTAGACATTTTAAAAAATAAAATTAAAAAAAAATGAGGGACATAATTATTTTTTTCATTTGAAGATTTAGAGGCCATTGTAGATTTTTGTTATGTTTTGTTTTATTTTTTAAGATAAAAACCTTTATTTTCAGGAATCTGACAAAGGCTCCTTCTCCATTAAGGCCTAATAGCTGAAGGACTCTTGGCTGAGGGAGGAATGAGGTTGCTCATTTTTTTATTTTGTTTTGTTTTTTACTCAGAGGTACACATTACATTCTCTGTGTATTAGGGTTCCTTTTTTTTTTCTTTTTTCTTTTGGCCGTGGCTTGCAGAGTCTTGATGTAAGAACTCAGTTCCCTGATAAGAACTCAAACCCAAGCTTCATAAGTGAAAGCACTGAGTTCTAACTGCTAGACTACCAAAGAACTCCTCATGTAGGGTTATTAATTGGCCTGATTTCAATATTTTTGTGTCTCAGGGAATGGGGAGGCCCAAGCAGAGGGAGAGCGATTAGGGAATTGTCAGTGGTTAGAGCAGTCAGAGCACACAGAACATTTAAGTTCACTGTGTCAGATGGGTACAACTCATGGCACCCTAAAACAATGACGATAGAAACATCAAAGATCATTGATCATAGATCACAATAACAAATATAATAATTCTGAAAGAGTTTGAAATATTGTGAGAATTACCAAAATGTGAGACAGAGACAAAAGTGAGAAAATGCTGTTGGAAAAATGCCACTGTTAGATTTGCTTGATACAGAGCTACCAAAACCCTCAATTTGTTAAAAAAAAAAAGTCATATCTATGAAACATGATAGAAGGAAGCAGAATAAAACTAGGTATGCCTATAATCCTTCGAAGACAGTTCCATTAAAAAAGGATTGGTGGTGGGGAGGGTGATAAATTCTAAATGTTCATAACCTAAAAATCCACTTTAAGGCAGACCTCACTGTTGCTAACTACCAGCACACTGACTAGGGAACCTAATTTGTTTATCCACTAGGTTATTTTATACTGGTTCTAAGTCTTAAAAAATCATTCAGTTGATCAAATAATGACTTTCCCTGAAGCATTTAGAACACTGGAGTCCTGATATTACCTTGGAGAAATGGAAATAGCCCCTCTTTCCCTACTATATATCACACATTGTTATATGGATTCCAAATGATAATATCTGTAATACCCAATTTCAAAGCATACCTAGTAAAAGCAATTTGTCACCTTCTGTAATGATCAAGGTGGGCATTAGGAAGGTGAATCCTGAAAGAAAGAAATAAAACAGTATGAAAACTAATAGATGGGAAATAATAACATTATGACAGTTAGGGTCCAGATGAAAAGTAATGGGGCCTGAATTAGTGTATGGGACAAGAAAGGATAAACCAATTCTAAGGGATGTTACTAAGATTGATTGGGTATGGGATTAATAAGGAATGTGGGGATTTCAGAGATATAATGATGTGGGGGGAGAAAAGAGTAAATTTAAGCAATTTTGAGTAAATAAAACATGAAGGGCCAATTGGATTCATGCGGCAGGCACAAATATCAAGATCTGCAAGAAAAATCACTCCCAAAGACTTCAAATAATGGCAAGTACACATATTTAGATAAAATTATAAGTAAATTGTTGTAAAAACAGCAATTCCAAGCAATGACTAAATGATGAGTCAAGAAATAAATTAATATTTGTTATCCTGCTCCCAGGACATGAATGACACAAACTGTAGCTTTTAAAAAATACTACAGGGGGATTTAAATAAGGGTGGCAGAGTAAGGGGACACAGAGCTCACCTTGCCCATTAACCAAAAATACATCTACATGTGGAGAAATTCTCACTGAAAACTAATGGAAACTTGCAGAAGGACTCTTCTTCAACCAAGCCTGTACAAAAGATCCACAGTTAATAGAGTTAGAAGAGAAAAAAGCAGTCCATTTGGGACCCATGCCTGGGAGAGGACTCAGAGAAAAGGGGAGATAATGTGGGTGAACACCTAATCTGGGGCATGAAGAGCTCAAGCCAAGATTGTGTGCACTTGTTCTGAGTCCTACGTGGGAGAGACAACACCCTTTGCTGTTGGGAGAAGAGATGGAGACCAACAGAAGGACTGTAAGACTGGACCGGAGCTCAATAGTTTGCTCCCAGGCAGGACAGAGAGAAGTCTGTTCTAGCAGCTGAAGAGTTTCCCATGACTGCCTCATGAAGAGCCCCAGCCTTTGCCAACCAATGTTCTGGCTCTGTCCTCTCCAGACCATGATGTAGCACTGGATCTGGGGTAGTCTTAAACAGAGAAAAGACTTGACCATAGGACATGGAGCTGACCCAGTCCTGGGGCAGAGCCTGGTGGGTGTCTGCAGCCATGGTTGGTGCTTACTCATACGGCACCTCAGAAGCATCCCAGATGTTTGACAGTGGCCACTCCACCAGGGCTCACTCCCAATACATGCTGAGACCCCTACGGGCCTTGTGAAGCCATTCCAAGACAGGGAAGATAGAGGCTAAGGGCAGTGGTCAGCCATGAGGGACAAAGGGGACTTGCACCTGAGATTGTCCAAACAGCACATCAGACCTCTGTCTGTGTCTGACATGAGTTACAGACCTCATAGACCCCACTCCTTTATCACTTCCCACCTCTCCTCAGGGCATGGGTCCCAGTTCTTGAAGTGAAAAAAAAACATACACTTAAAGGGAAGAAAATTAGTTTGGGCCCGACTCTCAGGACTTCTGCTGTAGCACCTTGAGATCAGACTCCACCAACAACAGGAAGGTGATGGTCACAGAGCTGAGAGGAGGTTGTATCCCACACCTGGGGCCAACTCTAGGTCCTCTACCTCCAGCCTCACCTCTACCAAGATGATAGTGGCCAGGATACCCCCAGGAAAGACATTTTCCACTTAATCCTTTAAACATCATGGCCTTTAGCTTTTTTTTTTTTTTCTTTTTGAGGGGCAGCATATGGAAGTTTCCAGGCCAGGGGTAGAATCAGAGCTACTGCTACCAGCCTACATTGCCACAACCACAGCAACGCTAGATTTCAGCTGAGTCTGTGACTTATACCACAGCTCACAGCAATGCTGGATCCTTAGCCCACTGAGTGAGGCCAGCGATCAAACCTGCATCCTCATGGATACTAGTCAGGTTAATTTCTGCTGAGCCACAATGAGAATTCTGGTCTTTGCATATATTTATTAACCAGCGTTCTTTTAAACTCTTTGCCTGATTAATCCAACATCTATATCACTATTGGTTGGTTTCTATTGACTCTATTTTACTGACTATAAATCATAGTTTTCTAGTTATTAAATGTCTACTAATATTTTATTTTATACTGGACATTGTGATAATACATTTTAGAAGCTATGAAGTCTGTTATCTTCCTCTGGGATGTGATTTTTGTTCTACTTCAATGTTCAGTTCCTGGCTGAACATCATGAATAGTATATGCTCAGTTTCACTTTGTTAATGGGACTCTCTGAGAAGCTTACTACATTTCCCAAGCCCTTCTAACTTGATAGGACTCAACATTTAGAACACTGTCTCCCCTGTATTGTGGCCAGGACATTGATTTAGGTTTTATTAGGGCAGATGTAGAATAGGTAATTGTTGGTGGTGGTTTTTTATTTTTTTAAAATGGGTGTTTTCTGATGTCTCAGCTGATTGCACACTGTGTTAAAAGAATGCGTACAAGTTTTTTACCCTCTAGCTGAGCTCAAATCCATAGCAGCTGCAATTCAGTAAGCCTAATGCTGTCTTGCCCTGTCCATGTATATTCCAGCCACTGCCAAGAACCCACTGGGAAACTCTCTGTGCATTTGCCTCATCTCCAATGTCTTTCCCCATATCTTCCAATGACTTAAGTTGCCAGGAGGTCTTGTCATCTGACTCTTGTATTCAGCATGACTTTCATGTTCTCCTTGGACTCTGGCTTTGTCTGCTATGGTCAGAATACTATATCCATGTGGGTAGCTATAAAATTACAGATCTCACCTTCTGTTTCTCAGCTGTCATTGATTGCGCTCTTGCATCACCTGTTGTACAGTGCCTGACTGCCATTGCTTCATATACTTTGTTCAGTTTTATGATCCTTTACAAGAAGTCTAGTAGAATATTTTCTTTATAGCTATTTAGATTTGGTGATGAGATCAATTCATATTTCTAGGTTAGTGATATCTAAGAGAAATTTCTGCAATGGATGGAAAAGTTTTACCCCCCTGCAAATCAACAGTGGAGCTACTAGCCACATACGGTTATTGAG
Source organism: Phacochoerus africanus (assembly GCF_016906955.1). NCBI lineage: Eukaryota > Metazoa > Chordata > Mammalia > Artiodactyla > Suidae > Phacochoerus > Phacochoerus africanus. Next base: position 197,645,383 of record NC_062545.1, on the reverse strand, counting down.
TAGATAAAGTGTAGCTAGTGAAACTGAAGGTCTGGGCTTTTAAGTATGATTTAAATTTAAATACTCAAATGAAGCTAGTAGTTATCATGTTGGACAGAGCAGTTCTAAATAATAGAGATAAAAGCAATTTGTCTGAGCCAGAACAACTGCCATATCTGAATGTCATATTGGGATATTATTACTTGGATAAGTTTTCTGGCTTGCTTTATTTTTTTTTTCTTTTTACTTACAATTTGTTTGGGTCTCATCAAATTGCTCACCCCAGTCACCATAACTCATTTTTCCCTGATATTTATGTTTTATTGATGCTTCTGTTTCTGCATTATATCTGACATGATGCCAGTCTTGACGACCACTCCTATCAAACTTCCTGATTTAGCATGTTTCCCTGACACTAGTACAGAGTTTTGATATAAATAAAAATTAATGTTAAGTACTAGGTCTCTAATAAACAGAAACTGTGTTCCAACCATACTTAAAACACATTAACACTGTGTGATTTTCCTCATCATGCATTTATTTCTCTATATTGATGTTCTGACTCTAAGACTAAAGTGGATGTTTGCATTTAGGAGAGGATCAGAATTTAGAGAAACATTGTTTAAAAATATCTGTATTTATCAAGAAATATAGGTAATCAGACCAAAGTTTATTTTCCTCTTGTTGGTCTAATATATGCCATTGGAATATTATGTTAAAACTAGATCACTACTATTCATAGCTATCTTTTTGAAATCAGAATTCAATGTGGAAATGAAAATATAACCAAGCGTAAGTTTTTATTTCACCAACCTAAAGACAGAAGTATTTGTCCATTAGATTTCAACATCTACCTACTGAAAAGTAACTTAAAAAATAAAGACATAAAATCTATATACTAAAATGCACAGATTATAAAAGGATTAGATATGTCTATCTAAATAAATAAAATGATACCAAACTTCTTATGGTCACTAGCTTTTGACGTTTTACTTTCAAAATGTGTGTGTTTAAGAGAGAGATGCAATGCAAGGGGGAAAATGATTGCTTAACTAAGAATTTAGTCACATAAAATAAATACAAATATGCCACTTATATGGACCATAGCCATCTAAAACTTTGCTTTATAGTATGCTAACTGTACGTTATTTAATTGTACAGTATTTGTCTAATCATTCCACATTCTTACCCTTCATAATTTATTGCTTTGTAACATAATCCTTAATGCCTTTACAAGTCAAAAACATTAAAGAAAGATGATATGGTTTACTAAGGCATTTTAATTTTCCAGTATATTGTATTACAATGAAAATACATGATAAAATACATCTATAAATAAAAATAATGAGAATAAAAATGTTATTATTATCTAAAACAGAACCAAAAGGAACCATGAAATAGTATTTTCCAATTTCAATAATGAAAGCAGAGCCGCTGTTAAGAAAAAAAATAATATCTTTTTTTCATGACATGCTTCTTATAATCAAACCCATTGGCTTAAATTTATGTTCATTTTTTCTTACCCTGAAGTCAGTGGAGATTTATAATAAAAAAGTTGATATCCAGATAAAATTCTGTTCTTATTGAAACCATGGGAAATTAGTATTATCTTGGTATTTTCTTATATTTCACCATTTGACTAAATCTCTCAATATTTCAACTGGATGGCATCCACTTCATAAAGATTACATACAGCTTTTCTGTTCTTGTCCTTCATGGCACTAAGTTTGGTGTTTTGTATAGAAGCACACTAGTTATTGGAAATGACACAGACATGCCTGCCTACATATTTAGAAGGTGGAAATCTCAACCTATCTCTCTAACAGCCTGAAATCACTATTGGGTTCTCTGACCCTATGCTAAACCCCACCATAGATCTGAATTTAAGCTTCTTATGCTTCTTAAACTTCCTGCAGACTATTCCAAAGTGGAGATCCTGGATTACTTCAGATCCTGGATTAGTCAGCACAATGTGTACTAACTATGAACTACCTGAGAAAGTAAAAGTTTTGGTTAGTTTCTATGGGTTGGTAGTCCAATTTTCAAACTTTCCAATGGTGACGTGCACTATGCTGAGTAATTAGGAACAAACAACACAAGCAAATACACCAGATTGGGAAGAAATGGAGGGAATGACAAGAGGAAAATATGCAGAGGTAATCAGCTCAGTGTCTGTGATATTTAAAAGATTTAGAGATCAAGGCAAAGTAGAGAATGAAAGGACTTGAGGAGGTGATTTATGCTTTCAGATTTTAAATATCTATTTGTAACCTTAACTTGCTGACATTGGGAAGTCTTATTTGATTTAATTTAGTAATAATTCATTGAGGAAGGATTGAGACAGGAAAAATATGAGGAAATTCATGGTAGAGAGATGAAGTTTTGCAGAAAACACTACAAGGAAGGACCTTGGCCATCAGCGAGGCTTTTTGCAGGGAAAATTAGTATCCTAGGCTGTGGCTTGAAGAGATTACTCCCAGCAGCTACCTTGTTTACAGCGCCTCTCTACGCAGATAATGTCTTTCAATTCCCCTTCTTCATGGAATTTTTTTTTTTTTTTGAAAAAAGCAAGTATTTTTAATTCACAACTTTCCCAAATATCTATGTCCATGTTTCAAGGATAATTGTAAGGAGAGTTTCTTCCTTACAAACGTATAGTCAGCTTGACATACGCTTGGCATTGATGCCAGATATTTCATTGCTTAGATAGAAAGCCAAATTAGAACATCTTTTAAAATTCAAATAGCTCTATAATTTGGATCAATAGAAATAAGGGAATACATAACTTCTGCTCTTTCTAGAATAGCTCAGCACTAGACTCTTGAATATTCCAGAGAAAGAAAATAACATTTTTAGTATTTAACCATAGTATTCTCACCATGATGATGAGAGGACTCAAATAAAGACACTGTTTTAAATGCTTATCATTTTCAAACCCTGACTTACAAACAGACTTGTGAAAAATAACATCTTTCTATGCTGGGAACCAGCAGAAACTAAGATTGGACAAAAACACAAAAATGCCCAGAGCAGTAATTTGAAGGAAAAACATGTTGACTGCAAAGTATTTTGGATATATAAAATGCTAGATGATAATGATGATTATCTGAGACAGTTTGGTGACTTAAGCTCATTACTATGATTCATAAAAATTAACTATCAATCATACTTAACATAATAGATATTCTTATACCAATCACCCTAAAGAAACAAAGTCTGTTCTAGTTTATTAGCTTATGTCTATAGTAGCTCAACTGATTTGATTTAGTATAAACATTGGCCTGGTGTTAACCATTCATCAGTATTTTATGTAATTTAATTTTATGCAAAGCAAACTTTCTATGACAATAATTTGGTCCAGGCTAGCAAATTAATTTATTGTATCTATTGTCAAATTTCAAACAGTTATTTATGCATGGACTGACTCTAATTTTATAATTATATCATATACAAGCAAAATTTTCAGTTCTGCTATTCAATTTTATTGTTAAAAACATACTTCTAAAAGCACAGGCAATTAAATTAAAATTAATCTGGATTACTGACTCATGATGTAACAATGCTATTCAAGATAATGTTAAATGCTAGCTTCTTTACATTTGCCTTAACTTGATTCTAATACTTTCCTGGTGTTAATTAAATATTGGAAGACTTTCTGACCAGGACAATGGAATTAGAAATGGTTAAAAAATGCACAGCTAGGAAGTATAGTATATTCATGAATTTAAGAAGAAAATATGATTATGAATAATACATTGTAATGTGTTGTCCTTTCTTTACCAAAATGATGCTTTGGACAACTAAGAGAATTTTGTGTTTATTTTCATAATAATACAATTTATAATACTTTTACATTAGGCTGAGCTGACCACTAAAGCTCCTTCCTGTTTCTGACTATTATGCCATATTTACAAGGTGGTTGGCACTAATGGGATGATGAAATAAACCCTAGAGCCATCATCTGCACTTTTAAATTCCATCTGTTGAATTTTTTATTTTCCCAATATTTTAATTTCAAAAATTTTTGTTATTGTTTTCTGAAAACTTCTCTTTCAAAACAGTAAGTTCTTACTTTACAAATACAGTATCTTTTCAACTCTCTTTGAGAAAGTTTAAAGTAGAATTACTTTAATTAGAGTTATTTTTCCCTCTCATAATCATCTCTAATTGTTTCAGGAGCATTTATTATGTTACATCATATTGGATTTCTTTTGTTTTGTTTATTTTCCTCAAATATTTGGTGACCTTTGTTTTGGTATTTATTAATGAAAGGTAACTGGCATGCATACATTTTAACCAAATAAGTATAACTATATTTATGAATAGACATAGAAATTCTGTTTCCAGCTCACATGTTTTTCTTTCACATTCTTTCTTCCTAATAAGAATTAAAAATTAAACATATTTGGGGAATAATTTAAAATGTAAATATAGAGAAATAAAAGAGTAATAAGGGGACTTGTGATTCTAGATATTTTGGAATAACTGGTATAGGATATATAGCTCAGTAGCCAAAAAGATAGAAAAGAAATAATGCTTCAGTAATCTATGGGACAACATAAAATGATAAATATATAATACATCTATATAAAATAATGTAAGTTTAATTGGAGTCCCCAAAGCTGAGGGTGTCAAGCAGAAAAATACATATATTTGAAAAAATGGCTAAAATTTTCCTAAGTACTTAAGAGGCTCAGTAAATTCCAAGTAAGAAAAACATTTCTTTAAAAGAATACTGAGGGAAATTATTATTAAATTACTGAACTAGTGATAAAGAAAAAATCAGAAAAGTATCCAGAGAAGAAAAATGATTTCAAGTGAACATTTAGATCAATATAAAGTAATAAAGTGTACTGTAAATGATAAATAGGTTAGTAAACACAAAAAAGCATTTTTCCTCCTTTCTAAATTTCTTAAAAGAACTGTTGAAAGCGAAAATATATTACCACCACATTTTGGGTAAATAACTATGGATAGAAATAAAAGGTATGAAATAATACTGTGAAGAATAAGAAGGGTGAAGGGAAACACACTGCTCTAATTCCATATATTGTTTGGGAAATGGTATATTATTCTTTGAAGGTACATCATGATAAGATGAATATACTATTTTAAACCCTAGAGCAATGACTAGTCTAATGCTAATAGGTATAACGAATAAACCAAAAGGAGAGAAGGAAAAATACTAAAAGATACTAATTTAATCCAAAAGAACACAGGAAAAGAGGACAATAAAATGAAGTGTATAGGAGAGATTGAAAAAAAAAATCAAGATAATAGACTTAAAACATGGTCATGAAAATAACTGCATTAAATATAAGTATTCTGAACACTCAAAAGGCAGAGATTTCCATATAGGAGATAAAAAGACCTAAATATGCTATCTACATGAAACACATTTTAAATATAAATATAGAGCTTAAGAGTAAATGATTAAACACATAAATCATGAAAACACATAAGAAAATTGGAGTCACTATATCTATACCAAAGAAAATTATAGAACAAAGAATAGTACAACATAAACTAAAGTCATATTTCATAATGATAAAGGGTCAATTCATCAAGGAAACAAAATTATCGCAAAAATAGTATTAGTCAAAATTGTAACCTATATTTTCAGAAAACTAGAAATAGAAGGGTACACTCTCAACTTGATAAAGGACAGCTGTCCAAACATTACAGTTAGTGGGAAAGAGAAACACAGCTTCTTAAGACTGGGAATGGGGCAAGTATGTATTTCTCACCTCTTCAGCATTGTACATGAAGTTCTAGATAGTGCAGTAAGTAAAAAAAAGAAATATGATACCTACAGATACCAAAAATTAAGTAAAACAGTCTTTCTTTGTAGATAACATGATTATGCATATAAATAATTATTAAAAATATACAAAAATGTTATTAGAATTAATTATTTAGCAAGTTTTAAGAATACTAAATCAACATACAAAAATCAAGTTTTTTTTAAGTTTCAAGTGTACAGCATTATAATTGGACATCTGGTATATACTACAAAATGGTCACCACAAGTATAATTTCTTTCCTCACCACAGGGCTGTTCTCCTTCACCCTTTTCTCCAGCCCCTAACTTTCTTGCCTTCTGGTAACAATGTGTCTCTATATATAGGAGCTTATTTTTTCGTTCGTTTCATTCTTTCCAATTCCACATATGAGTGAAGTAATTCAGTATTTGTCTCTCTCTCTCTGACTTACTCTGCTTAGCATAGTACCTGTACATAATGCCTGCAAGTTTCACAGTACCTGTACATAATGCCTGCAAGTTGCATGTCGTTGCAAATGGAAGGATTTTATTCTTCTTATAGGGATGAATAGTATTACTCTGTGTGAGAGTGTGTGTGTGTGTGTGTGTGTGTGTATACCACATTCTCTTTATTCACTCATTCATCCAGGATACTTAGGTAGTTTCCATATCTAAGTTATTTTAAAAAATTCTATAGTGAACAAAAGGGTATATATAAATTTTCTTTTTTAAATTTTTTTATATTACTCAAATGAATTTATTACCTTTATAGTTGTACAATGATCATCACAACCCAATTTTATAACATTTCCATCCAAAACCCCCAGCGCGTCCCCCCACCCCATAAGCAGTCTCCTTTGGAAATCATTAGTTTTTCAAAGTCTCTGAGTCAGTGTCTGTTCTGCAAAGAAGTTCATTCTGTCCTTTTTTCAGATTCAACATGTCAGTGATAGCATTTGATGTTAGTGTCTCATTGTCTAACTGACTTCATTTAGCAGGATAATTTCTAGGTCCATCCATGTTGCTAAAAATGCTGGTATTTCTTTTGTTTTAATGACTGAGTAATATTCCATTGTGTATATGTACCACATTTATTGATCCACTCCTCTGTCAATGGACATTTGGGCTGTTTCCATGTCTTGGCTATTGTATATAGTTTTGCAATGAACATTGGAGTACATGTGTCTTTGTGATTCATGGTTTTCTCTAGATGGATGCCCAGGAGTGGGATTGCTGGATCAAATGGTAGTTCTATTTTCAGTTTTCTGAGGAATCTCCACAGTTTTCCATGGTGGTTGCACCAATTTACAATCCCACCAATAGTGTAATAGGGTTCCTTTTTCTTCACACCCTCTTCAGCACTTATACATTGTAGACTTTCAGAGGATGGCCATTCTGGCTGGTGTAATGTGGTACCTCATAGAGGTTTTGATTTGAATTTCTCTAATAATGAGTGATTTGAACATCTTTTCATGTGTTTTTTGGCCATCTGTATGTCTTCTTTGGAGAATCATCTGTTTAGATCTTCTGCACATTTTTTGATGGGATTGTTTAGTTTTTTTGGTATTGATCAGTAGGAGGTGTTTTTAAATTTTGGAGATTAATCCCTTGTCAGTCAATTCATTTGCAAATATTTTCTCCCATTCTATGGGTTGTCTTTTCATTTTGTTTAGGGTTTCCTTTGCTATGCAGAAACTTTTAAGTTTAATTAGGTCCCATTTGTTTATTTTTGTTTTTACTGTCATTACTCTAAGAGGTGGATCTAAGATGTTTCTGTCGTTTATGTTGGAGAATGTCGGGCCTATGTTTTCCTCTAAGAGTTTTATAGTATCTGGTCTTATATCTAGGTCTTTGATCCATTTGGAGTTTATTTTTGTGTATGGTGTTAGGGAGTGTTCTAATTTCATTCTTTTCCATGTGGCTGTCCAGTTTTCCCCGCACCACTTATTGAAGGGGCTAGCTTTTCTCCATTGTATATTCTTGCCTACTTTGTCATGGATTAGTTGACTATAGTTGCGTGTGTTTAATTCTGGGCTTTCTATCCTGTTCTGCTGATCTATATTTCAGTCTTTGTACCAGTACCATATGGTCTTGATGACTGTAGCTTTGTAGTTAGTCTGCAGTTAGGGAGCCTGATTCCTCCAGCTCCATTTTTCTTTTTCAGGATGTCTTTGGTGATTCTGGGTCTTTTGTGCTTCCAAACAAATTTTAAAATATTTTGTTCGAGTTTTATGAAAGATGTCCTTGGTAATTTGATAGGGATTGCATTGACTCTGTAGATTGCCTTGAGTAGTATAGTCATTTTGATAATATTGACTCTTCCAATCCAAGAGCATGGTATGTCTTTCCATCTATTTGTGTCATCTTTGGTTTCTTTCTTCAGTGCCTTATAGTTTTCAGAGTACAGGTCTTTTTTCTCTTTAGGTAGGTTGACTCCTAGGTATTTTATTCTTTTAAATGTGGTGGTAAACAGGATTGCTTCCCTAATTTCTCTTTCTGATTTTTCATTGTTTGTATATAGAAGTGCCATGGATTTCTGTGTATTACTTTTGTATCCTGTGACTTTGCCAAATTCATGGATGAGCTCTACCAGTTTTCTGGTAGAGTCTTTAGGATTCTCTAGGTATAGTATCATGTTATCTGCAAATAGTGATAGTTTTACTTCTTCCTTTCCAACTTGGATTCCTTTTATTTCTTTTCCTTTCTGATTGCTGTGGCTAGGACTTCCAAAACTATGTTAAATAGTAGTGGTGAGAGCGGACATCCTTGTCTTGTTCCTGATCTCAGCAGGAATTCTTTCAGCTTTTCACCATTGAGAATGATGTTGGCTGTGGGTTTATCATATATGGCCTTTTTTATGTTGAGATAGGTTCCCATTATGCCCACTTTCTGAAGGGTTTTTATCAGAAATAGGTGTTGGATTTTGTCAAAGGCTTTTTCTGCATCTCTTGAGAGGATCACATGCTTTTTATTCTTCAGTTTGTTAATGTGGTGAATCACACTGATTGATTTGCAGATATTTAAATTTTCAAACTAGTGTTTTTGTGTTCTTTGGATAATTGCCCCAAAGTGAAATAGCTGAATCATATGGTAGTTCTATTTTTAATTTTTGAGGACTCTCCATGCTGTTTTTCATAATGGCTACACCAATATACAGTTCTACGAAACGTGTGTGAGGGTTCCATTTTCTCCACATCACTTCCAACATTTGCTACTTATTTTGATTTATAATTAGGGGTGTTGAACATCTTTTCATGTGTCTGTTAGCCATCTGTATGTCTTCCTTGAAAAATGTCTATTCAGATCCCCTGCCCATTTTTTAATTGGGTTTTTGGTTTGTTGTTGAGTTTTATGAGTTCTTTATATATTTTGATACTAACCCCTTATTGGATAAATGGTTTGCAGATATTTTCTCTTATTCAGTAAGCTTCCTTTTCATTTTGATAATGCTTTTCTTCAAAATGCCAAAGCTTTTTAGTTTGATATAGTCCCATTTCTATATTTTTGCTTTTATTCCCCTTGTGTTGGTGCATAAAACCATTGCTAAGATCAATGTCAATAATGTTGCCATCTATGTTTTATTCTAAGAATTTTATGGTTTCAGGACTTATATTCAAGGTTTTAATCCATTTTGAGTTAATATTTGTGTATGCTGTAAAAGATGGTGGTCTAGTTTTATTCTTCTACATGTGACTGTTCAGTTTTCCCAACACATTTACTGAAGAGGCTGCCATTTCTCCATTGTATATTCTTTCTTTCTTTCTTGTAAATTAATTGTCTGTATGGGTGGGTTTTTTTATTTTTCTTTATATATATATATACATATACTATATTTTAATATATATACATTATATATGTAAATATAAATAAATATATGTATAAATGATGAACATTTGAAATGTAAAACTAAACAATAAACTAGTTGAAATCCATGTATCTGACAAAGGACTTTTATCCATAATATACAAAGAATTCTTTTACTCAATTAGGAGAACCATAAATAAAAAATGAGTAAACAAGAGAACTTCCAATTTCCAAGCTGATATATAAAGACCTTAGAAACTGTCATTCCTATCCTCACAATAAGAAAAAAAAATTGAACAAACTGAAGATAAGCAACTCTTCTTAGATCTATCTGAGAACTGAGGTCACAAGACAAACTGCTGCTCTGAAATTCAGAGAGAAAGACAGATACAGAAAATCACAGTGTGTATGTAGTAGAAGAATCCTGCCACTGTAGCCCTGATGTGTGGAAACACTGAACTTTGATGAATGGCTGGAGGCTCAATGTAGTTTTAAGGGTTAATATTTTCAAGAGGACCCAGTCTTAAAGGGATCCCCACACTTTCATGAGATTTACCTCCAGGAACACCATCATGCTCTAACTATGAAAAAAATCAGAAAAAAAATTCCCTTAAGCTTCCAGAATAGATAAAAAAAAAAGTGGTGCTCCTATATAATGGAATGATATCCATCAATAAAAAGAAGCAGACTACTGTATATACAAGGATATGAATGACTACCAAAAACATGCTGAATAAAATGAGCTAGACACAAGGGTCCATATAGTAGAATTCCATTTATCTGAAATTCTAATCTATAGCAATAGCAAGTAGATAAGTGTTGCTTGGGGCCAAGCTAGGAGAATAGCTGCCAAGAAGCATTAGGGAACTTGTAAAGGAAATGTACAGGTATACATTTAGTAAGTATTACTAAAACTTACTGAACTGTTCACTTAAAATGAATACAATTTATGTAAACTACTCTTTAATAAAATTGACTCTGAAAAACACTAGAATAAATTTTGGGGGTGAGGAGAGAAGATTGATTAGATATTATATAATTCACATAGAACAAATAAATAAGAATATACAGAAAAATTCTGAAATATAAAGATAATGACTTGGCAAGGCAGGAATCTCCAAATTAAAATAAATGAAGTCCATGTCTTAGAATTATATTCACCATATCATCTTAAACCAAAATTAAATTATATTTCTGAGTAAAAAGTATTGATAAACTTTAATATAAAATATACTAAATGAGCTATTTAATATATGAATATTCCTACCATTAAACTAATAGCAGTATATATATCTTATGCTTCACTTGCTAAAATATTGCCTTAACACAATTACACAAGTGTGTCTAAGTTAAATTTGAAACATTTTCCTGGATTATGGAAAGCATTGGAGACAAATCATTGTAAAAGTGTGTGGTCAGCCATGAGTAAATGAGTAGAAATTTGGACTGATTTTTAAATGAGTAAAAGCTTAATGCAGTTCATAGTTATTAAACTAACTGTAAGAATTAAGTATTAAACTTTTAAAGAAGACTTGTTACATAGCCTGCCCTAAAATATATCATATACCTCATTTCACATGAAAATGAATAAATATCTCAATCTAAATAAAGAATCTGATTGGACTTGCTTCAGTTGAGTATTGGTCCAGAACAGATCTGACCAACCTGTTAGAAGAATTAGGAAGTTTTCAGAATAAAAGAGTGAATGCTTCAGGATCTTCTACCCATTTGAGTTTTTTCTCTGCCTCTCTCTATATATATTATATATAATTATATATATTATTTGTTTACTACTTGTTTATCAACTTATTTACAATTGCACATAGAATTATATATGAATATGTAAGGAATATGCATATATATTGCACATGAATTACCTTAACATATAATTAGAGAAGCATTATCTACTAAATAGACCATTTTTGGTCACTTATCAAAAGATGTTCAGTAAAATAAACTCCAGTGGAAATGTTAGGATGCACCCTGCAGACCTGCAAACTTTGTAATTGACCAGTTGCAAGACCAAAAAGGCTTTGATGATCTGACTATACAGGAAGTTAGTGAGTTTACTATGACCTCAATAAATCATCTCTTTGGAATATTCACATCAGATAAGTTCATAAAACCAAGAAGAATTGTAAATTTGGCTTCACTGCATTGTTTGAAAGGGGAAAAAAAAAACCTAGGACTCTTTACACTATTAAGTCAATTTTTTATTGGTAGAACAGTTCAATTTCACCTGTTAAATATATGAAACATCAGGAAAATTTTTAATGAATGGATTCCAAATACAAAAATGCAAACTAAATATGTCTTTATTTGGACAAGATTTGTTTCCTAAGGATGATAATTCAGAGGCTTTCAATACACTTTGGAAGTGCATGATTTCCCAATCATTTCTTAAATAACAGAATTGCTAATCACCAGGTCCCCATTTCTATGAACTAAGGAATGGTTGCTCCCAGGTAATTATGGAAGACCTAGGTTTGAATTTTGATCTCTTCTCTAGCTCTGTCCTTGGTCAGGTCACTTAGTCCCCCTGCTTCAGTTTCTTTATCTATAAAATGGGGATGGTAACTCTCGCCTTAAAAGGGTTGGTAGTGGGGCAACAAAGTAATGGGTTTGCAAGGGCTTTTAAATATGATTTTGTTTTAAAATAAAGCTGTTGCTTTTAAAACTTTTATTTTTGCTTCTTTTTGAGTTTACCTCTTGGAGAAAGATTTGTGGATTTCTTTCCATCTTGTTTTCAAGGCCTCACTATTCCATTTTGATGCATATCTAGACTCTGCTATTTTTTATTGTTGCTAAAGTATACATTAAAATGTTTATATCCAGAAACAAGTCTAAATATTTTACTTAACAGAATCAGGCAGGAATAATTTGTTCTTTTTAATCAACACTGGATATGACATGAGCTAGGTCATTTTAGGTCATCAGCTGTGACATGAGCTAGGCCATTTTAGGTCATATAGCTGATGCAGCTGATGACCTAAAATGGCAATCACCAAAATGTATACTCTAAATACATTTTGGTGATTGCCATTTTATTTTATTTTATTTTATTTTATTTTATTTTATTTTATTTATTTATTTTTGCCATTTCTAGGGCTGCTCCCGTGGCACATGGAGGTTTCCAGGCTAGGGGTCGAATCAGAGGTGTCGCTGCTGGCCTACGCCAGAGCCACAACAACGCGGGATCCAAGCCCTGTCTATGATCTACACCACAGCTCACGGCAGCGCCAGATCCTTAACCCACTGAGCAAGGCCAGGGATTGAACCTGAAACCTCATGTTTCCTAGTCGGATTCGTTAACCACTGAGCCACGACGGGAACTCCATGGGTGATTGCCATTTTAAAGATGATTGCCAATGTCACTGAAAGTGGGAATATTGGCATCAAATTAAGTACCAAAGCTGACAATTAAAGCGGGCTTTTACAGCATCAGAATGACCAAGTTAATTAGAGAAAGAACATTATAAAAATAGAGCCTCAAAAAAAGATTTAAAGGAAAGTTGTAAAAACCCCGGTTGGAAATCTTATTGCTCACACGAAGCTCATCACCATCCCAGGCCTAGTTGAAACAAATCTCAATATAGCCTTTGCAAGGAGTACACCTTTTCAGAGATATGCAAAGTCTAAATCCTTTGACATTTTAAGTCATCTTTCAGGATTTCCTTCCTTAGACTCCATCCGCTCCACCCCCATCGACATCACAACACATGTCCCACAACAAGCAGTGGGAGTTTTAACAGGAGAGACAGAAGCAAGTTGCATATTTACCCTGATTCTCAAATGGGAGATATTTTTCTTTGGGACTCTCTTGTCTTGATATTGTTATCTAATAGGAACATGCATTGGAAAAAAAAAAAAAGAATGTGCAATTCTGGTATGTTTGATTTATAATTTGAGAATACTGGATGTTGGGACAATGAACATAAAATTAAGCAATGTTCTTGGAGCCAAGATATTCACCCATCCTTTATTTTCCATTTTTTGTAGTACTATTCCTTTAATGGACATACATATACTCCAGTAGCCTATATTTTTATTACTTCCTTTCCTAGTTATTTAGCTTCTTATTTTAGACAAGCTGCTCAGAGGAACTTTTCTTTTGCCTCTGCCGACTCTCCTCTCATTCCACATTATGTTTTGCATGATCTCATCTAGTCTCTATGCTGCAATTACAAGTTGTGCAAGTCAATGACTATTAAAGTCATATCACTAGTTTAGGTTCTCATTTAAGCTATAATCTGTATACTTAAATATTCAACAGTCTGTTGAATATTTCCATCTGAACTTCTCCAAACCCTCAAGCTCATCACATAAATAAGAGAACCACTATTATCTGCCTCAGCCAAATTTCACCCCCCACGGGGTTTACCACCTAAATCAATGAATGATCCTAACCTTTTCCCAGGTGCCCAAGTCAGAACCCTGAGTAGTTTTGGACACATTTTCCTTTCTTACCTCTTCATATAGTCACCTCAGGTTTCCAAATTCTACCTTCTCTACATCTCCAAATTAGTCCACATATCTCCATTCTCACAGTCACTGCCATTTACCAATTCCCCATCAATTTTCATTTAGATCATTTCAAAGCCTCTCAATCACACTCTGCCTAGAATTTTATTGTCTAATGGATCCTCTATAAAGCTACCATAGTGGTCTTTTAATACTGTAAATCCAGTCAGGACAATTTCCTGCTTAGAATGCTTCAATGATTTTTCAGTCACCTAAGATTAAAATTCAAACTCATTAGCATGACATTCCCCAAGATCCGTTCCCTGTATCCTGGCCAGCCCCACATCAGACTATTCCCTACCACTGCCTCATCTTACAGATGTAACAAATACTGTCTTGCAATTCTAGAAAATTGCCCCACTCTCAACCACTCACCCTATCTTAGACAAACTTTTCCCACTGCCTAGAATGTCCTTGATCTCTTCCTTTGCTTGTGTAGTCTCTACCTGACATTATCAATTCTGTTCAAATGTCACTCCCTCTGAAAAGTTGAACTCCTATTTTAGGAAGCTATATAATTGTTTCTCAGTTCTGACCAATTTTAGTATTTATTAAGGACTGAATGCATGTGCCAGGCAGTGGGTTAAACTGAAGATATGCAGAGATGAAAACACATCTATTCCCTCTATGAAGCTCTTGGTCTAATACAGTTCCCCTTTCACACTCTGTAGCATCTGTTTATATCCTCTTTCATTATACTCTGATTCTCTGAGGTCAGGAAATTTTGGTCTTCAATATCTAATATGGTGTCTGGCACTATGTGTTTGATAAATGTGTGAATGAATAGATTCAGCTTTACCCATATGTGGATGATGTTTTCAGGGATCTTAAAAAATCCTTGTAGCATTTTAAAAATAAGCATGTTTTATCTCCAAATGAGCAGAGATATTACCTGTATGTTTGTGGTAAAAATCCTTCCTGACATGCTGGTCTAGCTCCCCTCTCCTCACATCCATTTGCCTTTTGGCAGAAGCCCAAGCTGTGTTTGGACATTATTTATGCACTGCCTTTTAAGTATACTCTTTAGCTGAGTGGTATGAAAGCCCCAACTTTTCTATTAAATCAGGTCCTTATCTCTGACAGAATACTCAACTTGGTTTTCTTATTTTGCATTCCAGTTGCTTTAATAGACATCCTAGAGCTTTTCTTATTAGCCCCCACTGGAGTGCCATGACAGCTGTAAACCATTAGTTATTGGGCTTGCCGGAGGCTGTAAACCACTGTGCCATGATCATATGATTAATCCAATTCATGCAGCAACCATAATTCTGAATTTCTGATGGGTTTTTAATAGGGATGGTTGGAGGAGAATGTATCTCAGAGCTACTAAAAATCATTTTTTCCTCCCAATCAATGCCAGAGTGAATTTAAGAAAGCATTTTTTGTTCATAACCAAAAAGAAAAGAATATTCATACTTCTTGCCTGATGAGGTAAATTTTAGATAGTCTATGAAAATGTTTTGCAGAAAATAACTCTCTGAAATTTATGTTTGTCATTAGCTGTGTGAATTGTCTATACATGGAAAAGTGTGTTGGGAAATGTTTATACATGCTTCAAAGATGACTCCCAGATATTTCTATGGTGGTCTCTTTCTTCACTAAATAGATGAATGTTGTTCACATAATTTTGTAATAGTATCCCTGAGATTTTAGGGTCTTGTCTAAAAAAAGTACAGTGTTCCCAAATGATCTCTGAAGAATGAACCAAAGCTTAAAAATTTCATTGCTGTATTATTCTTTAGAAAGTTAAAAATATATATATATATATTTAAAAAGGAAAAGGAAAATATATTTTCATATATTATCTTAGTCAATATTAGTTATTCAAATAATTGACTAAATATGAAATGGAGAAAAAGCAAAGTTTCCATAAAACTGTGTATACATATCAATTCTTAACTCCCTCTCCTGTGATTCCACCTTTACAGGATGCTAAAAGGGAAGGAAGTATTTTTACACAAGATGACAGTCACTGTTGTCCTTCACTTGATTAGTAAATTTCCCAAGAATACTTTATTATTCATAAATTAATTAACTAAATTCTTAAATGACTACTTTAAGACAGACAATTAGTATGGTGCCTAGAACTCAAAAATGCTAAAAATAGAACACCTTCAAGTTTTCAGTGACTTTAAATAATGTAGACATAGAGACCAGAATTAACAACTTTTTCAAAAAAAAATAAACATGATTATAATTTGTAATAAATCGATGTCAAATGAAAAGCAGAATGTAAGAACAAAAGTTATTAAGCAGCCATCTCTGACCCACCATAGCAGTGCTCCCAGAAATCCATGAGCTAACAATGACTCAGCCCCCATTTGGACAGAGCAGCCTATCCACCTTGAGCCAAGGCACATGGGTGTGTTGGCCAGGAACAAGCTAGGGAGAACTCTGCCCTGACCCAGAGTTGTCTATGACAGGCTACTATCTAGGAAGTTCTGTTTCATTTCTGTCAAAAGAAAAGTCGATGTTTGTTGAAAAACAGAGAGGCTCTAAACCTACTCTTTCAGCTTCTGAGATGCCTTCCAGACTGTCAACAACAACAAAGAAATAGTATCATTTATATATCACTCGCCAGTTCCAAGCTCATACATGCACATTATCCAGCTTGAACTTCACATTCACCCAAGAAAGCACAATTTAGTATTCTCACCTACAAGGATATCAAGGCTCAGAAAGAATACATGAATGGCTCAAGGTCATGCAGTTTAGATATTATGGAGCTGGGGTTGAGACCCAGCTCTCTTGAATCCAAAAAAGAGTTCTTTCTACCATGTCATAGTTTTCACCTCTCTGAGGCATTCATCACTTCAATTCCTGGATGATTATTTAGATCCCAATTTTAGTTGTCATCTGATGTTTGCGTACCTCAGGGATGACTAGTCTTTTAGGAACTTCACTGTGAATTGAATGTGAGCTACTTGGACTAGATATTGTAAAAGTGTCTTTTAGAAGGAGAAGTGTCAAATGGACAGTGTCACTCTATGAGATGAATGTTCAGGCAACTGAGAAATAGAAAGTGATGAATAGGACCTTGAATGAAAAAATCTGCAGGAAGCAATACACTGAGTAAGTGAAAGAGATGAGGAATATTTTTGTTAAACATGCAAGTCACTGTCCTAGTGGCAGGTCTCATTTTAGAAAATTGACCATTTAGCATAGATACTTCAGGAAGTTATATTATAGTATCAATGTGAAAAATGAAATCCCAGAGAAAGTCGTACTCCTTGAAGTAAAAACAGAAGCTTTTTGTAGCTCACGCAAGGACCAGAGTTGAAGTATTGAAGCTACAGTCCCAGATGGCTTTTACTCCTACCTAAAGAGTAGAGAAAGGAGTCGGTGAGCTAGAGACAATAAAAACTGTATACCAGCATGCGTGATTTACCTTAAAGTATCCCGGTCTACTGTCATAATCAGCCTTTTTTTTTATTATTTCTGGGTTGTATCAAGTGTGCAGTTTGCTTTCTTAATTAGTACATGCTTTCTTTAAGGAGCAGAGGTAGTATGCAAATCAAACCAATATGCAGTTATGCTTAGTATGGAAGGATACAGAGTCTGGGAGGCAAGGTGACCTTGGGAAAGCAGAAAATTTTCTTTAGTGCAATCTATTCTATGTTTCTGGCTTGTCAGAGACTGGGGCACAAGAACAGCTGGATGATACTGAAAAATTCTTGCATCCCTGGAATAAATCACACTTGGTCATGGTATACAATCATTTTTATGTATATTTGGATTCAGTTAGCTAATATTTTTTGAGAATTTTTGCATCTATGTCCATCAATGATACCAGCCGACCTGTAATTTTCTTCTTTTGTGTTATCCATGTCTGGTTTTGGTATCTGAGTGATGGTGGCCTCACAGAATTACCTTGGGTGTGTTCCTTCTTCTGCTGTTTTTTGGAAGAGTTTCAGATGAATAGGTGTTAATTATTTTCTGAATAGTTGGTAGAATTCACCTGGGTAGCCATCAGGTCCTGGACTTTTGTATTTTGGAAGTTTTTAAATCACATTTTCAATTTCAGTGCTTGTGATTAGAATATCCATGCTTTCATTTTTTTTCCTGGTTCAGTCTTGATAGATTGTGTCTCTGTAATAATCTGTCCCTTTCTTCCAGGTTGTCCATTTTATTGGCATATAGTTGCTTATAGGAGTCTTTTATAATACTTTTTATTTCTGTGGTGTCAGTTATAATTTCTCCTTTTACATTCCTAATTTTATGATTTGAACTCTCCCTAGTTTTTTTCTTGATGAGTCTGGATAAAGATTTATCCATTTGGTTGATCTTTTCAAATAATAAATTTTTGGTTTCATTGATCTTCTCTATTTTGTCTCTATTTCACCAATTTCTGCTCTGTTATTTATGATTTCTTTTTCCTTCAACTAATTTTGGGCTTTTCTGTTCCTATCCAGTTGTTTTAGGTGTAAGTTTAAGTTGTTTATTTTGGCTTTTTCTTGTTTCCTGAGATAAGATTGTATTGCTATAAACTTCCCTCTCAGAACTGCTTTTGTTGTGTCCCATAGGTTTTGGATAATTTTATCTTCACTGCCATTTATCTCTAAGTATTTTTTGATTTCCTCTTTGATTTCTTCAATTATCCATTGGTTGTTCAATATAATATTGTTTAACTTCTTTATTTTTAAAAAGAGAAAGAATTTACTTCTATTTCCTTCCTCATAATCTATATTTTCAAATCTATATTTTAAAATTTATATTTTCAAAATTTCTTATGCTTTCTCATTCATTCTTTTTCAATCAGAAACATACTTTAAATTATACTCAGATAAAAACCTTTAAATTCATCTTATAAATAATAAGACAACCTGTTGTTCTAGAACTGTTATAGTTTTAATAATTATATTTATACTAACATTAATTATATATTATATGCTGGTCATTTTATTTTTCTATTTAGTCCTTGCTAATGTATTACTTTTTTCATTTAATCTGTCAACAGCCTTAGAGGACAGCATTGGAACCTGACTTGGGTTAGCTTAGTGATGAACTATGTTGGTTGGACATTGGGAAGCTAACAGTCTGCAGGAAGGCTGGAGGATGGGTTAGGAGGGTGGTACCCCAGAGGTGGGAGGAGGCAGCCAGCTCAGATATTGCCTATGGCTCCACTACTCCGGGATGCTTCAGGCTTCCTCTGCTGTGCTTTTATCATTGTCTATTTCTCACCTCTCCTTTATATGTGCACTCTTCCCTCCAGAGGCAAGGTCCTAGTAGGGAAAATTGTTGGCCACATGATGGAGTCTTAAAAACAGAATGGAAGTGTTGGGAAGTTGTCTGGTCTCTTTGGCCTCCATGGTGGTAAGACTTACAAGTAACACAATAGCTAAGACATGGAAACAACCTAAATGCCCGCCAACAGATGAATGGATTAAGAAGATGTGGTACATATACACGATGGAATACTACTCAGCCATAAAAATAACAAAATAATGCCATCTTCAGCAACATGGATCCAACTAGAAATTCTCATACCAAGTAAGTCAGAAAGTGAAAGATGAATACCATATGATATCACATATCTGGAAGCTAAAATATATCAAAAATGATCTTATCTATGAAACAGAGAGACAGATCATGACCATGGAGAACAGACTTGTGGCTTCCAGTGGGGAGAGAAGAGGGAATGGGATGGATGGGGAGTTTGGGGTTGGTGGATACAAACTGTTACATTTAGAATGGTTGGGAAATGGGGTCCTACTGTACATCACAGGGCATTCTATATGACTGGGTCACTTTTCTGTATAAGATAAATTGAAGAAACATTATAAATAAACTATACTAAAATAAAAAATCAATACACATGAACAGATAAAGATTCATCTATAGTATATCACATTTGATGTAGTATCGAGTTGATCCTTGAACAAAATGGGTTTAAACTTTGTGGACCCATTTATATATAGATTTTTTAAAAATAAATACAGTGTTAAACCATCCACAGTTTATTGAATTCACAGATACAGAACAGAGAAGTGGAGGGCTGACTATGGGACTTGATCATCTATGGGTTTTGTTATCTGCAATAGGTCCTGGGACTAATTCCCCACAGATACTAGGGAATGACTATATATACAATGGAATATTATTTAGCCATGAGAAAGAAGGACATCCTGCCACTTGCAACAACATGGGTAGACCTTGAGAGCACTATGCTAAGTCAAATATGTCAGACAGAGAAAGACAAATAATTTATGATACCACTCATATATGGAATCTAAAGTGGCCCAAATCATAGAAATAGAGAATAGAATGGGGCTTACCAGGGTGTGGGGCTTGGGAAAAAAGGAGAGATGTTAGTCAAAGACTATAAAATTCTAGTTATAAATGAGTAACATCTAGGGATCTAAGATAGAGCATAATGATTATATTAATAAAATTGTATTATGCACTTGAAAAAAAAAAAGAGTAATTGATGTGGCAGCTATGAAGATACATCAGTTGGGTCTCCCTTCCAAAAGAACTCTCAGGGTGGCTACAAGACCAGCCTCCAGCCACTAAAATCTTGGAGATCCTCCTCAGCTAAGAACTGAGGCCATGCTCTTTGTCTCCAACAGCTGAGCATGGTAGAGGCTCCAAACCTTGGCTAATTCTAACATGGAATTCCCTAAAGGTTAATATTTTTTGTTGTTCCCTGTTGGTTTGGATATACCATATCTTCTTTATCCATTCATGTGTCAAGGGACATTTTAGGTTTCTTTAATGTCTTGGCTATTATAAATAGGACTGCTATGTATATACAGGCAAATGAGTCTTTTCAATTTATGGTTTTCTCCAGATTTATGCCCTGGATTGGGATCACTGCATCATATGGCAACTCTATTTTTAGCATTTTAATGAACCTCCATAATGTTCTCCATAGTGGCTGCACCAATTTACATTCCCACTAACAGTGTTGGATGGTTTGCTTTTCTCCACATCCTGTCCAGCATGTACTATCTGTAGACTTTTTGATGATTGGCATTCTGACCAGTGCAAAGTGATACCTCATTGTAGTTTTGATTTGCAGTTATCTAATAATTAGCAATGTTCAGCATTCTTTCATGTGCCTGCTGACCATCTGTATTACCTTATTTGTAGAAATTTCTATTTAGGCCTTCTGCACATTTTTTGATTGGGTCATTTTTTTTTAATATTGAGTTGTATGAGCTGTTTGCATATTTTGAAAATTGTCCTTTATTGGTCTCATCATTTGCAAATATTTTTCCCATTCTGTAAGTAGTCTTTTCATTTTGTTTATGGTTCCTTTTGATGTACAAGAGCTTTTTTAATTTTCACTAGGTCAAGTTTTTTATTTTTGTTTTTATTTCCATTACTCTAGGGGACAAATCAAAAAATGTTGCTGGCATTTATGCCCAAGAGGGTTCTGCCTGTTTTCCTCCAGGGGTTTTATAGGACTCGGTCTTACAACTATGTCTTTAATGCATTTTGAGTTTATTTTTGTACATGGTGTTCTGGGATGCAAGGATTTTTCAATTCCCACAAATCAATCAGTGTGATACACCTCATCAACAAATTGAAGAATAAAAATTACATGATAATTCAAGAGATTCAGATAAAGCTTTTGATAAAATTCAATATCAATTTATATGATAAAAACTTTCCAGAAAATGGGCACAGAGGGAACATACTACAAAATAATTAAGGCCTTATATGACAAATCTACAGATAACATCATACTCAACAGTGAAAAACATTTCCTCTAAGATCAGGATCATGACAAGTCTCATTTTCTCATCTCTTTTATTCTCACCAATTTTGTTCAACATAGAAATCCTAGCCACAGCAATCAGAAAAGGAAAAGGAAATAAAGGAATCCAAATTGGAAAAGATGTACTAGAACTGTCACTCTTTTCATATAACATGATACTATACATAGAAAACCCTAAAGATGCTACCATAAAACTACTAGAGCTCATCAATGAATTTGGTAAAGTTGTAGGATGAAAAGTTAATGCACAGAAATATATTGTATTTCTTTATGCTAAAGACAAAATAACAGAAAGACAAATTAAGTTAATAATCCTATGTACCATCACATCAAAAAGAATAAACTACCTGGGAATAAACATAGATAAGAAAGCAAAAGACATGTACACTGAAAACTATGAGGTGCTGATGAAGGAAACTGAAGATGGCACAAACCAATGGAAAGATATACTGTGTTCTTGGTTTGGAAGAATACATATTGTCAAAATGACCATGCTATGCAAGGCAATCTCTGTTAAACTACTGATGACATTTTTCAATGAACTAGAACATTTTTTTAAATTTGTATTGAAACACTAAAGACCCTGAATAGCCAACATAACCTTGAGAAAAAAGATGGAGCTAATGGAATCAGGCTCCCTGACTTCAAGTTATACTACAAAGCTATGGGCATCAAAACAGTATGCTACTGGTACAAAAACAGAAATATTGTTAGTGGAAAAAGATAGAAATCCCAAAAATAACTAATCAACTAATCTTTGACAAAGGAGGCAAGAACATACAGTGGATAAAACACGTACTCCTAAATAAGTGGTGCTGGGAAAACTAGACACCTACATATAAGAGAGAAGTCAAGAAACTTAACTGTAGGCATAAAGTAAGAAGAGCTAGGGAGTAGGAGAAGACTATTCAACTCTGAGGCCTTGCTGCTCCAATCTCATGCTATCTTTGTCCCTTAGGCACCAGACTCTGCATTTAATGGCAGCCTTTTATCTCTACCCTTGTAGCACTTATCCTAGCACTGGCTAATAAAAAATTGGGGATCAGCATAATACTCATTGTCTCTATCCTAACATAATTATTCTCTCTCCTACTTAGTGTACATAAGTAATGGTAGACATTCATTCAGTCATTTTAAAATAGGAGATATCTACCATATTCAGGAAGATATTAAATATTGCCTGTGTTACCTCTATGGTCTAGTAGGAAAGATAATATAGTAGTACAATTACATGTAATAGACAATATGATAGAATTTACAGAAGATTCTGTGGAACATAATCTGATGAACAGAGTTGCAGTGAAGGTTTTTGAAGAAGCTGGGCTCAAAGGATGTATTGAGTATTCCAACAAAGAAAAATTATATGCAAAAAGAATCCAAAGTATCTTTAAGTACAACTAAAGAACTCTGTGTGTGTGTGTGTATGTGTGTTTTGAGGGACAAGGAGAAAAAGGTTAATGGATATTTAGACTGATTATATATTCCCAAAACTTTATGTTGAAGTCCTAATCACAAGTATCTCAGAATGTGACTCTATAGGCATACCTTGGAGATACTGCTAGTTAGGTTTCAGACTACTGTAATAAACCAAATATTATAATAAAGTGAGTGACATGAATTTTTTGGTTTCCCAGTGTATATAAAAGTTATGTTTAAAATAGACTCTTGTCTACTAAGTGTGAAATAGAATTATCTCTAACAATTATATACTTTATTTTTTAAAGATTTTATTACTAAAAGTGCTAATCATTGTCTGAGTCTTCAGCATGTTATAATCTTTTTGGGGGTGGAGCATCTTGCCTAGATGTTGATGGATGCTGACTGAATAAGATGACGGTTTCTGAGGGTTGGGGCGGCTGTTGCAATTTCCTACTATGTGACAATAATAGTTTGCAACATTGATTGATTCTATAACAATTTATCTGTAGCATGCAAGTCTATTTGATAGCATTTTACACACTGTGTAAAAAATTGGGGATCAGCATAATACTCATTCTATCAAAATTGGAGTCAATCCTCTCAAACCATGACACTGCTTTATCAATTAAATTGATATAATATTTGAAATTCTTTGTCATTTTAATAACATTTATGGAATCTTCATCAGTAATATCTTCAACTTCAAGAAACCATTTTCTTTGCTCATCAGTAATATGCTAATTCTCATCCATTCAAATCTGACTACAGTCATATTTTCAGATTCCACTTGTAATTTGAGTTCTTTGGCTATTTCTACCACATCTTTAGTTATTTTCTCCACTAAAGTCTCACACTCCTAAAAGTCATCCATGAGGATTGAAATCAATTTCTTCCAAACTACCTTTAATGTTGATATTATGACATTTTCCTCTGAATCATAAATGTTCTTGGTGTCATTTAGAATAGTGAACACTTTTAAGAAGATTTTCAATATACTTAACCAGGTCCATTAGAACCACCATCTATGGCAGTAGTCACCTTATGAAACATATTTCTTAAATAATGATACTTGAAAGTCAAAATTACTCCTTGATCCAAGACCTGCAGGATGGATATTTTGTTAGTAGGCATGAAGACAACATTAATCTCTTAATACATCTCCGTTAAAGCTCTTGGATGACCAAGTGCACTGTCAGTGAACAGTAATATTTTGATAGGAATTTTTTTCTGATCATTAGGTCTCTACATTGCCTTAAAATATTTAGTAAACCACATTGTAAACAGATGTGCTATCATTCAGGCTTTTTTGTTCCATTTATAGAGCATAGAGACATTATATTTAGCATAATTCTTAAGGGCCCTAGGACTTTCTGAATGATAAATGAGCACCACCTTGAACTTCAAGTCACCAATTGCATTAGCCCTTAATAAGAGAATCAGCCTGTCCTTTGAAGCTTTGAAGCCTGGCATTGACTTCTCCTCTATAACTATGAAAGTTCTAGGTGGAACCTTCTTCCAGTAGAAAGCTGTTTTGTCTACACTATCTATTGTTTAGTTAGCCACCTTTTTAATGATCTTAACTAGATCTTCTGGATAACTTGCTGAAGCTTCTACATCAACATTGTTGCTTCACCTTCAGCTTTATGTTATGTAGATGTCTCTTCTTAAACCTCATGAACCAAGCTCCTCTAGCTCAATACTTTCCTTCTGCAGCTTTCTTCCCTTTTCCAGCCCTCACAGAATTGAAGAGAGTGAGGGCCTTGCTCTAGAATAGCCATTGGCTTAAGGGAATATTGTGTCTGGTTTGATCTTCTATCCAGAACACTGAAACTTTCTCTATATCAGAAAAAGGGATATTCTGTTTTCTTATTTAATTTAAATTTCTTTCAAGAACTTCTTTGCATTCAAAGCTTGTCTAATTGTTTGGCACAAGAGGCCTACTTTGAGCCTACCTTTGTTTTTGACATGCTTTCCTCACTAAACTTATTTATATCTAGCTTTTGATTTAAACTGAGAAACATGTGAGTCTTCCATTCACTTGAATGATTAGAGGTCAATGTAGGGTTATTAGTTGTCATAATTTCAATATTGGTATGTCTCAGAAAAATAGGGAGGCCTGAAGAGAGGGAGGGAGATGGAGGAATAGCTGGTTGGTTGGGCAGTTAGAAGACACAAACATTTATTAAGTTCACCATCTTATGGCTGCAGGTTTGTTGTGTTCCAAAACAATGACAACAGTACCATCAAAGATCACTAATCGCAGATCACCATCACAAATAATAATGAAACAGCTTGAAACATGGTGTGAATTACCAAAATATGACACAGAAATATAAAGTGAGCAAATGCTGTTGGAAAAGTGGTACCAATAGTCTTGATCAGTGTACAGTTTCCATAAACCTTCAACTTGTAAAAAAAAAAAAATCTGTGAAGTGCAATAAGTTCAATAAAGAGAAGCACAATATAATGGAGATAGAATTTTTTTAAATGTAGTTAAGGTTAAATAATCAGTATAGGAGTTCCTTATGTGGCACAGTGGTTCCTATCCCTAGCCCAGTGTAGTGGGTTAGGAAGAATCAGGCATTTCCACTGCTACAGCATAGGCCACAGTGATGGAACACATTTAATCCCTGGCCCAGGAACTTCCATCTGCCATGAGTGCAGTCATAAAAAAATAAAATAAAATAAAATAAAATAAAAATGAAGTCATTATGTGTGGGTCCTAATTCAGTGTGACCAGTGTCCCAATCATAAAGGGAAATTGATACAGATTCACAGAGAGGAAAGCCTGCACGAAGGCACAAGGAGAAAAAAAATCCATCTACCAACGAGAAGAGACCTCAAGAAGAACCAGTTATGACCAAATTTTGATCTTGGACTTCAGGCCTCCAGAATCATGAGAAAATAAATTTCTTTTATTTGAGCAACTCAATCTATGGTAGCTTGTTATGGAAGCCCTAGAAAATTAATACAGGGGATGAGGCTAAAAAGGCAGATAAGAACATGATTAGGGGGTCCTTACATGCTATGTTTAGGTATTTATGTTTTTATTCAGAAGACAATGGCAAGCTCCCATAAAAGAAAGAGATAAAATAAAATCAGTGTTTTAGAAGTTTTTAACCTTTGTACTCATTAATTCCACTTCTGTCCACAGAATTTCCACAATGAAAGGAAATGGGACGGATGGGAAGTGGAAATAATTATTCGGTGACTGGTTCTTATATCTGATCAGGCTTCCGGCTGCATTTTCCAACAATTCCATCTCTGCCTTGTCCTTGTTTCCAACTTTTATTTTCCTAGACTAATCCCCGAGTTCACAATTCAGATTCTTCTTCTAGGCCATGAGTCCTACCTGATTCATTAAGTCTCATCACTACCCATGACTCAGTGTGACATTTAGGGAATATTGTGAAGACTTAAAAGTGTTGCAAAGTGGAGTATTTTTAATAGAGGCCCAATATTGAACCTACACTTGGATTTAGGGTGGTGATGGAGAAGGGGTTATGTAGCTGTATGGGGCAGGTTGCCAAGAGCCAATGAGCTTGTGAGGACCAGGGAAACTTGGCATTCCTAAGTCAGGGAATTACTCAAATAATCATTGAGTGTAATTTGCCAATTTGTACTGCTGTCCCATCCCTGTTCCTTGTTTAGTATTTGTGTTCATGTAGAATGCCCTAAATTAAACTATCACCTCTCCTCTTGAACTTTTGGGAGAAAATAAGGACACATAGTAAGGCTGGCTTTCATCCTCTCTACATAACATGACTTTCTCATATATTTTCTTCTTAATTTTCTGCCTGTATAAAATACTTTAGTAATTAATAATGAGTTTATATATAAAATTATGACAGAGTGGGAACAAGGTACTGCTATTTCCTCATAAAAATTATCTTCATGACATTTGGTATTATCCCACTCAAAGAAGGTAGTAAAGATTCATTGCTGTACTCGGAGACTCTTGGGCAGAATACCCAATAGGCATGATAAATTGAGTAGAGTGGGCTCCTTTTTATCCTGGTGGGAAGAGTGGGTGGTAAATTAGGAAGGAATTTCTTACAGCTAAAAATATACAGGCAAAATATCCTCCCCAAGTTATAAGCAACTGACTCATCTTCTCAGCTTCCTGTTGCTAAATCCACCATGGATCCCATCCATAGGCTTAAGACCACTTACTTCCTGAATTAACCATGGCTGACTCTGTATCACAATACATTTTAGTTCTGCTCAATTAGCCTTAGTAATGATGCGGCAAATTCTTTTTCTGAAAATGGCCATGGTAATATTTCTGGCTTCACATGCTTCAGAAACTTGCTTTTCTCCCACCCAGAGGTAGAATCTATTTCATTTTCTCTTGAAACCAAGTCAGGCTTTGTGGGACAACAGTTGTCCTTTGGCAACTTTAGGAGATTGGTACCAGGACTCCTACAGATACCAAAGTCTGTGAATGCTCAAGGCTCTTATAGCAAATGACATAGTGCTTGCATATAACCTTCACACGTCCTCCTGCAAACTTTAAATCACATTTAGATTACTTATAGCACTTAGTACAATGCAAATGATATATAAATAGTCACTAGCACAAGGCAAATTCAAGTTTTGCTTTTTGGAATGTTCTCCCCAAATATACTTGAAATATGGGTGATTGAATCCACACATGTGGAACTCAAGGATCCAGAAGGGTGACTAGAACTCTGCGTGATTTCTGAGATTGAGTTCTCAAGGGCCATATACCTTATACCTCCCTCTCTCTGCTTTACTATGCCCTCCTTTGGGAACAAGTCATCATGTTGTAAGGTAGCCCAGACCCTGTGGAAAGACCACAATAATCATTTCAGCCTTTGGCCCTGGTGAAGGTCCAAGATGATAGCAAGCATCACCTGTCAGACATGTGACTGAACAAGCCTTTAGATGATTCTAGTCCTCAAGCTTCAAGCTAACATTGGTGGAGTGGATCTATTTTCATTGAACTGTGACCAAATTGCAGATTCATGAACAAACTAAAAGGTGTCATTGGGTGGCTATTCCATAGAGGTCGTATCTAGAACAAATGGACTTACTGCCAACAAGACATGCTTTCCACTGTACTAGGTATATTGTTCAGGATTTTGCAGTTAACTTTGAGGCTAAAATTGCATAGCAGGAAAGAGCATAGGCTTTCGAATCAGAACCTAAGTTTAGATCCCAGCACTGACCCATGCTGCCAGCTGGGTGACCTCTGGCTGATTATTGAAACCCATAGTAAGAAGGGAACTCCTTTACTTAACCTCACAAAGCTGTCTTGGGGAAAACCCAAAAGCCTTTAAAGGACTTAATACATAATAGCCTACACCCTCTTAGGAACTAAGATCTCTGAATGGGTAAAGTTCAAGTTTTTAGGCACAGGGAGAAACACTTTGGGGGTGGGTTATTAAAAGTAGTAATGGAAAGAAACTTTATTTAATTAATTTATTTTGTTTTTTAGAGCTGCACCTGCAGCATATGGAAGTTCCCAAGCTAGGGGTCAAATTGGAGCTGCATCTCCCTGCCTACACCACAACCATAGCAATGCAGAATCCAAGCCATGTCTGCAACATACACCACAGCTCATGGCAATGCCGGATACTTAACCCAGGGATCAAACCTACATCCTCATGGATACTAGTTGGATTTGTTACCACTGAGCCACAACGGGAACTCCTAGAAGGAAACTCATCCACTTTTACCCTTTGATTTCTAAATTTGTCATACTTTGGCAATGGAAATAAAAAGGATCATACTCTTGTCATTTGTCCATTACATATATAGCTCTTCCACTTAATAGCAGTGTTGATGTCCACAGATTTCATTTACAGTTTGGTGGATTAGATATCATTCAGTTCATGATGGGCAGCTCAAGTCATATGACCATCTGTACCCCATAGTCAGTCATTAAGTGTTATTGGGCCCAATAGTAAGTAGGATCCAGGTCTACACAGCATCTCTATTTGCCACAGACTTCAGCCCAATTGTACTGGCTGGATCAAATGGCCTAAGTGATAAAGTAGCTCACATTTCAAGCCATTCCTGCTGCAGACCTTATTTTGCTCTAGAACTCATCCAAATGTCAGTTACTAAGTCAATGTGAGAGCAGAACACTCATATTTGTTTTAAATTCAAAAGAGATGAGTATACCTAAATTAGGTACTTCAAGCAGAGAAAACTGAATATAGGAAAACAGTTAAACAGTATGAAAAGGACTAGAGAAGCAGAAGGAAGAAAAGAAAATAAACTCAAGATGGATTAAAGACACAAACAAAAGACCAGATATTATAAAACTAGAAGAAAACATAGGCAAATTCTCTTTGACATAAATCACAATACCTCCAAAATTGATGAAAATAAAAACAAAAATAAGTAAATGGGACCGAGCTAAACTTAAAACTTTTTGCACAGCAAAGGAAACCATAAACAAAACAAAAAGAAAACCCACAGAATGGGAGAAAACATTTGAAAATGAAGCAACCAACAACAGATAATTTCCAAAATATAAAAACAAGTCACCCCGAAATTGGAAAACCACAGTCTTGTCTGAAGTGGAGCCCATTTATGTGCACTTTCTAACATGCAGGGGCTAGAACCTCCAAAAGGAGCTACCCCTGCCAAAGCTGGAATCCAGGGAGCCTTGTCCTACTGGAGTAAAGGCTCTGCACCTGATCTACACTACACTTATCACAACCAGCTGCTAAAGCAACCGCCAGTGCTTTCAGAGACCGAATCAGAATTGTTCTTCATTTTTCCCACTGTAAAATATTCCATCAGTGACTTCTATGTGGCAGAATTTAACATAAAGCCTGCTGCCAAAAGAGTCTGGTAAAGTAGAGTTCAGAGTTTCATTGCCAGTGGTCAAGAGCAGAGTAGAGAAGAATAGGCATAAACCTGGTAGAAAACAAAGAGCCAAAGATGACTAGGTGGAAAAATAGATTTTAGGATATTGGTGGCAAAGAGGAGTTTTAACAGCTTGGGCTATTCTGTTACATGAAAAATAAGATAAATTCCCATTTGTTTAAACAGCTGTTCTTTATATTCTCTGCTGAATCTGGCTGACTATTGCCCCTGCCTAAAATAGAATCTGGTAAAGGTAAATAGTATGTTACAATATGGAATTGAATCAGCAGGACCTTGAGAGGGATGACACACATGTTGTCATGAAGAATTGGCAAACTTTGTTATGTGGTGGAGAATATATATTTTTTTCACCTGCTGTAACTTGAACACAGCCATATTCCTATTAAGGCTGCAGTGTTAGGGGAAATGGCAGAAAATGCAGATTTTTTTTAATGTATGCTAATTATTTTTTGTCATTTTAACAAGAATGTCTTGTTAGGGAAATATGAATTTAAACTGGATCTCACCAGTCAGAAAGTGAAGATAGAAAGAAAGAGGGCACTGCTAAGAGAGCTGTTCTCTGCTTCTGCCTAAATCTAAATTGAATAAGAATCCCATAATTTGGAGCCTAATAGAGTTGAAAAGGTTGATTGCTTTTGTTTCCAAAACAGAAGAGTTATAAAATGTAGCAGTAAATCTGCATTTATAGGAACAAATGAGGCTGATGTCCAAGGTCTTTACCAAGCACTTCCTGTAAATAAGATTACAATGAGTTTTGACCAGGACCCAGATTAAAAAATATGTAGTTTATTAATATCTAAAATATGCAAACAACTTATACAACTCAGCAACAAAAAAGCCAACAACCCAATTGAAAAATGGGCAAAAGACCTGAATAGACATTTCTCCAGAGAAGATATGCAGATGGCCAACAAGCACATGAAAAAATGCTCAACATCACTTAACTATTAGAGAAATGCAAATCAAAATTACCTTGAGACACCACCTCACACCAGTAACAATGGCCATCATTAATAAGTCCACAAATAACAATGCTGGAGGAGGTGTGGAGAAAAAGGAACCCTCCTGCACTGTTGGTGGGAATGTAAGCTAGTACAGCCACTATGGAGAACAGTATGGAAGTACCTTAGAAAACTATACATAGAACAACCATATGACCCAGGAATCCCACTCTTGGGCATATATCCAGACAAAACTTTCCTTGAAAAAGACACATGCTCCTGCATGTTCATTGCAGCATTATTCACAATAACCAAGATATGTAAACAACCCAAATGTCCATCGACAGATGATCAGGTTAGGAAGAAGTGGTGTGGTATATATATATATATACACAATGGAATACTACTCGGCCATAAAAAAGAATGACATAATGCCATTTGTAGCAACATGGATGGAACTAGAGACTCTCATCCTGAGTGAAGTAAGTCAGAAAGAGAAAGACAAATACCATGTGATATCACTTATATCTGGAATCAAATAGAGGACACAAATGAAATTTTCCACAGAAAAAAAAAAAATCCTGGACTTGGAGAGTAGACTTGTGGTTGCCAAGGGGGAGGGAGAGGGAGTGGTTGGATTAGGTGCTTGGGGTTAATAGATGCAGACTATTGCCTTTGGACTGGATTAGCAATGATATCCTGCTGTGTAGCAATGGAACTCTGTTTGGTCACTTATGATGGAGCATGCATGATAATGTGAGAAAAAAGAATGTATACATGTATGTGTAACTGGGTCACCATGCTATACAGTAGAAAATAGACAGAACACTGTAAACCAGCTATAATGGAAAAAAATAAAAATCATTATATAAAAAATACGTAGTTTACATTGTAACCTAGCATACATATAAACATGTGTATAATTTAAAAAATAGTTCATTCAACAATATATATACTTATTACATTCGACACTATCTAGTGTTTTGTTTTCAATTCCATTTCATCCCATTGTGTTTTCTTCTGAACAATGCTGACTGTGACCCACCAAACAGCCTTAATAATCCAGCTATAAAAATTTTTTCAAACTGCTGGTCTACATCTTTACAAACCCTGTAACATTCTCATTCATGAACCCCAATTCTCTTTTTCAATTTTCTCTTTACCCAGTTTCTATTATGTAGTTTATCTTTCTAATCATCCTCTTGTATCCTCCTCTCCACAGTGCTACTTTTTAACATCACAGTTGTCACAGTTGGTTAAATCTAACTGTTCACTTACTCCACACCTATACTTGAGTAGAGAAACATGACAGGAGAAATCACACAAACAAGCTAAATCGTCTACAAATGAAGCCCTTAATGCTACCTAGATAGCTTCCTAAATGCTTTTGTTTATTCACTTCCCCATTCTCCTAATGCGTGATTTCATGTTTTCTTCCCTTTCCTGGACACTTCTGCTCTCTATTTCAAGCTCAGTTAGCATAAATTCCTTTTTATTTCACTAATAAAATAAAAGCAAGTAAAAGATTATGTCAACATACTTCCATCATCAAAACAATAAACCAACTTGCACAGACTAGGCATTTCCTTTTTTTATAAAGCGTAATGTCAACACCTCTGCACATGCACTCAACCTCATATCCTCTTGCAGTTGTCACTTTTCACCTGCATCACAAATTCATACTTCTCTACTGGACTATTCTCAAAGTCACACAAACATGTTCTAATATACCACATCTTGTTAGAAAACTGCCATAACCCCACAGTCTGCCTCAGCTACTACACATTTATGTAATTCATATTAGAGCAAAACTCTAGAATTACCATCTTCACTTCATCTCCTCCCAATATTTTTCTTAAATCAACTTCAAGCAGGCTTTCATCATCACCACCACCTCCCCCCCCCAAGATTCTATGCCAGTTATACCAAGAATTTTCAGGCCTCATCTTCTTCAGCTTTTCAGCCCACCATCAATAAATGTGGTAGATGACTTTTTCAACTTGGCCTATATCTGGAATACCCTTTGTTTTCCCATGTCACAACCTATGTTTTTTTCCCTAATATTTACCTGTATTTTAGCCATATTTTCTAATATTTACTTGTATCCTAAAAGGAACAAAATACCAGCATTTTTAGCAACATGGATGGACCTAGAAATTATCATGCTAAGTGAAGTCAGCCTAACAATGAGACACCAACATCAAATGCTTTCACTGACACATTGAATCTGAAAAAAGGACAGACTGATGTTCTTTGCAGAACAGATACTGACTCAGCAGACTTCGAAAAAGGAGACAGTTTGGGGGGGGTGCAGGGATGTGCTGGGGCTGTGGGATGGAAAGCCTATAAAATTGGATTGTTATGATAATTGTACAATTATAAATGTAATAAATTCATTGAGTAATAAAAAATTAAAAAGTAAGTATTTGCAATTATTTAATTCAGTCCCATGAATTTTAAAAATATTACTTGGGTAATGATTCCAAAATGTATATCCTGAGCACCAATTTCTACCCAGAACTTTACTCTCAAATATATAAAACTGGCTCTTTGACGTCTCTACTCCACTCTATTCTGTTAGGACTCTCAAACTGAACATGCCCTCAAGTGAACTCTACTCATCTCAAACCTGCCTCTTCCTAGTGTTTCTAGTTTCAGAAACAGAAATAGCTTTCTTCTATTCATTCATATCCAAGTCCTTGACTTTGCTCTTTTATACTCACATGCACTCATGCTATTTATTGCAGCTTTAGTAAATCCTATGTGCTCTTTTTTTTCTAAATAGTTATAGGATCCAATCAATTATTTTCAATTCTGCTACCATCTATTTTGACACCATCATTTCTTGCTTAGACTACTGAAATATTATATAGATAACATTATATGAAATATTAGATGTGTGTGTGTGTATAGCATATATATATATATATATATATATATATATATATATATATATATATAACCACAACTTTTTTTTGGCTGCACCCATACTATATGGAAGTTCCCAGGCCAGGGACCTAATCCATGCTGCAGCTACAACCAACACCAGAGTAGGAACTCCTCTGTGGATTTATTTTTCTCTTCTTTTTCCTTCCAGTTTTGGTAAGATATAATTGACATATAGCATTGTATAAGTTTAAGGTATACAGCATAATTATTTTACTTACAAAATGATTAACATGATAGCTTTAGTGATTATATATCATCTCATAGATACAAAGTTAAAGAAATAGAAAAAAATTTTTCTTGTAATAAGAACTCAGAATTTATTCTCAACAAATTCCAGATATAATATTCTCCCTCACCTATTTCCTTCCTCCCTCATCCCCTTTGGCAACTACTTGCTTTTTCTTTGTATCTATAACTCTGTTTCTGTTGTTATGTTTGTACATTTGGAATGTTTTTCAGATTCTACATATATGTAAAACCATACAGTATTTGTTTTTCTCTGTCTGACTTATTTCACTAAGCATAATACCCTCAAAGTCCATCCACATTGTTACAAAAGGAAGGATTTCATTCTTTCTTAGGGCTAATATTCCATTGAATGTGTACTTGTACACATATATCTTTTTATCCATGCACCTGTTGATAAGTACTTAGATTGCTTTCATGTCTTGGATACTGAAAACAATGCTGCAATGAACATAGGAGTGCTGCAATGAACATAGGAGTGCATGTATCTTTTTTAACTAGTACTTCGTTATTCTTTGGATGAATATCCATGGGTGGAATTTGCTGGATCATGTAGTATTTCTATTAGCTTTTTGAGGAATCTCAAGATGTTTTCCATAATGGCTACACAAATTTACAGTCTAACCAACAGTGTACTGGACTGTGAGCCATAAATGAGTTCATAAACATAAAAGTGCTCAAAAATGTTAGTAGCATTATTATTTATATTGTTATTTTTGTTAATTATCTTTGTGTTCCCAGTACCTAAAGAAATTCCTGAAGTAAACTTGTTATTCAACAAATTCTTGTTGAATGTTTGAATGAATGAGTATTTAGTGGGTTTTTTTTTTTGCCATAATTATGACTTTACTGTCCTCTAGTTGATCTTTTTAGTAACCAGTCTCCTTGTTGTGATCTTGCAACCCCCCTTGCTTAGATGGACCTCTGTAACCTAAGTAGGCTGTCCTATTGATAGACTACCACCACAAACACCACCACTGCTTTTTATTGAATGCTTTTTAGATGAACACTAAATGGTTCTAGATTCAGTTTATTTATATATTGGATTTCAATGGTTACTAAGACATAAAAGATACTTCACAAAGATATGAAGATCCAAAGAAAAGAGTGAGATAATCTAATAAATATTCAACGATCTTCGTTTTAATTCCTAAAGTATTTTCAAAATCCTGTCCAGAATGCCTTATGTACAGATATAAATGATTATGGAGGGAGTATTTCTATGATGCTTTTAATAATGAGTAAAGTATTTCAATATGTCTAAGTACTTATTTTCCAAATACTCTATAACATGGTTTTTTGAAAAGTAATTCTTTTTCCATTTAGTATTTAATCATCAAATTGATAATTCACCTTATTTTTTTCCAAATATATTAGTCAGGCAACTTAATGCTAACAGCCACCTCTCTTCACAAAAATAATTTCAGGAGTTCCTGTTGTAGCTCAGCGGTAACAAAGCTGACTAGGATCCATGAGGACATGGCTTCGATCCCTGGCCTGTGGTGTAGGTCACAGATGCAGCTTGGATCCCATGTTGCTGTGACTGTGGCCTAGGCTGGCAGCTATAACTCTGATTTGACCCCTAGCCTGGGAACTTCCATGTGTGGTGGGTACAGCCCTAAAAAGAAAAAAAAGTAACTTTAAAAAATTGGAACTCTTGCTGTTTTATTTTTGTATGTATAATTCCTCTTTATTTTCATGATTGTATCATACATTGTGATGAGATTTCTAGCAAAGTTCAATAAATTGCAAATTATCCACCTGGTTATTATCTATTTCATATAAGCATTTGAAGATACAGATGAGTTTAGAAGTCTTTGTACAATTTTTAACTATAAAACTTTAGAGACAGACATGAAATAAGCAATAAATAAGTTGAGAGATATCCTATTCCTCCATGAGAAATGGAGACATTTAGTAAATGGCATTTAGTAAAAATAACATTCCAATAAAAGTCTTAATTTTTTGATTTTTGATACCTCACAAAATTTTTGATACCCATGCTCACTGAGGGTGGAAAAAACAGAAAAAAACAAAGTTTTGGAGAAGAATGATGAAAAATAATTAGCCCTACCATTGCTAAAATTTTATGAAATTTGCAATAACTAAAAGTAGTACAGGTATGATGCAACAGTTGAGAGATATTAAACAGAACCAATTTCTTCAAAAAATAACTCCTGGTAGATGATAAATTTAGTTTTTCATACTAGTTAAGATATAATGGAAAAGTCTTTGCATTTTAAAATTAACCTTATCATGATACTCTGTTTCAACCTTAATGCCAAAATATATTTTATGTGAAATATGAAGTAAATGAACTTCACATATAGTACTACCTCTGCAAACTTGTTCTGGAATCCTCTTATTCCATTAAGTAAACTCTGCCATAATGTTTATTTGTACATACTTTTAATTTCAAAAATTATATTTATTAAATGTGGAAAACAGTATTTGTGGTCATTATTCTGTTCTCCTCTATTTCCTGGGCACACCAGAAATTCTACTTCCCCTTCTTTTACCATTAATGGAGCCATCAACTAAATTTAGCCAATTGAAAGTAAGTGGATGTGACGTGAGTCATTTCCTGCCCAAGGTAGTAAAAAATCAGCACACGAAGATCCAGACCTTTCTTTTCCTGCTATGGTGAACTGGCAGCCTTGTGTTGAGATGACAGGGCACAAAAGTGGAAGCACACTTGATTTCTAGTTCACTGCTTAAAAGACAGCTCCCTGTAAATGAAGATGTTAGACCTATAGAAGAACTAGTACACGCAGGAAATAAACTTTTGATATATTAAGTCACTGTGATTTTGAGTTGATTTGTTACCATATTATAGCACAGCCCTTCCAGATGAGTACATTAAATAATTCATTTTTTTGGTGAGACTATATAATTTCTGGTATATTTTCTTTTAATGGTACATAAAGGTGCAGTTTTTTGGTACGGTCATGATTGAAAGAGAATCTTAACAAATGCTTTAAGCTGAGAGATGCTGACAATACTTTTCCTTTTATCTAACTCTATAACCATTCTTCCACAGTGGATAATTTATTCAAGTATAGTACTTTCTTGACCAAATCTTTGGGAGCAATTCCCCTCCCCCTCCATGAATGTTGCAGTAGTACTCGCTGACAGAGAGATGCATTTTATTTTGTAGCCATTCATGTCATTTTCCCTATATCATTCCAGCCAACTTTGCTGTGGTTAAGAAACAAGTGTTTCCTTATTAATATTTCTTTGTCTTTTCTTATTAGGTAAGAAAATTTCAACATAAGGCTTTAAATACTTATCAAATTCACTGAAAAGTTTGAAGTAATAAACTGAGAACAGCATAAACTTAAAACAAACATTGTTTTTAAAAAGTTACAGAGTTTTGGGGGAGGGAGTGGGAGGGATCGGGAGTTTGGGCTTATCAGACACAACTTAGAATAGATTTACAAGGAGATCCTGCTGAATAGCATTGAGAACTTTGTCTAGATACTCATGTTGCAACAGACGAAAGGCTGGGGGAAAAATGTAATTGTAATGTATACATGTAAGGATAACCTGACCCCCTTGCTGTACAGTGGGAAAAAAATAATAATAAATAATTAAAAAAAAAAGTTACAGAGTTTGTTTTCATATTCTGCATGTTTGGTGCTTATAGTTTTTTAAATATTGTATTGAAGTGTAGTTGATTTTCAATTTTGTGTTAGTTTCAGGTGTACAATAAAGTGATTCATGTATATATATATGTGCGTGTGTGTGCATGTGTGTGTGTATAAATATAAAGCCAATAACCAATAAGGACCTACTTTACAGTAAAGGAACAAGAATATATGATATGTATTCTTTTTCAGATTCTTTCCCCTTATAAGTTTTTATAAAGCATTGAGTATAGTTCCCTGTGCAATACAGTAATTCCTTACAACGTATTTTATATATGGTTGTATATATAGGTTAATCCAAAACTCCTAATTTATTCTATACCCTCCTTTTTCATTTGGTAACCATAAGTATTTTTAGTTTTTCTATATCTGTGGGACTGTTTCTGTTTTATACATCAGTTCATTTGAATCTTTTATATAATCCCATATATATGCAACATCATATATTTGTCTTTGTCTATCTTACTTCACTTAGTATGATAATCTCTAAGTCCATCCTTGTTGCTGCAAATGGCAGTATGTCATTCTTTTTAATGACTGAGTAATATTCCAGTGTGTGTGTGTGTGTGTGTGTGTGTGTGTGTGTGTGTACATATACATACCACATCTTCTTTATCCATTCATCTGTTGATGGACAATTACATTGCATCCATGTCCTGGCTATTGTAAATAGTGCTGCAATGAACACATGGAAATTCTGAGTGCTTTTCAGACAAACAAAATGGTTTCATGTATATGTGATCCCATAAACACTTCAGGTAAAGTCTATCCTAAATCTCTTGGACAATTTCAACTTTTACCTTATTTCTAGTATTATCTGTTTAGACTATGATCATTTTAGTCAGAGAATGTGTGTGATAATGAACTTGTATTGTAGCTTTCATCTCTTTAAATATTAGTAATATCTTCATACCACTGTTTCTCTGTAAGAATCACATTTAAAATATTTGTCTTTTATGTGAAATTACAATCAGTTATAATTAGATAATATCTCATAAATCCACTTCACCAAGAGTATGTGAGTTTAAACACACAGCAACACACTGAAACTGAACAAATGGATAAAGATGCCATACCAAGTCTTCTGTATTGGTGGAACTCCCACATGACTGAGAGGGAAGGGTGGGAATCATTATAACCTCCTTCTCTCTCAAATCCTCAATTTCCTCTAATATAAACAAGGAGAACAAAATAAACCAATTTCCATCACTTTCTTAATCTAGAATTGGCCATATGACATCGTACTGGTCAATCAGATATAAACAAAAATCACTGTAGAGAGCATCCCTTCCAAGATAATACCTTGCTAGAAGAAGAGCTTTCACTCTTAATCTTTCCACTCCTTTACACTAGGAAACATGGATGTAAAACTTGAAGCAGTAGCAACAATCTTGCCTGAAGATTAGAGGCTTCAAGTACAAACTAGTAAGTGTCAACATGTAAACTAAGATCCAGAAATTTTTGATACCGAACTCAAAAAGCTCTTAGCCTCTTTGGTATGCCATCTCGCCATAGCTGGAATAAAATGAACTTCATGAAAAATTTTAGTCAGAGGAAGAGGAAACAAAATGAGGGGTAGAAGGACTTTAGTTCACCTTCTCTCATGAAAACACCAAAATCAAAACTAACTGCTGAACAACCATGAACAAAAACACTGGGACCTACCAAAAAAGATATTCTATACCCAAATACAAAGAAGAAGCAACAGTAAGATGGTATAATGGGAGCTTTCATGATACAATCAAATCCCATACCCACCAGGTGGACAACCCACAAACTTGAAAATGATTGTATCACAGAGGTTCTCCCATAGAAGAGACATTTCTAAGCCCCCCACAAGACTCCCAAACCTTGGTATCTAGCATCAGGAAGAGGAGCCCCCAGAGCATTTATCTTTGAAGGTCAGCAGGGCTTAAATGCAGGAGTTCCACTGGACTGGGGGAAACAGACACACCACTCTGGGAGTGTCCACACAAGTTTTCATGTGCACTTGGACCTAAAGCAAAGAAATCACTCCACAGGAACATGGGCCAAACATACCTATGAGTCTTGTAGGGTCTCTGGTGAAGTGGGGGTTCTTTGTGGCTCACTGTAGGGGCAAGGACATTGATGGCCCTCCAGGGAATACAGACTAGAATACTAAGAACAGAATAGAAAGCCCAGAAATAAATCCACATAATCTATGACAAAAGAGATAAGAATATGTAATAGAGAAAAGACAGTCTCTTAAATAAGTGGTGCTGGAAAAACTGGGCAGCAATATATGAAAGAATAAAATTAGAAGATTCTCATACACCATACACAAAAAATAAACTCAAGATGGATTAAAGACACAAACAAAAGACCAGATATTATAAAACTAGAAGAAAACATAGGCAAATTCTCTTTGACATAAATCACAATACCTCCAAAATTGATGAAAATAAAAACAAAAATAAGTAAATGGGACCGAGCTAAACTTAAAACTTTTTGCACAGCAAAGGAAACCATAAACAAAACAAAAAGAAAACCCACAGAATGGGAGAAAACATTTGAAAATGAAGCAACCAACAACAGATAATTTCCAAAATATAAAAACAGGTCATGGAACTCAGTATCAAAAAAAAGAAAAACTCAATCAAAAAATGGGCAGAAGATCTAAACCACCACCTCACACCAGTCAGAACTGCCATCATTAGTAAGCCCACAAATAACAATTGCTAGAGGGGGTGTGGAATAAAGGAAACCCTCCTGCACTGTTGGTTGGAATGTAAGCTGGTACAACCAGTATGGAGATCACTATGGAGACACCTTAGAAATCTATACATAGAACTACCATATGACCCAGGAATCCCACTCTTGGGCATATATCCAGACAAAACTTTCCTTGAAAAAGACACTTGCACCCGCATGTTTATTGCAGCACTATTCGCAATGGCCAAGACATGGAAACAACCCAAACGTCCGTCGAAAGATGATTGGATTAGAAAGATGTGGTGTATGTATACACAGTGGAATACTACTCAGCCATGAAAAGAACGAAATAATGCCATTTGCAGCAACATGGATGGAACTAAAGACTCTCATACTGAGTGAAGTAAGTGAGAGAAAGACAAATACTTTATGCTATCATTTATATCTGGAATCTAAAATGTGTAACAAATGAAACTTTCCACAGAAAAGAAAATCATGGACTTGGAGAATAGACTTGTGGTTGCCAAGGGGGAGGGGGAGGGAGTAGGATGGATTGGGAGCTTGGGGTTAATAGATGCAAACTATTGCTTTTGGAATGGATTAGAATGAGATCCTCCTGTGTAGCCCTGGGAACTATGTCTAGTTACTTATGATGGATGATGATAATGTGAGAGGAAAAAAAAAGATCTAAACAGACATTTCTACAAGGAAGATGTACATATGGCCAAAAAGCACACAAAAAAGATGCCTAACATCTCTAATTATTAGAGAAATGCAAATCTACACTACAATGAAGTATAACCTCACACCAGTCAGAATGACCATCATCAAAAAGTACAAACAATAAATCCTAGAGAGGGTGTGGAGAAAAGGGAATCCTCCTACACTGTTGGTAGAAATATAAATTGGTTCAAATGGAGTTCCCATTGTGGCACAGCAGAAACGAATACAATTAGGAACCATGAGGTTGTGGGTTCGATCCCTGGCCTCGCTCAGGCGGTTAAGGATCCTCACTCAGGGGATTGCGAGCTGTGGTGTAGGTCCCAGATGTGGCTCAGATCTGACATTGCTGTGGCTGTGGCATAGGCCAGCAGTTATGGCTCCAATTAGACTCCTAGGCTGGGAACCTCCATGTGCTGTGGCTGCAGCCCTATAAAGCAAAAATAAATAAATAAATAAATAAATAAATAAATAAATAAATAAATAAATAAATTGGTTCAATCAGTATGGAGAACAGTATGTAGGTTCTTTGAAAAACTAAATATAGAAATACCATATGATGCAGCATTCCCCCCCTGGGCATCTATGTGAACAAAACCATGACTCAAAAAGATACATGTACCCCAATGTTCATTGCAACCCTATTTACAATAACCAAGCCACAGAAGCAACCTAAATGTCCACTGACACAGGGATGGATAAAGAAGCTGAGGTACATATATACAATGGAATATTACTCACCCACAGAGAAGAATGAAGTAATGCCATTTGCAGCAACCTGGATAGAACTAGAGCTTATCATACTAAGTGAAATAAGTCAGTTAGACAAAGACAATTATGCCATCACTCATATGTGGAATGTAAAATAATGATACAAATGAATTTACAAAACAGAAAGAGATTCACCCAGACTTTGAAAACAAACATATGGTTACCAAAGGAAAGAATGTGGGGGGGGGGTTACAAATTAAGAGTTTGGGATTAATGTACATACCCTACTATACATAAAATAGATAATCAGCAAG
Organism: Phacochoerus africanus; assembly: GCF_016906955.1. NCBI lineage: Eukaryota > Metazoa > Chordata > Mammalia > Artiodactyla > Suidae > Phacochoerus > Phacochoerus africanus. The sequence continues at coordinate 197,603,111 of NC_062545.1, read as the reverse complement.
GTCCTACTGTACAGCACAGAGAACTATTCAATATTCTTTAATAACCTATAATGTAAAATAATCTGAAAAAGAATGTATATAGTGTGTATGTATAACTGAATCACTTTGTCGTACAACTGAAACTAACACAACATTGAAAATCAGCTATATTCCAAAATAAATTAAAAATTAAATTTAAAAATGAGCTTCATGGATTTCAAAGAATTTCAAAGAAAAGAAAACAATGGCAATGAAGAGTTAAAAATGATTAACAAGATAGGACAATAATATTTTAGCAGAATAAGGAGTTTCCATAACATTAGACAAAAAAGGAACTCATGTCCTCAGGATGTTTGTGTAAGTAGGGTATTATGATGAAGCATATTTAGGATTAAATATGACACACATAAATCAACTTTGTCACATTGACTCTAATTATTGGTGATGTAATAAAAACAGAGATTATTAAATGCCTTTTGTACTATAGGATTTGTTGGAAGTCCTTGGAGTAGTTGAAGAAAAGAGAAGTTAATATATTTTGACATTTTGGCAAGATTTTTCTATGTGTTTAAAAGGCAAGATTGCACATGTTCTAGCAACAGATCCCTGAATAGGGGCCTATTATATATATATATTTTTTTTCCTCGAATAAAGCTCAATTTTATTCTCAATTTTTTGAATTTAATGCAAATAATTTTCTTATTGTTAAAATTTAACATTGAAATACTGCCCATTTAAAGTAATTAAAACTGATAGGCCTTACTTCATAGAATTTACATTTTCAGAAGAGTTTTTTTTCTATTGTACAAATCTTGTACTTCAGAGAGACTTGTGAGAACAGACTATTTTTGAAACTTTAATTATACTGGTTTGAATACTGCAGGGGTTCATAGGCAAAATTACAGAGAAATAAAACTTGAAGATCAGTTGGAGCCAGGCTGTGATCTAATTGAATAGGTCCTAGAATGTGAGGATCACGGAGTTCAGGGTGGGGATTTGATTATTTCAATCTGTGGAATATGGAAAGATGGTAGCTTATTCAACAAATACTTGTTGAAAATCTACAAAGGTATAGGACACTCACAATTTTTGTCTCTGGAATTAAGCTTAAGTTTCCTGTACTTTAATGAGTATTGTTCAGATATTTCACAATGCAATAAATTTTTGTTGTTAGTAAATCTACAACCATCTCCTAAAAAAATCCCTCTATGCCTGAGCAGTATGACTAGAACTAGATGACTAGTGTCATGATGCAGGATTTTGAGCACTGCCAATAGGGATACCACTGCTTACCTGAATATCATGGCACATGGGTAGATTTTGAAAGGCAGGCAACCTGAAAAACTCTTAGGAATTTGTAGCTAGTAGTTAGCACCTGGGGTTATATTCTGAAATCCAGCCACAGCCTGGTCACAATGTGCTCTCTGCTACATTTACCATTTTGTCTGTGACAGATGACAAAGTGAAAATAAAGCTAGAATAAACATTTCTTTAATCAAATTATAGGAGTTTAAACCAGGTGGATTTACTTGGAATTTGAACCACAGAAAATTTCAAAAAATTATCTTTCCTTTTTCTCTGTTTAAAGATTTTCAACCTCAGCACTATTAACTTTTGAGCTAGTTAATTCTTTGTTATGAGGGGCTGTCTTGCATCGTCAGACATTTATCAGTGGCTTCTACCCACTGGAGGCCAGTATTTTTCTTCCCCAATCACGTCCATCAAAAAAATATCTGTAGACACTTCCAAATGTCCCCTGGGGACAAAATTTCCCTCCCCTGACCTATTCCCAGTTAAGAACCACTGCTCTACTTAGAGATGTGACCTATGCTGAAGTGTTCCAAAAGACTCTGTGGTCCACAGTACCAAGGATATATAGGGGTCATATAGAATAAGGGCTCAGAAAAGACCATTGTATTTGACAATGTGCACACCATAGGGCATGGAAAAACATAATTCTGGCAGTGTGAGAGGAGTGTAGATTGCACTCAGGGTTTGAGAGAGAGGAAAACGTGATTTTTAAAAAAAATAGAATTCGACTGATTTTCTGCAAGCTGGCATGGAGAACAAAAAGTAGGATGATATTTGGGAGGGCTCAGTGACACGCTGAAAGGGGTACTGAACAAATAGATATGTTTTTGTTTAACTTAGGACATTTTTCTGCTTTAAGATAGAGACAGCTCAGCCGGTTTGTAATCAGGAAAGAGTTAATACAAAAGAGAATGAAGGCAGACATTGCAAAAAGGAAACAAGGTAGAAACAAGAGCCCAAGGGGAATAATGGGA